>NW_019154134.1:2854571-2904356 GCF_002288905.1 Enhydra lutris kenyoni
TGGCCTCTGGCCGCGCTCCGAGCTGACCGAGCCTGCGACCGGTTCAAGGTAACCCCGAGCTTAGAGCTTACTCCTCAGCTCTGTCTCTGTACCCGGCTTCCCCGTTCTAATACCTGTAAGCTCTGCGACACTCAGACACCCCCATCCTTCTGTGACCCTGCGGGACCTGAGGCCATGCTGCCCCCGCGTGGGCTTCACCCTGGTTTAGCCTCTGGCAGGATGTCCCTCAGCAGAACAGACTTTTTTTTTTTTTTAATATTTTATTTATTTGACAGACGGAGATCACAAGTAGGCAGAGAGGCGGGCAGAGAAAGAGGGGGAAGCAAGCTCCCCACCGAGCAGAGAGCCCGATGCGGGGCTCGATCCCAGGACCCCAGGATCATGACAGGAGCCGAAGGCAGAGGCCTCAACCCACTAAGCCACCCAGGTGCCCCAGCGGAACAGACTTTTAAAAGTCCTGATTTTGTGCTCCATTGCTCCGCCGCTTGCCGGGAGCCGGCCCCTCCCCCCGCGGTCTATCTTCCCGTCGCTTTGGATTCACTTCTCCGCCAGTCCTACCTTTCAGAAAGTGGTTGATTTTCTGTTTCTAGAATTGCTGTTCTTCTTCTCTTCGATCTCCCATTGGATTTGTAGGTGTTTGCAATCTTTAGATAAGTTATCTAGCTGATTTCCTGCTACCTGAACTAGTCTCAGCCTGCTACTTCTCCACCATCTTGACTCCTCCCCCTTTTTTCTTTTTTTAATTTGAATTCAATTAGCCAACATATAGCACATCATTAGTTTCAATATAGTGTTTAATAATTTATCAGTTGCTTATAACACCCAGTGCTCATCACATCACATGCCCTCCTTAATGTCCAATACCCAGTTACTTCATCCCGCACCCACCACCCCTCCACTAACCCTCGATTTGTTTCCTATAGTGAGGAGTCTCTCATGGTTTTTCTCCATCTCTGATGACTTCCCATTCAGTTTTCCTTCCCTTCTCCTATGTTTCTCTGTGCTTTTTCTTAGAATATTCCACATGAGTGAAACCATATGATAATTGTCTTTCTCTGATTGACTTATTTCCCTCAGCATAATACCCTCTAGTTCCATCCATATCGATGTAAATGGTGTAAGTATTCATCCTTTCTGATGGCTGAGTAATATTCATATATATATATATATATATCCCACATCTTCTTTATCTGTTCGTCTGTTGATGGGCATGTTGGTTCTTTACACAGTTTAGTTATTGTGGACATTGCTGCTATAAACATTGGGGTGCAGGTGCCCCTTCGTTTCACTAAGTCTGTATCTTGAGGGTAAATACCCAGTAGTGCAGATGCTGGGTCTTAGAGTAGGTCTATTTTTAACTTCTTGAGGAACCTCCGTACTATTTTCCAGAGTGGCTGTAACAGCTTGCATTCTCACCAACAGTGTAGGAGGGTTCCCCTTTCTCTGCATCCTCGTCAATGTTTGTTGTTTCCTGTCTTGTTAATTTTAGCCAGTCTGACTGATGTGTGGTGGTATGTCATTGTGGTTTTGATTTGAATCTCTCTGATGCCAAGTGATATGCAGCATTTTTTTCATGTGTCTGCTGGCCATTTGTATGTCTTCTTTGAAGAAATGTCTGTTCATGTCTTCTGCCATTCCTTGACTGGATTATTTGTTCTTTGGGTGTTGAGTTTGGCTAAGTTCTTTATAGATCTCAGATACCAGCCTTTTATCTGATGTGTCTCTTGTAAATATCTTCTCCCATTCTGGAGGTTGCGTCTTAGTTTTGTTGACTGTTTCCTTTGCTGTGCAGAAGCTTCTTATCTTGCTGAAATCCCAATAGTTCATTTTTGCTTTTGTTTCCTTTGCCTTTGGAGACATGTCTAGCAAGAAATTGCTGTGGCTGAAATCACAGAGATTGTGCCTGTGTTCTTCTCTAGGATTTTGATGGATTCCTGTCTCACATTGAGGTCTTTCATCCATTTTGAGTTTATCTTTGTGTGTGGAGAAAGAGAATCATTCAGTTTCATTTTTCTGCATGTGACTGTCCAGTTTTCCCAAAAGCATTTGTTGAAGAGACTGTCCTTTTTCCATTGGATATTCTTTCCTGCTTGGTTGAAGATGAGTTGACCATAGAGTTGAAGGTCCATTTTTGGGTTTTCTGTTCTGTTCCATTGATCTATATATCTGTTTTTGTGCTAATACCATACTGTCTTGATGATTACAGCTTTGTACTAGAGCTTGAAGTCTGGAATTGTGATGCCACCAGCTTTGCTTTTCTTTTTCAACATTCTTCTGGCTATAGAGGGTCTTTTCTGGTTCCATATAAATTTTAGGATTATTTCTTCCAGCTCTGTGGAAAATGTCCATAGTATTTTTTTTAAGTTCTTTTTTTTTTTTTTAAGATTTTATTTATTTATTTGACAGATAGAGATCACAAGTAAGCAGAGAGGCAGGCAGAGAGAAAGAGGGGGGAAGCAGGCTCCCTGTTGAGCAGAGAGGGGCTGGATCCCAGGACCCTGGGATCATGACCTGAGCTGGAGGCAGAGGCTTTAACCCACTGAGCCACCGAGGTGCCCCATCCATAGTATTTTGATAGAGATTGCATTAAGCGTGTGGATTGTTTTGGGTAGCATAGACATTTTCACAATATTTATTCTTTCAGTCCATGAACATGAAATGTTTTTCAATTTCTTTGTGTCTTACTAAATTTCTTTCATAAGTCTTCTGTAGTTTTTAGAGGACAGATTCTTTACTTCTTTGGTTAGGTTTATTCCTAGGTATCTTACAGTTTTGGGTGCATTTGTAAATGGGATCAATTTCTCTTCTGTCTCATTGTTAGTGTATAGAAATACAATTGATTTCTGTGCATTGATTCTATATCCTGCCACTTTGTTGAATTCCTGTATGAGTTCTAACAGTTTTGGGGTACAGTCTTTTGGATTTTCCACATAAAGTATCATATCATCTGCAAAGAGTGGGAGTTTGACTTCTTCTTTGCCGATTTGGATGCCTTTTATTTCTTTTTGTTGTCTGATTGCTGAGGCTAGGACTTCTAGTACTATGTTAAATAACAGTGGTGATAGTGGACATCCAGCTCTCAGTTTTCCCCCATTGAGAATATTTGCTGTGGGCTTTTTGTGGATAGTTTTTATGAATTTGAGGTGTGTTTCCTCTCTCTCTCCACTGTGGAGAGTTTTGCTTTTTTTTTTTTTTTAGATTTTATTTATTTATTTGACAGACGGAGATCACAAGTAGGCAGAGAGGCAGGCAGAGAGAGGAAGAAGCAGGCTTCCTGCTAAGCAGAGAGCCTGATGCGGGGCTCGATGCGGGGCTAGATCCCAGAACCCTGGGATCATGACCTGAGCTGAAGGCAGAGGCTTTAACCCACCAAGCCACCCAGGCGTCCCCACTGTGGAGTTTTAATCAAGAAAGGATGCTGTACTTTGTCAAATGCTTTTTCTGCATCAATTGAGAAGATCATATGGTTTTACCCTTTCTTTTATTAATTTGCTCTATTACAATGATTGATTTACGAAGGTTGAACCACTCTTGCAGCCCAGGAATAAATCCTAATTGGTTGTGGTGAATAAGCCTTTTAATGTACTGTTGGATCCTATTGGCTGGTATCTTGGTGAGAATTTTGGCATCCATGTTCATCAGGGATATTGGTCTGTAATTCTCCTTTTTTAATGGAGTCTTTGTCTGGTTTGGGGATCAATTAATGTTGGCCTCATTGAATGAGTTTGACAGTTTTCCTTCCATTTCTGTTTTTTAGCAGTGCTGTTCTAATCAAGATTTTTCCAAATAATTTTGTTCTGTAATAGACACTGTTTAAAGGTTAAAAAGTATGATTATATCCAAAATGTCCACAATTTGATTATATTCTCCTCAAAAAAATAAATTAGAATAAATGAAAAAAGTCATGAACTATGAAAATATTTTCCATATGCCTTCAAAGTTAATTTTTTCTAAATCAGGCAAAATTGTGAAAATTAAAAGAGAAAATTCAAATTATTAATAATGCACATCAATGCTTAAAAATAGTTATTTAAATTAAAAAGTTGTAATTTAATTTTAATTACATTTTGAAAATTCAATTACCTCTTATTAAATAGTTTTATGTTAATTACACTGTTTACAATTCTAGTGTTCATTCATCTAATTGACAAGGGAAGTGCTGGCAGCATGCTGTGGGAATTCAGCAGTAATAGGAGTTGTTTAATATGGCAGAATCTTCCTTAGGCCACCAGTTTGGAATACTGCCCTAATTCCCAGGTACCTCTGGAACTCTGAATTGAAGTGAGTAAATGGACTCAGCTCTGGGGAAAGGATACTTTGTAATGCAGGAATCTACTGCTTTCATACTGTCTCAGAGAAGGGATTTGATGAGTTAATTAATTTGCCTTACCTTTTGCCTAAGCACTTCTGCTGCTCAAATCCCACCCTCTCTCTGAAGCAGCCCGTCTCTAACACCAGCAGCAGGAAGCCACAGGCGTTCACAGCTTTGGGACATAATTGCCTTTTTAGAGGGACTGAGGCAGGAGAGGTGTAGAGAGCTGTTTCTTTGGCCTGAACGGTTATCAAGCAGGAGAGTGCAGCTTTGGCGTCACAGTTTGCCATGCGTGAGTGCTGGATTCTGAGTGCCTCAGTGCCTCTGCAACCTTAAATTTAGTTATGTGTTTTTATGACTCAGGTCCCTCAGAGGCATGGAACCCGGAGCAGGTCCCTCCTGCCAGGTCCCCCTCTGGCCTGGCTGTGAGGGTAGTATTATGCATTTGGGCAGGTCATTTTTGTAAGCACTGCTCCTTTCCCTTAAGGAAAGGGAACATTACCTCCTCATGTACTTACCTCAGAGTGTTCTTGAGATAAGTAAGTGTGTTCGCCTGCTTTTTATTTTTTTAATTTTTTTAAAAGATTTTATTTATTTATTTGACAGACAGAGATCACAAGTAGGCAGAGACGCAGGCAGGGGGCCGGGGGGAGGCAGGCTCCCAGCTGAGCAGAGAGCCTGATGCGGGGCTCCATCCCAGGACCCTGGGATCATGACCTGAGCTGAAGGCAGAGGCTTTAACCCACTGAGCCACCCAGGCACCCTCGCCTGCTTTTTAAAAGAATATATTTATAATTTTGGTAAAAAGCTTGGTGTCGAAGGAGCATGGACCTTTGCAGAAGTAGTTTATTATTTGCTTTATTTCGTTCTTGAGTCAATATAGTTTTTTTTAATAATTTTTTAATAAAGATTTTTATTTATTTATTCGACAGATCACAGGTAGGCAGAGAGGCAGGGGGAAGCAGTCTCCCCGCTGTGCAGAGAGCCTGAGGTGGAACTTGATCCCAGGACCCCGAGATCATGACCTGAGCCGAAGGCAGAGGCTTAAGCCTCTGAGCCACCCAGGCACCCCTTGGGTCTATAAGTTAACAAAGGTATCGAAGCGAATAAAGAAGACTCTTATCAGTTGGTATCAAATGGCAATCAGCTGGCAGTTGCTATTAAAACAAGCTTTCATGCTTTGGATTCTGGAAGGGTTTTATTCTTTGCCCTACTAATATTCTAAAGCACATTAAAAATTCTAATATCCGTACAAATAGAATGGAGATCGCATTTATCCCATAAAGTCAAGGCATATATGTTCATTTGCACCTGAGGACAACATTACCAGTTCAAGCTTTCTTTGTTTTTAAAAAGATTTTATTTATTTATTTGAAAGAGAGAGTGTGTGTGTGTGTGTGTGTGTAAGAACAGGAGGGAGGGGCAGAGGGAGGAGGAGAAGCAGACTCCCCACTGAGCAGGGAGCCCAACTGGTCCTGGGACTAGATCCTGGGACTCAAATCATGACTGCAGCCGAAGGCAGATGCTTAAGCAACTGAGACACCCAGGCAGCCCACCGGTTCAGTCTTTCAGTGGGACAATTCATTGAAATCTTGCCTTCTCATTTTTTCTTTTTTAATCTTGCTCATTTTTTCTAATAATACTCACCAGGGTTTGAGAAGACACTTAGTGCCAATCTTTGGGTTGACTCTTTTACATGTAGCATTTTATTAAGTCCTCCTAATAGCCAGGTTCTATTACTGTGATTCCCATTCTAAAATCAGGAAACAGAAACTAAATGATTTGCTCAGGATCACATTGGTAGTAACTGAAAAGACTGGAAATAAGATTAGCCAGATCTGAAAGCCCAAGCTGTAAATGATTGCATTGTACTGGCCCCTAGAGAGGCTGTGGGAGATGTCAACCCAGGTTCCAGGATTCCACCTGCTCTGGAAGACTTCTCTGTTTGGATTAGAGTTGTCGTCCTGATAGCTCTGGCAACAGGAACCCGTACGGGAGAGTCTATGTGACCCAGAAATCTGAGCAGAAAGCATTCTCACTTGGCATGCAGGTGTCCTGTTGTGTTGAGATATAGAGAGTACTGATGCTGGGGTCCCGGTCCAGGACATCGTATAACTTTGATGTGAATGAAAACATCAGTGTGCCATTTTGGGCACAGCTGTGTCATCAAAGCCACACAGCCTCGATGGATTTCAGCTAATTGGTTCAACAAAAACTTACAGCTGGAATGGGACGGAATGGAGCCGTCTGCTGGTGCACATGCAGACCAGCCTCAGTCACGTTCCCTGGCCGTCACCGGAACAAATGCCCTACTTTGTAAAAAGGCTCGGAGTGGTGGCCCATAAATAGCTGAGCTGTTTAACATTTGCAGACATTCATGGTAATATATCTGCTGTCAATACACTGCGCACACATTAGGGGGGATTGTGACAGTCTTGCTGACACACTATTGATTCATGGCAGAGGCTGTTTATCTGTGACAAGAAAACATCAGTTGATATTGACGAATCATCTGAAAATACTCACCTACTTGCACTCTATCAAGTTGAGTGAAATATGCAGTAAACTGACTGCTTGCAGTCAGAATGGATCCACAGGGAGAGAGTTTCTGTATGCTATCAGATATTCTTTCCAAATCCACAGCCCGGGTATAGTGATGTTAAAGGAATAGCTTTCTCTCTGTAAGGCCAAAGGCTGAAAACCAACTGTGTTGTTAACGCGAGTGAACTGTGAACGAATTCGAAGTGGGGCTTGTGTATGCAATTCTGCCCTGCCTGTTGACCTAAAAAAATGAGTGTGAGAAGCTTCCTGGTGTGTCATGCTGGATCGGTGAAAGATTCTCACTTATTATGGAGATGAAAGTGTGCTGTTATTTTCAAAAAGCCACTACCAAGACGGAGGTTTCTAATTAAACTATAGTTTATGAGCACATTACAGAATTCCTCACCTTTTCTGTTGGGGCGAGAAGTCAACCAAGATTTATAAATTGTGGCACACAGTCTAGCTAGAGTGTTCCATATAAATTACCTGGAAAAAAATCACCATGGGTGTCTAAATGCTGTTTCAAAACATGTATTCACCTACCTGACCAATATTTTTTTTTAAGATTTTATTTATTTATTTGAGAGAAAGAGAGAGAGAGAGAGATCACAAGTAGGCAGAGAAGCAGGCAGAGTGAGGGGGAAGCAGGCTTCCGCTGAGCAGAGAGTCCAATGTGGGGCTCTATCCCAGGACCCTGAGATCATGACCTGAGCTGCAGACAGAGGCTTAACCCTCTGAGCCACTCAGGCGTCCCCCAACCAAGATTTTTAAAAGCGTAAGTGAGGGCAAGAGACCAGTCTGTGACCTCATAGAGCTTGTATTCTAGTTTGGGAAGGAGACAAAAAGAGTAAATATAAAATAAAGTAGGTAGATATTAAAATAACTTTAAGTTATACTAAGTAACATGTTGGAGAGATAAAGATAGTTTGAAATTATTTCTGCCATATCAGGAAAGTCCTGCATGGTAACAGTGAATTGTGTTGGGCATATCTGGGTATTTCCCAAGTCCTCTGTGGGCACCCACCCAGGGTGACATAGGGTTAGGGAGAGGAGTTTGCACTTACTCAGTAACTACTGTGAGCAAGCCTTGTAGTAGGCACTCTTGTGTATAGTAAGGATTGTAACTAGCAGGTTGGTGGGGATAGTTGCAGATTTGAAGTCAGATTATCTTCACTATGAACTTGATCTCTACTATATCCTACAACTGTGGCCCTGAGAAAACCAAATTTTTTGACCCTCAGTTTCTTCATCTACTAAAATAGATAGTACCTTGTTGGATTGTCATCAGGACTTAAATAAAAAAATAAAATATGTGGCATGTAATAGAAAATCAGTCAATTCACTGAGTCTTCATAATCTTCTTGAGATGGAGACTAAGTACCACTGTACTAAGTCACAGCCTATTAAAGGCTGTGCGATATCCTGAAAATGCTTAGTGTTTTCAAAAGTTTGAATGAATGAGGCTTGGGGTCCTCATCTTACTGACTAGATCCTGACTCTTTTTGTGCCCTTTAATGCTATGCTATAGCATTTACAATGTATTTCTACTAAGTGCTCCTACTACTGTCACCACCTCTGCTGTCATGGCCTCCACCCTGGCCACCTCAAGCATCTTACCCTCGTTGAGCCCTCACAAGGTGCCAGGCACAACGCTAAGCCCTGGAATACATCGTCTCCTCTGATTCTCACCGCAGCCCCAAGGGATGAAGTTACAAGGTCTTCTTTTGTAGGTGAGAAAATGGACGCATGCTGTAGGTTAAGAAATTAATTCAACTTCAAGCAGCTGATACGGAGCGGAATTGGATCCCAACTCAAATAGTCTAGCCCCCCGAATTCCTCACTTGGTGTGTGCACAGTGTAAAACCCAAAGGAGTTTTCTAAGGCATTCTGTAGTCCTTAACTTAGTTCTTAAGGCACCTACAGGAGCCATAGGCAGGCTGGTTGCTGTGATCCTCGCTAGGCCGGAATCAGCTAGACCACCTAGCTGCCTGCTTGGCAGTGTCCCAGGCTGCTCTTTCCTCTCAGGGGCAGCTCAGGTCCAGGGAGCACTGTGCTCAGCAGGTGCTAACTGATAGTGTTAGCATAAGAAAAAAAGCAGAAGGAGGATCTGTCACTGAGGCAAGGACTTGGAAGTAACATGTTCCATTAAAAAGCTTTCTCATGAGTTATTAATGAAAGTCAAGAATTGGTATTTCCTTATTTGATCCGGTCCCCTGTTAAGGACTGATTGAGTTCATACATTTGCCAATTTACTGAAAATAACCTGAAGTGTCATTAAGTGAATTTCCATGGAGTCCAATTTCAACCTGCCCTATCTTTTTGTTTATAGCCACTATTTTCTGGGCTACTGCAGGGAACATTCTTTCTCTCCAATAGATGTAATAGAAGCAGGAAGATGTTTTACTGAATTTATAGGAATCCTTTTCCCTAGCTTGTCTCAACTTAGCTCAGTTGCCTATTGTTTTTTATAGTTATTTTGTGTATGATGTTAGTGGTGTGGCTGTATGTCTTAGGAATCAATTCCTTTTTCAGTGATAAGCCTGTAAAATCTTTGGGGGCTGCCTCTGAAGTGGGACTATTTTATAGGTGAAAAAAATGTTAACTTATAATAAGTTCCTTCTGGAATTTTGACAATAAAATTTGTAGTGGATAAGATCTAAGGCCGAAGTCACACAGAATCCCAGGTTAGACTAGGATTTCCTTTAATGGGACGTTGTTATATTAGGGATGGGTGTATTGGAGAATAAACTAACTGAAGTGACCTTCAAGTTAATTACTCATTGCAACTAAGAAAAGTGTTTCTAGTTACATCATTTATACCTTTAAAGCCAGCTGGCTTCTGCTTGGGTTTTGGTGTGACAGTCACAAAATGATACAATATGTTTTGCCTGCTTTTAATTAAATCATGATTTCCAGAAATAACTAAGTAGTCCAGTGTAGCAGCTTTTCCAAATTGGAATTTTAAGTCAGTGGGTTTCCCGGGGTGACCCGTCCACACAATCCTTAGACATTCAGGAGGCCAGGATTTGATGGTTGTATTTTCTCATTTTATACACAATGAAGAAAAGACCTAGTAACTTGTATATTAAGTGGTGGTCCTAGGATTTGCATGAAGATTTTTCAGACTCTAAAATTTAATTTTTTCTTTTTTTACCCATCATAGTATTCTGACTTCCCATGACCCAAATAAAGAATTCAGATGTTTCTAGTGTTCTATTTAATTTGTGTATTGAATTTTAGTTTTTGAGGGGCTCCTGGCTGGCTCAGTTGGTGGACCATGCAACTCTCAATCTTGGGGTCATGAGTTCCAGCCCCACCTTGGGTATAGAGATTACTTAATAAATACATAAACATAAACAAAGAAAAAGAAATGTGCTTTTTTGAACCTTAAATGTCTCCTTGTCTCGCAGATATTACAAGCTTTTATTTAAAATTCCATTCATTTTATTTGCCAAATATTTATAAAATATTTACCTTATGTCTGCAGATAACAGAGTTAAGATATGGTAGTTGCAATCAAGAATCCTGTAGGCAACTGATGTATATATCCTGTTATAAGTTCTGTATGTCAAAGTTTTCAGCATTATATTTTTAACAGAATGCTGCAATGTTTATTTTGTTTTTTATTTCATTGTTGGTATATGAGTAATAGCCTTTTTATGTCTTACCTTCACAAGTCCCAGATCAGATATTTAAATGGTAAAAAATACTGCTTCACCACCGTGGAGTTACGTGATCTTTGTTTTCTCCACATTTTATTTTATAATAGTTCTATCCTAAATCTTCATGAAAACTTTATTATTTTTTCTGAGAGAATATTTGCATAGTTATTAGCATATAATCTAGCATAATAGTTGTCATGATTTTCACTGGAGCAGCTAATCTAAACGGAATGGATAACTGAAGTGGACTGAGCCAGACATTTAAGGAGGGACGTTCTGAAAAGCAGAGAAAACAAGATATTGTTTGCAGAGATCCTTCCTCAATATGTTTTTTATTGTAGAGCTCATGTGTTCAATCTTGTATCTAAATATTCTTTTGTAGGGACTTCGTAAGCTGAAGAGCTATGTTTTTTTCCCCAGTAGCTTTGAAAGTTAGACTTACCAGCATGGCATAGGATATTAATCGAAGCTGACAGCAGCTTGTAAATTTTAATTTTCATATGATGCATCTTGGCTGATGGTTGAGTCTTTGATGACCCAACTTAACAAGAGCATTTCTAAATACATAGGGAGAAATACGGAAAGGGTGTAGAATTTGTAGTCAAAGACGCTCGGAGGCAAATCTCTGTCGTTGGGGTTTGGTGCTCCGACAGACAGCTCGCTAGTAAGTGTCTCTGAGCTTGTGTCTCAGTTTTCTCACTTGTAAAGTAGAGAAATAGCAAAGCAGTAGCTGTCTTCTGGGTTGGTTACATCTTTGTTGAGAGGAGGCTGTGGTCAGGATTTTTATAGCTCATTTGTGAGGTTAGGTACATCTCCATTTTTCAAAATTTTCAGCTACTCAGGCTGTATCAAACTATAATTTCCAGAAGCTAGCTTAGGGCCTAGCAAATGACTGGAACCTCTGCAGATGGGAGCTGTTATTATGATTAAAAACAGAGAAGTTCCAGCGCAGGACCTTAAACCCTAGAACAGCACACATGACGTGAATTGCTCCTGTATAGGTTGGCTTTATGTAATGGTGCAAGAATTCTATCTCCATCCGTTTTCTATTTGGATTATTCTATATGTACCTGGCCAGACATACTTAACAAAAGGAGTCAGTCCTGACAAAGATGAATGAAGGTACAAGCACTGCTGAAATCAAAATATTTGCAGATAAAGGCAAGTATTTAATTGAGCTCTATCCTTGTTGCTTCCTCTTAGTTTTCCTATTTCCTCCGACAACACCTGTGCCTGACTGAAGAGGTAGTATAGTTTGTTATATTTGTCTTCCTAAAAAATAGTGTTTTGGCCTTGATGTTTTTAAAGAGAAAGAAAATCACCAAAAATGTGTGCTAGAGATCACAATTTCCAGGTGAGGCGTTTTCTTGGGACCCAGGAGAACCTGACTCAAGGATAGCTCTTTATGATTTGGACCCAGGAAAGATGAGAGGGCAGCGGCTCTAGGAAATGTAGTGGCATCAGAAAAATTGGATTCAGCAGTCATGGAAATGGTTGTGAATGGGAGAGAATGCAGGCCTTCTGTAGCTGATGAGTCAATCTTCTCGCATGGCCTTTGTTTGCCTACCAGCACCCATCAAGCTCCGGTATGCTGAGGAACTTCTGTGATGTGTAGCAGAATACTCTGTGCGTAAGAGCATTAGGCACGGTGGTTCAGTTGGTTAGCATCTGCCTTCGGCTCAGGTCATGAGCCCAGGGTCATGGGATTGAGTCTCACATTGGACTCTCTGCTTAGTGGGGAGTCTGCTTCTTCCTTTCCCTCTTTCTCTGCACTTTCCCTCTCTCTTTCTCTCAAATAAATAAATAATATCTTAAAAAAAGAATATTAGCCACTATGAATGCAGGCATGAGACCGTCGTAAATGCTTTGGGTAAGAGAAATTTTATTTGAACAGAATCATTTTTGCTAGCTCCCCTACAAGACATGGGGTTTCAAATCCTATCATTTCAGTAAGGATTAATTGTAAGATACAGTTCACTAATGGCATCTCACTTGTACATTTTATATCCTTATTTACCAATATATGGCTCTTACCCTTTGGTTTATGGAAAATGTTAGGGAGCTTTGTGTATAACTAGGTGTCAATGGGAGAAAACTACTATAAATACTTTCCTCATTTTTTTTTCCCCTTCTTAGTAAAATAAAGAAGAATTCTAACAAGGCTTACATAGAGGTATGGCACCCAATGGTGGACTGTTCTGGAGCCCAGCCATAAGGCTCTATATTAGAATCCAGGCTCTACGGCTTCTTAATTCTGCCTATGTTACTGCTTACTTATGGACAAAGAAACGTTGTAAGTATCAGAGAACATAATGTATACCTTACTCATTGGGTGGATCTGGGGAACAAAGGGTCCAAAAGGGATTGGAAAAAAGTCCCTGGCACAGGTGAATCTGTGTGGGGCAGGTGGGTAAGTTGGAGCCTGCAGGAAGCGAGGTGTGTCCAGCCACTAGAGAGGATGTCAGGGGGCTGGTGTAGAAGTCTATGAAAGATTGTTGGCTCTGTGGCCATTGCTTCAGGAGAAGGAAATGGACTCAGCCTGGAAAAAAGTAAGAACAAATAGTAACCCTCTGCATCTCTCTCAAACCCAACTAAAATGCCTGGTGATTCAGTGTTGCCTTGATTATAGCTGATGTTTCTTGTCCACCAACCGGAACCTGAAGTCAACATAGAAGGGAATTGTAGGAATTGTAGTTCCAAGATAGCTAAGTCAGCACAGTACGCAGGTGGTATTCTGTGTGACTTTAGGTAATTCTTTAAACTTCCTGAGCATTTTTTCTCATCTGTACAGGAAATACAATAATAGTATTTACTCTGGAACGTTATTTTAGGATTAAATGATGTGCTTTATCTTATACAGTGCCTGGCATGTGCTGAGAGCTCAGAAAATCAGTTATTTTTTTTTTTTTTTCACATCTATATTCTTTTGTCAGGGACTGCACATGCCCTCCCACGCCTGCTCCATCAACCGCTGTTTGCCTTTGCCCTGGAAGTTTTTTCTTTCTTTCTTTCTTTTTGAGATTGTATCAGCCTGCATTTATCTATCTATCTACCTATTTATCAGAGAGAGAGACACACACACACACAGAGCACAAGCAGGGGGTGGCAGCAGACAGAGGGAGAGGCAGGCTCCCCAATGAGCAGGGAACCCCACAGTGGGGCTCCATCCCAGGATGCTGCGATCATGACCTGAGCTGATGGCAGTCGCTTAACCTGCTGAGTCACTCAGGCGTCCCTGTGTCCGCTTCTATTAAGCAAACAGTCAGGATAGGATGTTCTGCTCTCTGATGCTATTCTAGAGAGGGTTGGCTCTGGATTCAGAAAGACTAAATCAAAAAGATATTTCTCAATCAAAAGATAATCAAAGAGATAGCTTCTACTCTGCCCTGTAGGGGTTACTAGATGATGAGACCTTTTCTCTAGGTGGCAGCTGAAGTCACCCAGGAAGAACAATATTCTGATCTTTGAACTGTATCTGTGCTTTGTGTAAAAGCATGATTGTTCAAATGCTACAGTCTGCTCAAGACAGCACCCTGTCACAACGAGTCCACATAAGATGAGTACTTTCCTGCTCTTCTGGAGTATGTGCATGTTGCTAACGATCTTTCTTCCCTACTGTGCCCAGTCTGGGGAGGGTGTTAGGTCACTGCTCTTTGCAGCTGATTCTAATTTTAACTGATTTGGGTAGACTAAGAAGCCCAGCTTACCAGGGATGGACTAAACTGAAACTTATTTCAGATGCTCCTCTTTTAATAGGTGAACTTTTCTACTACTGGCAAGTAATGCTCCCACAGAGATAAATCTACTGCTAGCACTAAACTTTCCACAGGTCGGGACACTGGGGCAGGTGTCAACCCTCCATTGCCTGGATCTCCCAACGCCATGGTCCCGTGGCTGTCCTATGCAGGCTGGATTGTCTTAGACACTGATCGCGGTAGACATCTGAAAGGGCAGCAAAACTTCATTGGTCAAAATTAGTTTCAAGCTGTAGAAATGGAAAAACTGGAATCTAAGGACCCAAGAACAGCAGTGGAGTAAAAGTAAGAAGGACTTGGGAGCTATTGATCAGATCCAGCATTCTTTGGTTTGCTAGGAAAGATGCAGTGTGTAAGTAGACCATGAGCCAGGGAAGCCTAGAATTGGCCCTTTTCACATTAATTCTACTCCTAGTTTTCAATTACATGCTACAGCTGGAAGAGACACATGAAGGCCTCTCTTAAGATTTACCTAACTGTTCATCTTCTCTTAGAAGTCTTCTTGACCATCATACCTTGCCACATTTCCAGTCTCCATTCCTTTCCCCACCTCCCCAATCTGAGTTGATAGAATTCTAACTTACTTTACGTGACAGTTAATTTTACATATCAACTTGAGTGAGCTAAAGGATACCCAGAGAGCTGGTAAAACATTATTTCTGGCTGTATCTGTGGAACTGTTTCTGAAAGAGATTCACTTTTGAATTTGTGAACTGAGTAAAGCAGATGACCCTACCCAACATGAGTGGGCTCCATCCAATCCTTTGAGAGTGCAGATAAAACAAAAAAGTAGAGGAAGGACACATTATTTCTCTCTGCTTAAGCCGAGACATCCATCTTCTGTTCAGGGACACTGCTGCTCAGGCTTTTGGACTCAGACTGAGACTTACCCCATTATTCCTGTGATTCTCAGGCCTTTGGACTCAGATCGAGTTCCACCATTGGCTTTCCTGGTTGTCCAGCTTGCAGATAGAGATCATGGGGCTTCTTGGCATCCATAATTGTATAAGCCAGTCTCTTTAATAAATCTTCTTTTATATGTATCTATGTATATCTTATTGGTTCTGTTTTTCTGAAGAACCCAAATACAGTTTGTAGTTGTTCAGTTCTTGTATATGGATCACACTCTATCTTTACAGGCCTGCTTTTATTGTTCCACACAACTTAAATCTTTGTTGTAATCTACTCGGATGCAAAGACTATAGCTCTATAGGTCAAATGCACTGTAATTGGCCGCAGTGGAAGGACTAGACCATCCTTCCATATCCTGTGTTATCATTTACTCCAGTGCGACAACTGTGTGTCTTATTGCATGCACAAATTTAGACTCCAAGAACCTGGAGCCTAAAAATTTTAATCAAACTGTTATCACTTGGCATGCCAAGGAACAACTTCATAAATAAAAGATTCAAAATCTGAATGCAGAATTGCAGAAGGTAACGCAGTAATACCAAAAAAAAAAAAACAAAAACAAAAACAAAACAAAACAAAACCCAATGCAGTTGAAAATTAGATTCTTTACTTGCCTGTATGCAGAAGAATCTGTTCTTTCACTAGATCTTTTGGTTAATGGGCTTAAAGTAGCATCTGTGATGACTTACAATCAGCCCTGCATTGTTTAATCTGAAACTTTGGTTCTCATTTGTTTGATTAAATGCATAGAACTAGTAAAGATGTTAAAATGAAGGTAGTGTGTTTACCTACTACCCAACATGTAGATGAAAAGTAAAAAGTCTCTATCAATCAATTAGATGTTTCTGAAACCAGCTGTACACACAATGCCAAGTAGCTGAACATTTGGAAACATCTGGCTAATTGACAGAATCTTCTTTTAAGCATCTAGATGTTTGATATCACATTGACTTGATGAGCACAGAAGCTGCTCTCAAGATTTGGGGCTTGAAAATAATCCTCACTTAATAGAACTAACGCTGTGAATGGATATGATCTATATGAAAATGGAAAAAGTTTTAGAATTAAGACAGAACTTGTCCTTTAGTCAAAATCAGGTTTTGGGTTCTTAAAATATTTCTTGGGGAGTGCCTGGGTGGATCAGTGGGTTAAGCCTCTGCTTTCGGCTCAGGTCATGATCTCAGGGTCCTGGGATCGAGTCCCACATCAGGCTCTCTGCTCAGCAGGGAGCCTACTCCTCCCCTCCCCCTGTCTCTGCCTGCCTCTCTGCCTACTTGTGATCTCTCTCTCTCTCTGTCAAATAAATAAATATCTTAAAAAAATGTTTAAAATATTTCTAGGAAAATGGAAGACTTGTCTTATGGAAACCTGACCAGGTTGCCCTTGGATATGGCAGTGACTTTAGTGATAACACTAAAGGCATGATCAATGAAAGAAATAGTTGATAAGCTATACTTCATTAAAAGTTCTGCTCACAAGACAATCTCAAGAGAACGAGAGGGCAAGCCACAGACTGGGAGAAAATACTTGGAAAAGATATATCTGATAAAGGACTGCTACCTGAAATATATGACCAACTCTAAAAACCCAACAGGAAGAAAACAAACAACTTACATAAAAATGGGGCCAAAGACCTGAGCAGATACGGCACTGAAGAAGACACGCAGATGGCAAATAAACATATGAGACGTTGTTTAAAGGTTTTTGCATCATCAGAGAATTACAAATGTAAACAGTGAGATACTGCTGCACACCTGTGAGAGTGGCCCAGACCTGCAACCTGGATCCCACTCTCTGCTGGCAAGGACAACAAAGGAAAAAATGACCTTAGAAACTTTGTTCCTTCTTAGTCCACCGGTGTCATCAGTTAAGGAGGGAAACTCTGCCAGGGGAACTCTTCGCAGAGAGAATGCATGACTCCGGAAGAGTTACATAACCGTCCGTTAATGAGGTACAAAACTGATGTGCCTTGGCTTCCAAAGTTGTCCTCCTCCTCTGCTGTCAGGAGGCAGCGCGGTTCTTTGAGGCTTCAAGGCTCCAAGCATCCGCGTCCTCTTTAATTTCTTCCTCTTTGCCTTCAGTTTCCAGTCAGTGGGTAAGCGCTTTCTCTTGAGTCAACTTGCAGGTGTATTTCTTACCTTTTTCCTCTGCTCCTGAGATAGAAGTTCAGATCATACCCTCTTTTTTCTCCAGAGTAAGTATTCAAGTTCTTTTTTTTTTTTTTGAAAGATTTTATTTATTTATTTGACTGACAGATCACAAGTAGGCAGAGAGGCAGGCAGAGAGAGAGGGGGAAGCAGGCTCCCCACTGAGCAGAGCCCGATGCGGGGCTCCATCCCAGGACCCTGAGATCATGACCTGATCCTAAGGCAGAGGCTTTAACCCACTGAGCCACCCAGGCGCCCCTCAAGTTCTTTTTAATTATAAAAACCATTCATGTTTTTGGGGGTAACAAATTCAAACCAAAAAAGTTAGTAAGATAAAAATGGAAGGTTTCCTTTCTTCAAAAGTTCCTGCCCAACTGTTGTTAACTGTGACAGTGTTGTTTTTTCCTTCTTCTGATTTCCTCATGCTTTGTTTTTTGTAGTATTTATATTACCTCCATTTTTCAATGTCATATATTCATATCAATGTATGCATCATGATCACGAATTAGGTAGTATTTATTGAGGAATTGCTATGAGCCAGCAGTGAGTTCTGCATTTCACGTAAATTTTCTCAAGCAGTCCCTGTTGTACTATCTGGTAAGTGACTAAACCAAAATTCTAACCTTGCCTGCCAAACTCCTGAGCCTCAAAGTTTACTCTTACTGTGCCCAAAAAGTATTTGTTTTTTAAGAAAATAAAATCATGATGACATTATACTTGTATGCAATTTCCCTCTTTTTACTTTACAATGTGTTAAGAGATAGTGAGCCTTGTATCAAAGTATCTCAGTCTTTTTAATAGCCATATATAGTACTGTGTTGCATGGATGAATAATTATTTAGTTAAAATATCCCCTATTGGGGCACCTGGGTGGCTCAGCTGGTTAAGCGGCTGCCTTTGGCTCAGGTCATGATCCCAGGGTCCTGGGATCGAGC
This sequence comes from Enhydra lutris kenyoni, assembly GCF_002288905.1. Taxonomy (NCBI): domain Eukaryota; kingdom Metazoa; phylum Chordata; class Mammalia; order Carnivora; family Mustelidae; genus Enhydra; species Enhydra lutris. The sequence continues at coordinate 2,872,836 of NW_019154134.1, forward strand.
CCCATGTTGGGCTCCCTGGTCAGTGGAGAGCCTGTTTCTCCCTCTCCCTCTGCCTGCCTCCCTGCCTACTTGTGTTCTGTCTGTCAAATAAATAAATAAAATCTTTAAGAAAAAAAATGAAAAATATATCCCTTATTAATTGACATTTCAGTGATTTTCTCTTTTTTCCCTATTATGAAAAAAATGCTATAAATATCTTTATATACTTGGGTTGTGTTTCTGTTGGATAAGTGCATAAAAAGTAAAATTACAACAAATTCTATTCTCTGTTCTTTCAAATCTGTCTTTCTCATTCTTTCCAGATTTGTCACATGGAGCATGGTTCTGATCCCACTGCTTTGTTGCTCTGGACTGCTTGGATTTTTGGATAACGTATAAACACCTTGCCTCTTCTGGCTACCAAATCTCATGTTTTATTTATTTATTTATTTATTTAAAATCTTTGGATGCAGGACGCCTGGGTGGCTCAGTGGGTTAAGCCTCTGCCTTCGGCTCAGGTCATGATCTCAGGGTCCTGGGATCGAGGCCCGCATCGGGCTCTCTGCTCAGCGGGGAGCCTGCTTTCTCCTCTCTCTCTCTATGCCTGCCTCTCTGCCTACTTGTGACCTCTCTCTCTCTGTTTCAAATAAATAAATAAAATCTTAAAAAAAATAATAAAATAAAATCTTTGGATGCAAGCATGTGTGCGCATATGAGAGAGGAGGGGGGTGGGGCAGAGGGAGAAGCAGACTCCCTGCTTAGCAGGGAGCCGAGTCAGGACTCCATCCCAGGACCCTGGTATCATGTCCTGAGCTGAAGACAGGTGCTTAACTCTCTGAACCACCCAGAGGCCCCAAAATTTCATATGCTTTTAACCCAAACTCATCATACTCAATCCTCTTTCACCCACTTGGTGCTCTAATATTAAGTATTCCCATTACTGCCTTAGCCTGAAATTACCTTCTCCTCCACATTTTTGAGTGTGGTTCCTATTTACCACCAGTTACCCCTTCCTTTGCGTATGTCCCCAGCTAGAAATTATAGCTGCATAGTTTCAGATTCCCAAAGCATTAGGTCTGTATCTCTGTTTGCACTGCTATCGGGTTCTACCTTGAAAAAAAATTTAAGTAAGCTTTACGCCCAATGTGGAGCTTGAACTCAGGACCCTGAGATCAAGTTGTCTCATGCTCTATTCACTGAGCTACCCAGGCAGCCCTGTCAGGTCCTGCTCTGTAGTAGTGCTGATCTATAATACATCCTTCACCATTCTTTGGAAGTTCTAAAAAAGAAAAGGAAAAAAAAAAAAAAAAAAGAGGAAAGAAAATTCTTGGGGGTGTGTTCCATGACTAATATCCTATAATTCCCATGGCATCTCATATTGGCTTGTTAATTAAGTAGTTATTTCATCAATTAATTTGAATTTAAATATGAAGACTACTATTTTCTCCTCCTTATTTCTTTACAAACATACTAATGATATGGAGCCATTTGAACATGATAATTTGCACTGCATACCTTTCTATGAAATAAACATTCACCTTTAAAGGAGGTCTTACTGCCCCTTCATAGCTAGTATGCTAAACTTCTAAAAACTGGAACGTTTTGCCTGATGATATCACAAGGGGCTTTCACATAGGTTTTTATACAGAATGGCACAGTTTGTAATCCTGATCTTTGGCATCCAGAACCATGCCTCTCTCCCGACGCCCCAGGAGATCAGACTGGGGATCAACACTTAATGTATGGACAGGCAACCTTGATGCCGGTCAGTATACAAGGGTCTGTTTCCTGAAATAAAAAATAAACCAGAAAGGTTCTCCTTCAGAATTTGGAACGGGGAACTGTGAATCTGTGATGTTATTTGGAAAGCGAAAAATTCTGTGGGTGTGCATCAGTGCCCTGCGATATCAGGCTGCATAAAAGATGTACGAGGGAGTCATGTACAAGAAGCTGGTCCCTAAAGGCATTTGGTATTACAGGCTGTCAAACCTACCATTGAAAATCCCTTAAAATGGTGTCACATTGGGACCAGCCTACTGTTTTTTGGTAAACTCAACATGGGGTGAGTTTTCTATAGCTTTGGAACAGATTCATGCATTTTCAATTCCTTCATTTCAATGAAGGAATTGGCTTTCACTTCAGGGCCATGTTTTACTGAAAATACGTACCTTTAAATGATAGAATTATACTTGGTACAGAAAGATCTTCGCAGTGTGTGAGTCACCTGGAAACTGAAGCTGACTGAGGGAACAGCAGTTTCAGGACACCCATCTTTTGCTCATTTCTCTGTGTGTGTATGTGCAGCACTGGGAGATGAATATGCATAAGTTAAATCCACGCATATTTTGGCTCCAGAGTAGAGAACAGGGGAGAAATCCAACAGAGGGAGGAAGTGGAGGAGTTTGGCAGGGGAGGAGCATTACCATGAGGTAGAGGCTATGAAGCCCCTGAGGGGGACACGGGAGAGCAGGCGGTCCCTCAAACTGGCTTACATTGAGAACAGTCCCGTCGTGAGCTGTACTCTGTGCCTATCCTTAAATGCCCCTTCCTTGAGATGACCTGACAGTCTCCCTTCATTACAACTAAATTATCCAGACTCATCAGTTAAATGAAAGAAGCACTGCTTCTTGATTTATCCTGAAATTTCTATCCATGAACATGCTTCTGGGTGATAAGAACAGAAGAACAACTATGGAAAATGTTTACGGCTGTGTGCTCTCCAGAAGAACTATATACTGACATTTCTGGAGCGATTATGTTTGCAAAGAGGTTAGAAGGTAACACAATAAGAGAACAGACAATTAGTGTTTGGACAAAATAGTATTACCTCGCCCAATTTTGCTTGCTTGTTTTGCTTTTTCTTTCTCTCTTTCTTTTTGTACATAGCATATCTCATGTGCTTTATAGGCACCCGAAGTTACCTTTCAAGGTAATTTGGACCAATTTCAGTATTTTCAGCCATAGATGAATCATATTTTACCGTCCCCTCGTGCATATCACAGCAGAGCAACTTTCACTGTAAAATAAAATGCTTTATTATTTTTTTTTCCCATGGAAAGCAAATGCATACTTTCAAATGTTCAGATGATAGTCAGCTTTGAATAAATCCTGTTCCCTGCTCTTTGTGAGAAGCTTGTACAGTGAACATTCTGGGATTTAATCAGCAAACAGTAGTGGAGAATTAGCTTAGAAAAATAACCCTCTCCAACACATCTGCTCTTCAGACAGACACTGTGTACTGCAAGGCGACATCAGACCTCAGAAGGAAAAACAGGAAGGCTGCCAGGGAAAGGACGGCCAATCTGGACTGCCTTGCGCAACATCTGCTGGGAGTCGACAAAGTGACCGGGAGGCACAGCCTGGATTACACCGATCACCTGCAGTGCCAGCTCCCTGGCCAGTGGGAAATGGTTTCTAGGTCTACTGGGCTGGTGCCGAGAGCAACGCGGAAAATTCTTGGAGCAAGAGAAGGAAAATAGCTTTGGATGTGCTTGGCAACAAAAAAGATCTTCGTGCAAAGTTTCATTTTCTTTCCTTGGAGAACATTGGTCTTGTGATCTGGGATGAGATGGTTTTTCTTCATTTGCCAAAAGCTTAGATTAGAGCCCGCACACACGCACTCACATTTCAACTGAGAGGTCTAACTGGCGCATGCTGCTTCATTTTCGAGGAGTAAAAAAGGAGCCTTCTCTCTGAGGTACTTTACAGTAGAAACATGTCATCAACCATAATAGCCTCTTTTGTTGCAATATCTCTTTCCTCCAAACCAATAACTTCTGTTTCCCATGAATGCACTTGTCCCCTCTTGCCTAAAATGAAAGCCGACCAGTCTTTGCTCTCCACTGATCAGTCATCACACTGGCTTATCATCTGCATTCAGACAGATTCCGTTGATGATTTTGGCGAAACTATTTTTGTTTAGGAAATCAGACTCCGGAAGTGTCTCTAGAATATTCACAGATGGAGTTCGACCAATGAGCAGGGAAGCCAGACTTTATCAAGGGGCTCATTTGAATTAACATACATGATTTCTAATAAGAAAACTAGTCAGAAGACAGAGAAGCAGGGAATGAAATGAATTGTCTATTGACATGGAACAGCAGTAAAATCCCTCAGTGTGCCAGTTCTTTGGTGTTTTGTGTAGGTTTTCTCATTAGTCCTCGAAAGTTCCTGTGAGGAAGGAATTATGATGCATTTTCCTGGCTCAGAGATACTGCATAATCTGCCTAAAATTAAATTACTTAGTATAAAAAACTTGTGTGATTCCAAATTTTAGGACTTTCCAATGTATAGAGTGTTATTAATTGTTCAGTAATGAAGTTATTGAGTGTTGTTCTGGGCCAGGCATTTGTCTGGCAGTGGGGAGAGAGTGGCGAGAAACAGTTCACATTGGGTTCTCAAAGTGACAAAGGCCCTGTGGGGAAATCTAATCTAATCTAATCTAATCCAACTCAGATGGGGAGTTAACATACAAATCTGCTAAACTTTGAAGGTGCATTCTCTAAGCCATTAAAGCTTGGCTCTGAATCTGGGTATAAATCAGGGTCCTGTGGTTTCTAGCAGCAATCTGTTTTCTACCTCTGGCAAATAGCATTCTTAATAATAGTACTTCCTCCAGGGGAATATTTTTTTAAGGATTTTTTTTTTTTTTTTTTTTTTTTTTAAGGATGATAGTACACAGAGTGCTTAGTATATCACCTTGCACAGAGGAAAATTCCCATAAAAGATTGTTATTGTTGATTGGGATAGGGATAATGATGAAGGTTCTGGACTATTACTACAACCACAGAAAGGCACCATTTTCATTCTGAGAGAAGACTATCTGAAGCAAAACAGACAATGCTTCACTTTAGAACCCAGGGCTCTATCACAAGGGGGGTGTACCTGGTCCCAAAGAGATACTTAAAAATCAGTTACACTAGACCACTGGGTAACCGGAAGGGTTTTCAGGCTGGGGACCACAAAGGCATGAGCCCCTTTTCTTGGCTCACCTCTGCAAGTCCTTGGCCAGGTGTGTGACTTCTGCAGAGACACAGGGACGGTGTGGAGACTCCCTGTTGCTTTGTGCAGCTGTGGGGCTGGAGACCTGACTTTCACCCATGCTCTGCCTGTCCTCCCTGATGGAGGACATGAGGCGGGCTTATGATAGAGCCTGGCAGCCCAGTCTTGAGATGCCAGATGGGAAAGAAGATGGTATAAAGACTGCTTGGGTTTGAGTTGGGACCTAGGGAAGGTTTAGAAATTTTGGCTCAATGGATGGATATAAATCTTCAGATTGTCTTGCTAGGTTGTCATGTTCACATTGACACAAGTTGTTGTGAATTCCCAAATTTGAAAAGATTGGGTGGGCTGGATGCTCTCTGCCGGCATAGCTCATAGATCCTGCCCCTTGTCATTGAGAGCAGCACAATCTGGCGGCTTCCTCACTTGCTAATTAATAAATACGTAGGTGTTAGAGATGGGCGCTTTTTTTTTTTTTTTTTGGTCACTTACCTCCCCTAAGTGAGTTATGGGCTTAGGACAGATTCACCTTCCCTGCAGTCTTTTGCTAACATCTCTGTTCAAGGACACAAGGAGATCTTGAGATCTAAAACATTTAACCTCCCTGTTGCCTGAGTCTCCTCAACTATGAAATGGAAACAGTCACATCTGTCCAGATGATCTTGTGAGACTGTTTTAAAATAATGGATGTGACCCCTCCAGTTAGAATGAATATTGCTAAATTTTCAGAGAACTGATGGCACCATTCACTTTTTCTCTGTTATATTATAGTGATTTTTTTTTTTTTTTTTAAATCCCTCTGTCTCACCTTCTTTGGCAGACCACTATACATCACTTGAAGGTTAGGGATCTGTTCCATTTCTATACCTTCCTCCCACAACCCTACCTGATTTTTAATTCTGTTTTTTTTTCCCCCCTTTAATAAACATTTGAGTAATTTATATGTGCTATATCTGTGTAGCTGGAAAACTTGCTCTCATTTTGGTTTCTTCTCCTTCCACATGTATTGGCTGCTTCAAGGTCAGGCTTAGGTGACGAGGAAGCTGATTGAGGGGAAGAGTGCAATTTCTTACACAGCTGGTACGTTGTTGCTATTGTTGTTTATAAACTTTTGCTTTTGAAATGGTTTTCAATTTAAAGAAAAGTTGTGAAGATGGTACAGAGAGTTCTCTGTATTCCCTAATGCTAATGTCTTACATTACTATAGAGTACATTAATTGCTATCCACCAAACTTCAGACTTTATTCAAATTCCATGTATCTTCTTGCTAATGTCCTTTTTCTGTTGTAGGTTCTATCCAAAATACCACTTACATTTAGCTGATAAACCTTCTCTGCCCTGTGAAAACTTCTCAGTATTCCTTGCTATTCATGACCTTAAAAAACAATGCCCCTCAACTTGGGTTTGGCTGAAATTTTTCTCATGACTAGATCGAGGTTATGCATTTTGGAAAAGACTGGAGAAGTAAAGTGTCCTCATTAGATCATCTCAGGGTATATGCTATGCACGTGACTTTTTACTTGTGATGTTAATCTTGATTGTATAGCCAAGGTAATGTTCACCAGGTTCTGCATTATAAAGTTGTTGTTCTTCCCTTTTCTTCATTCTTTGAAAGTAAGTCATTCAAGGAGGTGGGTAGGGGAGAGGTAAGCTTTCCTTCATAGTGCATGTGTAAATTATTTGGAATTTTCCTGTAAAAAAGATTTATTTCTTTTCCACCTTTACCTATCTATTATGTATCTCTCATCTATCATATATCTACCTATCACATATTCATTCGTTTATATCTGTATGGATTCATGTGTATTTATTTTATACTTTGTGGTATAATATGATGCTACCTTTATTATTTATTTTGTTGCTCAATTGTTCCACCTTTGGCCACTGGCAGTTTCTTCAGATTGGCCCTTATGTCCATTTGACAAGCCCCCATCCTTTTGATTTTGGAGTGCTTCTTATACACACTAAGAGGGTTTTTTTTTTTTAAGATTTTATTGTTTATTTGACAATCATAGCTCACAAGTAGGCAGAGAGGCAGGCAGAAAGGGGGTGGGAGAAGCAGGCTCCCCACTGAGCAGAGAGCCTGATGCGGGGCTCGATCCCAGGACCCCGGGATCATGACCTGAGCCGAAGGCAGAGGTTTTAACCCACTGAGCCACCCAGGCAGCCCCACACTAAGAGATTTTTAAAGATCACCTTGTATTTTCCTGCCCTGATCTGATAATGAGCTATTTGTCCAAGGAGCCTTGGTTCCTTTTATTGGAGAATAGTATTCAAACCCAGAATCTGGGTGCTCAGTATACTTAATTGGTACTGGGGTGTCACAGATTTTAGGCCCTTCAGTGACTGGTGTAATTTTAATCCAGCATTGAATTCTCTGTGTATTGGAAGCTTAACAGTGGTCTCTTCTCTCTTGGAACATGCTTGTGTGTTCCTCGGCAGTCCTTCCACTGGAGTCAACCAACAATGACTTCATTATTGGCAATGGGGACCATTGATGATTTTTAATTAATTACTTCTTTATTTTCTTACAAGTGTTAGAATTCCTATTAACATACAGTGTAATATTAGTTTCAGATGTAGGATTTAGTCATTCATCACTTAAAGACAACACCCAGGGCTCGTCACAGCAAGTGCCCTCCTTAATACCCATCACTCATTTAACCCAAACCCTCTCTCACCTCCCCTCCAGCAGTTTGTTCTCTACATTTAAGAGTCTGTTTCCCTATTTGCCTCACTTTCCCCCATTTTCAACTGTTTTGTTTCTTAAATTCCATATATGAGTGAAATCATATGGTATTTGTCTTTCTCTGACTGCCTTATTTCGCTTAGCATAATACACTCTAGCTCCATCAGTGTAGTTGAAAATGGCAAGATTTCACTCTTTTTTATGGCTGAGTAATAGTCCATTGTATGTATATACCACATCTTCTTTATCCATTCATCAGCCAGTGGACATTTGGGCTCTTTCCATGATTTGGCTATTGTAGATAATGCTGCTGTAAACATTGGGGTGCATGTATCCCTTTGAATCAGTATTTTTGTATCCTTTGGGTAAATAGTAGAAAATTGCTGGATCATAGGGTAGTTCTATTTTTAACTTTCTGAGGAACCTGCATACTGTTTTCCAGTTTCTGTACTGCACCAGTTTGCATTCCCATCGACAGCACACGAAGGTTCTTCTTTCTTTACATCCTCACCAACAATTATTGTTTCTTGTGTTGTTGATTTTAGCCATCCAGACCAATGTGAGGTGGTATCTCATTGTGGTTTTGATTTGTATTTCCGTGATGTTGAGTGATGGTGAGCATCTTTTCATGTATCTCTAGGTCACACTGATGATTTTTAAATGTGGCATGATAATGAAAGCTATCTTTCAATAACATCACTTTTTTACAAATTTGGGGGATAAAATGGAGTAGAGAATGGAGTAACCAGGCTGCTTAGGAAATTAATGTTTTAGCTTTAGTGTTATGAAAAAGAAGAAGTCTGGAAAGGATGATTATTGTGAAAACCAAAGGAAGGGAGACACACATAAGAAATGTTAATTAAAACTGTTGAAGATCTGGGTGTTCTCAGGAACTTCTTGCCATGATTGCGTACTTGAAGGATCTTCTTACACCCAATTCTGCTATTACTGCAATGTGTAAATTGGGACAGCTTCTAACCCCAGTCAGACTCTCAGGCCATCTACAATAGGAGATTCACAGAATGGTTCTTACAGTCTGGACCTCTTGGGGTTCAAGTCTCAAGACTTGGTTGTTCTCACCTTCTCCATTTTAGTAGTACAGGACATTCTGCTATTTCCATGCAGACAGTGGGTAGATCCAGGCAGGGTGTATGACTGGATACCAGTGATGGTTCATAATTGCTCTTGTAATATTGATCCTCTATTTGGCCATTTTCTGTGTCTTCTAAGAGGAAGGATGAAGAAAAATACTTGAAAAAGACATGGATGATTTTGTGAGGGTGAGATTGTGCCATGTAAGAGCTTCTGGGTCTCAGGTACTTCTTCATGAGAGATGAGTTTTTAGCTCTCTAGCCCAAGTGTACAGTTTTGTTTTGTTTTATCTTTTTGGACTGATTGATATACAGGTCTTTAAAAGCCTAGGAAGGGAGTTTATATTTGGTCCTCTAAGAGTGCTCTTGCTGCCCAAATGCAGTCTGCAGGGTAGCAGCTGAAGCATCACCTGGGAGCTTGTTGGAAATACAAAGTATCAGGCATCATGTACTGAATAAGAATAAGAATCTGTATTTTAGTAAGATACCCAAATTGTCCATATGCATATTAAAGTTTGAGATGCCATGGTCTAGACTACTGGTCCACTAACTTAGCTATACATGAGAATTATTTGGAGAGTTATACAAAATACTGATGCTTGGATCCATCTCCAAAGATTCTGGTGCAATTGGTATTGAATGTGATCTGAGTATTTATATTTTTAGAACATCACAGCATGCAGCAAAATTCAAGAATCACTATTGTATGCCAATGGTTCTCCATTCTGGTTGGACATTGCAATTATTGAAATGTTTAAATACAACAACAAAAAAGATGGGTGGGTCCCGTCATTTGTTAAAGGAGGTCATCAAGAGGATATTGACCTATGAGGTGGAGCCGGGCAACTGGGGGCTCCTTACCTGCTCCCAGTCCTTGGAATGTACTGCCTGCCCCCTGTTCCCACTCTGAAAGGTGTTTTTAAGGAAATGATTTCAAGAGAGCACTGTATTGTTGAGATCATCTGAATTGTATATGTGACTGAAACAAGGTAAGTCCTTTATATAAATTATTAAGATTCTGAGAGTGAGTGTGGAGACGTACTTGTCTTGTGGTTGCCCAATACAGCCTCATGTGTAATTCCCCTTGCTTATTCCACCTGCCACCTGCCAATCTAGAATGGTCTTTCTCTTTCTTTATTCTCTCCTGTCCTCCGTGTATGGGGGCCAGTTTGTAAACCAACAGTTGGCAAAGCAGCAGGTAGACCAAAGAAATGGGTCTTGGAAGAGAGTTACCCTTGGGGGAAATTTCCAGTTGGTCTTCATCTTCTATGTGGGGAAAGGTGGCTAACCTGTTAGATATTTATGGACCACTGTGTGAGTACAAGGATGCCCTGAAAATGCCAGCTGATCTAATGTGTTTGTTTGAGAGACTGCACACAGCACTGAGGCAAAGAAGGGAAACAAGGGGCTGTCACAGTGGGCTGGTCTTTACTGTGGGCAGTTCAGCTGGCTATCTATGTCCAACTAGAAGCTGAAGCTTGATTTAGAACATTTAAGAAGAGCTGACATTAGAGAAGGACGTGTGGGTGTCTACTACTCTAGCCTTGGGGTGAACAGATAAGGTGGGAGAACAAGGTAAGTTGGAGCTCTTAGCATGGCATTTTACAAAGCTACAGAGGCACAGAGTGCTGGTGATTAAGGTCCATTTGCTTGTGAAGAGCCTGATTGAGATACTAGGAGGCAGAATCCCTGGGAAAAAACAAAGGTAAAATGTTATACCAATCTGCCTAGAAAATAAAGATTCTGTGTTTTACCGAAATAATTTCCTGTGCTTCAGGTTGTCTTTATCAGATCTTTCATTACTTAAGAAAAATGAATTCTCTAATAAAAGAGGGAAGTTTTCTTTTTTTTTTTCTTTTCTTTTTTTTTTTTTTTCCTTACAGTTATGTAACTTTCTATACTTGCCTTTGAAGTATTTGTCACTTTGGTCAAATAGATAACTATTGTTTCACAGTGACTTATGATTGATCCTATTTAATCAAGTGTTTTTAAAATGCTTTAATATTTCTTATAAAATTCTCCCAAATTAAACTATCGATGAAGTCTTTTTAACATTGAACTAACTGGGATTTTCGAGAGTCCCTGGCACATCTCAAAAGATTTATTGTCTTTGTTAATTAAAAAAACCCCTGATATTAAACTAGATCTATTTGATAAGTTAAATTTCATGGGAAGCATTGTCAAATAAGAAGTGATGCTAAACTTGCTTAGGTTATATTTGTATAGATATAAATGCTCCAGAGATTATATGAAGTTCCTAAAAATCTAATATGTCCTGAGATAATGTTATTAGTCATAATTCTAGTTATTATTTTAAAAGGATGTCATAGAAATAACCAAATCCCCTTGTCGATTGCATTATAATAAACTCATCAGATCTCTAACCATGACCACTTTTTAAATCGTTTGTCATTCACAAATTGTTTTTGTTTTACTCTGATGTTTTTGTAAAAGTGTTCCTGTAAAAATGATTCATCTTCAAGGAGATTCATGGAACGGACCAACAAGTGCAGGTTTCTGATAACTAAGATCATACCACTGAACTGAATTAAGAATTTATAGAACTCTAATGGAAAAACTAATGAGGATGATTATACTTTTTATAACTTTTTCTTTCAAACATGATTGGTTCTTTTTATGTTTTTTTTCAGATTTTAGAAAACTTTTTTCTTTTAAATTATTAGCAATTTGCTGACATACAGCTTTGTGAACAAAGATGAATCATTTTTTTTTTTTTTTCTCTCTACCTGATCCCTCTAGAATTTGGAAACTCTCAGAGAGTATTGTTACTTTCATGGCAATGTAGTTGTTTGCACAAGTTCAATTAAGAATCTGTTCTTGTAATGAAAAAGAACTGCAGCAACCAGTGGGCTGAACTCGAGTGTTTCGGCTGGTGATCATATACCCTGGCTGCTAACACTTGGCAGGGACCATTGGGATGTTCTAAAGGGATTAACCCTATAGTTTGGACAATGGAAAGGCAAGAAATGGATGACGCCCTTATGACGTCAGGATATGTGGAAAGACATTTGGGCTCTCCTGCAAAAGCCCGAGGAGGTCCTCATCTTTTCCATGTCCTGGCTCAAAAGGTGTTGACACATCCTGGCCATCAGGAAACTGAGGTCCTATCTCAGGTATGAGATCTAGCAACTGATTCTTCAGTAGATAGAGCGAAGTGGGTGCATAGAAAAAGCAGCCACTGTAACACCTTGGTGGGATGGCATATTGTCAAGAGTGTGGGATTGCTATTGAAATACAGTGTTGTTGATAGCATGCCCTGTGTGTTCTAAAAAACACCCGAGGCAACTATGGAAAGAATGTGAGCCCACCACCAGAGTCTGCAACCAGTGAGGAATTGGCAAACTGATGAAATGACCCTTGAACTACATGGGTCTGAAATGTGAGGGACCATTTATACACCTGTTTTTTCAATAAATACAGTCTAATAACATACATGTGTTTTCTCTTCCTCACCTTTTTTCCTACCTTTTCTTCTCTCCAGTTTGCTTTATTGTAAGAATATGAAATAGTGTATAATGCATATACCATGCAAAAGGTGTGTTAATTGACTTTCTCTTTTTAGTAAGTTTCTGGGCAATATGATGCTATTAGTAATTACGTTTTGGGTGAGTCCAAAGATATGTGTGACTTCTTAACTGTGCAGGGTATCAGTGCTCCCAACCCCTGAGTTGTTGGGAGGGTCAACTGTATTGGTCCTTTCTCTGAGAAAGGGTTTTACAAAAGTCTTCCTTGGTTTTATGGATAATGTGCCTGGCCCAACCCGAGCTTCCCCTTTGCCATGCAAAACAGACTGCCACTATTAGGGGATTAAAGATGTTAAGTACCAGGTACAGATCTTCTTGTTGAATAGATAATGATCAGGGGTCACATTTCAAAGGTCATGATCTGGGAGATTGGACAAAAGAACATGACATTGAATGTAGGTTCCAATGCCCCCATCATTTGCAAGCAGCAAGTTTAGTAGGAAGAATAAAATATTAAAGCAGGGGTGCCTGGGTGGCTCAGTGGGTTAAGCCGCTGCCTTCGGCTCAGGTCATGATCTCAGGGTCCTGGGATCGAGCCCCGCATTGGGCTCTCTGCTCAGCAGGGAGCCTGCTTCCTCCTCTCTCTCTGCCTGCCTCTCTGCCTGCTTATGATCTCTCTGTCAAATAAATAAATAAAACCTTTAAAAAAAAATTAAAGCAGCAGATTAAATTACTTATGAGTAAAATCACCTTAACCATGTGGAAAAAAGTGCTGTCCCAGGATTTTATACATTCAAATAATCAGCCAGTAAGGCCTGTGGTCCCATATGCCAAACTGGGGACCCCTACTGAGATACCCAGTACCATAAAGGTATAGAAATCATGGTAAACAGCCATTGCCCTGACTCTCACTGTGGATCAATATCCTATGCGCTGAGAACACCAAGTCCCATCCTGCCTGGGAAAAGCACTATGTGCAGGAATTTACAATGGGACATCCACCAGAATAGATGAGTTACTCTGTGACCGTGGCTAAAGGAGGACTGTTTAACCTCCCATGGGATCCTGTTGTCTTGTTGCAAGGCAGTCATGTTGAAATGAACTACACCTGCAATAGAGCATGCCCTACTGGAAGAAGGGAGGAAGCGGAAGTTCTGGTCTTACCTATAGGTCGCTCAGTCCCTCTCCTCACACCTCTCAACCTGGCCTCCCCTGCTCAGCATGTATAGCATGCACAACATGGTCAGATTCCTAAAGCTACAGCTATACTAGCATCTAAAGATCAGACCACAGGTGTAATTATTTTTTTTTAAAGATTTATTTGTGTATTTAATTTCTGAGAGGAGAGAGAGTGTGTGAGAGAGCACAAGCCAGGGGAGGGGCAGAGGCAGAGGGAGAGAGAGTCTTTAATCAGACTCCCCACTGAGCACGTATCTAGACATGGGGCTCAATCCCAGGACCCTGAAATCATGACCTGCGTTGAAACCAAGAGTCAGAGGCTTAACCAACTGAGCCACCCAGATGCCCCCACAAATTTAATTCTTACTGAAGGAGAACTCCCCATAACGGTTCCTACTAAATATCTGTCTTTTTGACTTTGAACTTCTGCTACATGTGGTTTCCAGCCATGGGATGGGCACCTGATAGAAATATCTTCCTATAATGGGCCCGCATGTATGCCCAGCAAAGGAATCAGTCCCACTTCCGTGTTTATGGGCAGCTGACCCACTGTAGCTTGTCAGGATTTCCATGGCTGGTGTCACCACTCCAGGGGCAGATTTGGAAGCCCTGAAACAGTACATTAATGAAGAACAAGCTAAGACTAGCATTCTTTTTTTTTTTTTTTTTTTAAGATTTTATTTATTTATTTGACAGACAGAGATCACAAGTAGACAGAAAGGTAGGCAGAGAGAGGGGGGAAGCAGGCTCCCTGTTGAGCAGAGAGCCCAATGCGGGGCTGGATCCCAGAAGGGATCATGACCTGAGCCGGGGGCAGAGGCTTTAACCCACTGAGCCACCCAGGCACCTCCATGGTAATAAAGTCTTAACTGGTCAGTCAGGGCAGCACCCAGGGAGGAATCTGTCACATGGGCCCTCTCCATCCCCCAAAGACAGATGGAGTAATCCAGCTAATAAGACCTTCCTGCTTGTCCCACTAAGAAAAGGTACACTCAGGTCAATGTTTGTTCTTTAATACTGGGAACAAAGAAATCACCCTAAACAGAACCAACCCAGCTGCACCAGGGATATAAAATGGATATTGCTGGAATTGTGTGGTCATTCTGTCACATTAAAGGATAATGCCTGGGGATACCTGGCTGACTCATGCAACTCTTAATTTTGGGGTTGTGAGCTCAAGCCTCATGTGGGGTGTAGAGATTACTTAAACGTAAACTATTTTTAAAAAGGAAAAAAAGGATAGCAACTGGTGTGGCGCTGACTGGCTGTGCCTCCTGGGTATTTATTTGGTAGTCCCTAGTAGGACCCAGCTGTGTAGCCCAAACTTTGGCTGTAGCTTCCACCTGGGTGATTGGCCACTGTACCCTGGGTTTTCTGTGAGCACGGGGGAGAATCTACCATGTAGTAACAAAAATTACCAGCCTTCCTCTCCCCAAGGCCAACTGGGCACGTACCAGTTCTCCACTGGTACAATAATTTGCCACCTTTGTCCCCTCCATTGGACTGGAGGCCATTATAGAGACATTGAAGTCCTTACTAAATACGCCTGAAAAGCCTTCGGTGATAGCTGGCAAAGCCTGTCTGTACTGAACACGGAAATGTCTTCAGTGAGAAAAGCTGTCCTCTAAAATAGGATTATCCGGTTAGGGAAAGGGGAGGAAAGGGGATCCTCACACCAATTTTAATGCTCTCTCAGACTGTACCCGCCTACCAGCACCTCACATGTTCACCAACCAGGAAGCTCTCTGAATCCTGTCCTGTTGGGTTTTTGTGGGTGTTTCATTACACAGGCACTACTGATAAATCATTGGCCACTGGTGCTGATTCAATCTCCAGTCCCTCTCCCCTCCTGGAGGTCAGTGGGGGTGGTACTGAAAGTTCCAGCCTTCCAGTCAAGTTGTTAGTTGTCCTGGCAACCAGACCCCCTTTCAGGTGGGGTCCATTAGTTACTTCACTAACATAACAAAAGACATCTTTCCTCCCCACCCATCTCATCATGTAGGAAATTCCAAGAGTTTTAAGAGCTCTGTACTAAAAATGTGGGAGAAGATCAAATATGTATTTCTTATTATAAATTACAATGTTATAGATGGCCTTGGATATTATTACTGACTCACTGACCTGTGCTATTATCCAAACTGAATGCTGTGTTCATATATGATGAATCTGCTACCGTTTCTTCCTTATTAACTCACCAGAGGATACAGGTGAACACCCTAAAGTTCTAAGTGGACACAGGTGAACACCCTAAGACCCTAAGTGATCCAAGTCCCCCCACCCCTCGTCCCCAGCCTGGAGAACTTAGTAAGTCGTTGGTTCTCATCAAGGGGCTCTTGGTGGAAAAAAGTGTTACTTATTTTGGAGATCATTATTTTAATTTTTGTTTTCTCTTATATATGCCAATACTGTTGCCCTAGTATCTGCCTCCAGTGCAGCCAGTTAGCTGCTGAAGGAGCTACTTCCCAGCAAATAAATCCCCTCACTGACCACTAAGGGTACATTGTGGAAAATTGAGGAATGTAAGATTTTAAGAGCCAGTCAGGAGAAATAAAATGTTGGATCCAGTCATGGAGAGGGCATGACCTTTGGTTGACTCCTGGGCTGGAACCCAGGCAATTCGGGTTCCTCCTTGCCTCCCACCTTTTCCCCAGTGGGAGCCATTTTTCAAGGACTCAGCTGAGGGAGAGCAAGGCGTTATTGAGAACATCTGCATGGTATCTGGGGCTGAACCCAGTTAAGGCGTCTATGTAAACTCCTCAGAGGGGGCGGGTGGGTATGGGGGTCTTTTGGTCTTCTCGTCCTCCCGTCAACACTCGTAGGTTTCCATGCTTATTTAACCTGCCACCCACAAAGGTCCAGTAGTCTCTTTAGTTTCAACCTGCCCTCTGTCTAGAAGGTCAGTTTCTTCAGCAACATCTTCTGAGCTTTTTAATTAGTTTTGAGGTGGGGCTGAGTAATTTTTTTTTTTTTTTAATTTTAAAGCTCCCTAAGTAATTCTAAGCTGCCAACACTGAGAAATACTGCTTTTAGGCTCCTAGAGCCCCTGCCTGGATATGTGTTTCTGAAAGTGGAACAGAGGCCTTGAAGGAATTAAATGATTTGCCAAGAGAGACGGGACTGGAGTTGAGGACTTGGAAATTGTTGCTCTCACTACGAAACGAGGTTCCCTTCCGTTTCCAAGATGAATGGGACAGCACTCCGTAAGTACTAAATATTAACATTTCTCATACAAGAATTGTATTAGTCATTTGACTCCACTGGGTGAGGTGAATCCTGTGACATTTGCGTATCTGGAAGGCACTGAATTATCGATACATTTCACATTGCCGCTTGGAAGCCAGGCATTCATCTCCGCGTGGCAGGACTCCCTCCTGGCCGCCCATTCCGAGCTTGAAGTCCCCCATCTCCAGCAGATTTCTTCCCCCCATCCAGAGCTCTCCAGTGCATCTCTGCAAGCTTGACTTCTCCCATTTCTGCGGCGGTAGGGGCTCTGAGCAGTCTTTTCTCAAGTCTTTGCAATCAGCTCCTACTATCCTTACAAACACGAGCTTCAGCTTTTATTTTTAGTCTTCTAATACATTCTGATAAATGTTCTCCTGCGAAGGGCTTGTCAGGAGCAAGGGTGATTGATAAACTGTTTCAAAGGAAAGAGAAAAATGTTCTCTCGAATATCTGCCATTGTGACAGATTACATAAATAATGTTCTAAGGCTAATCGGTACCAAATGGATTTTGTATCTTAAGTGTTCTCTGTAGCCATCCGGGTATGAAGCACATTTCTCTATCAAAATCATTCCGAGGGCCGCCTTGACTTGTAAAACCAAGCAAATAAATACGGGAAGCAAATAAATAGGTCTGTGTGAAAGCATTATTAGGGCGTTGTTGATTCAGCAAGCTCATAAATCATCCCTCTGTAGGGGAAAGGCTTGCCTTTAAAAAAAAAAAAAATGAGAGCTTTGTCCTTGGTCATCAGCGTTGTCTGCTTGGAGAGGTGTTGTGTTCTCTGTGTCACACCACTGGGACTTCAGCTGTTCACTTCTTGAGTTTCATTCTTTCTGCCTGTATTTCAGGACCAAAATTTTGGGGGGCAGAGGTGTCTGAAGGGTGCCAGGCAGGGTGGTGGTAGGTGGTCCGTAAGGCACTGTTGGGATTTTTGGTGGTTGTCTAGTTTTCCATCATTGTATCAAGTCTGCTGATGAAGTGTACTTGTTTCCTCTCCTTGCCTGCAGAGCCTCAGAAGCAGGAACTAGTAGAGAGAAATAAAAGCAGGATAGAAAAGAGAGGAACTAAAGGAAGTGAAGAGAGAGAAGATCCAGTGCTAGAAGAAGGGTACTGGACTTTGGGGAGGGGGTGCGTGTTCTGGGGAAACACAAAGATTCAGAGATCAAGCAGTTTATTTATAGGGTTGTTAACTTACCTCATTGTGGGAAACCCTTGAGAACCCAGCTAGAGAAGTCGGCTTCCGAGCCCAGGTGTCCACCCTTATAATCGGGCAGAAGAGATTTTTGGAAAGGTGACTGAAGAGACAGATGGTCTGTGATACTGGGGGGAAAAAAAAAGTTCAGAGATAGGAAACTAGGTAGTAAGATAGGGCCGCAAGATTTTTGGTACAATTAGAGGTTCAATCCTGCACACCTCTGGAAGTGCGTGCACTAGAGAATTCCAGTAGGGTAACTTTGGATACATAAGGGAAATCACTGTATTAGAAAACATAGGTTATAGGTATAATCCCCAGCTATGTGTTTAAGTCTATGCTCTGCGACCAATATCTTTGCTCTGAGCTTCAGTTTTCTTCTATGTAAAAGGTAATGGTTAGAGTTTAAAAAAAATAGGTTTCATGGCTATTTGTGGAAGACTAAATCCTATATCATGATGTTTTGTTGTACCTGTGGTTTTAGTTTTTTAAATTGCTTTCTGTTCATGGTAGGTGAAATTGGCTTTCTGTTTGCCTTTAGGTGAGCTTATTGAAGTTTAAATGGTTGCAATTGGACAAAGTCAATCATTCAAGTAGGAGTTGATGGTTTCAGGATGTTTTTTTTCCTGTGGCTTTACATAGATTTGATTGTTGGAATCTGCATAAAACAATCCCGGTTGAGGACCCTGAGACAGAGGTAAAATAAATCTCAATGCCCTACAATTCTTAAGTAGAGGAAGTTGAAGATGGAATCCAGATATGTGGTCTCCAAAGTCAATGTTCTTCTGTTATAACAGTGTTACTCTCCATTAGCCACTACTGTACTAATGGTTAGGAATCCATACAGAAGGAATTATATGGCAAAAACAGGAAGGACACTACCCAAGAGATACTCCTTAAATTTTACTTGCAATCATGAAACTTTGTTTCTTACTTAGAGCTTTGTCTAGTTAGATGGTTACTCAAAAATGCTGTTGTAGATACATAAATGAATTTGTGTTCTGTATCCTAATCAGTGGTATCTTTCTGAAGTTCAGATTCTATCCTGTTACTGCTCTGGGTGAACTTTTTTAGTGGCTTCTTTTTAAAGTTGCTAGATGAAGCAAATAAAAGTAGAGGGTGCATAGTTAAGTTTAGATTTGAAATAATGAATTTTCTGGTATCAGTAAGTTGCAGGTGATATTTGAGACAAACTAAAATCATTCACTGTTCATTTTAAAATCAGATTTAGCTGGACTCTGATTATGTCTGGATACTCTACACTCCGTAGCCCTTAATAAAATACAAAATCTGTAATTTGCTTTACAGTTGGTAACCTCCTTACAGCTTGCTTCTTCTCCAACCTCTTCTTAGATATTTCCTCCCCAAAAAAAGTGTGAAATTTTGCTCTGAAGTCCTTTTTGTTTTGCAGTTCTCTAAGGCTCAATGACCATCTTTGTAGAATGGGGCTAATGGTGCTAACTTTTGGAAGAATGTTCCTTTGTAACTTTTAAAACATTTAACTTGAGCTAGATTAATTAAAAGATGTTGCTTGTCTTCATGTCATTTGCCTGCCTACCTGCCTGTTTTCTTTTTTAGCATGCATGTGTACACACACACACACACACACACACACACCCAACCACACCCCCGGGATATTTGAGTGAAAACACCTGTGCTATCCAGGGATCAAATACTGGCTCAAAGCAACCATACTGGAGCTGAGCATGAGGGAAGACAGACTCCTCTCTCGTGGTTTGATAGCCACTCGATATTACTATTTCACGATATATCAGTCAATACCAAGTAAGCCTAGTGGAACAGGACACCTGAGTTCAAATTGTTACCCTAGGTGACCAGATGAACTGGACTGTTCTTTGTGATTCCTGCTGCTCTGTGTCGACCTAGGAAGGACGACCATGCTGCTGATGGGTTTTCTTGTAGGCTTTACAAACCTGCCGAAAATCAAATGTCTAAAATTCTGGGATGGGGTAATAGGTGTGACAAACAGTATTAGCAATGACTAGCTCCTAGTAATGAAAGTTTGGAAATAACACCGGTATCTGTAGTGGGAACTGAGCAGCCCTGGCTCACCTGGCTTCCCTGAAGACTGACTGAATTAACCTCTAGAGGCATGTCTGAAGCCAGCTGGTGGCACACTGGATTGTTGGAAACTAGAACAAATGATGATAGAGATGTAAATGTATTGCCATGAAAAGGTAATTAAACATGGTGTTGAAGAAAAAAAGGTTAGAATTGAGTATTTTATACTTCTACTGTAGTTGATACAACTTGAATATATGTGCACATCTAAAATACCTGGAGGGACAGTGTTTTATTAAGCAGTAGGATTCTGGGTGTTACTTTAAATCTTTGAAATACATCTTTTTTCTTTTTAGTTTAAAAAATGATCACCATTAGTAGGTAGAATTTTCCCAAGAAGATAGTCCTATGCATTTTAAGATAGAAGTGGGGCTCATCTACTGTTGGTGGTGTTAAGTTGACCCCCACAATCCTGCCTTTTCCCATGACAGCTGTGCACTTGGGTGACAGCTTTGCACTTGGCTTTGAGTGAGCCGCAATCACTCTAGGCCTGTTTTGTTAATTCCACTGTTTTCACCAGGGGTTAATTCAGGTGTTATAATAAAATTAAACAGAATTTAAATAAAAAATAAAAAACAGGTCAGTTTTCAGGCCACAGGAATTGGTTCAAGTTTGGGAGCCTCCATTTGGAAAATGGAGTTGGGAGTTAAGTTTACTCCAGAGGGAAAAGTTTTCTTGGTGTTAAAATAGAGACTTATTTGGGAGGAAATGGTTTCTGCTTTCTCTGGATTCATTCATTCATTCATTCTTTTTTTTTTAAGATTTTATTTATTTATTTGACAGACAGAGATCATAAGTAGGCAGAGAGGCAGGCAGAGAGAGAGAGAGGGAAGCAGGCTCCCCGCTGAGCAGAGAGCCCGATGCGGGACTCGATCCCAGGACCCTGAGATCATGACCTGAGCCGAAGGCAGAGGCCTTAACCCACTGAGCCACCCAGACGCCCCTCATTCATTCATTCTTTCTTCCTTTCTCCTTTCTTTCTTTCTTTCTTTCTCTCTCTCTCTCTCTCTTTTTCTCTCCTTCTCTTCTCTTCTTTTCTCTTATCTTCTCTTTTCTCCGTTGTTGATGGGCCTTTTGGCGGAGCACTGAACCTGAACCAAGGGAATTGAAAATAAACAGAGTCAGAGTCCCTAAATTAAGCACTCCAGAATCTTAATTTACTCAGTTTCCCAAGCAAATGCTCTTCCTATAGCTCAAAGAACAGTCTGATTTTTTCTTGTAGAAAGCATTTCAGTGGATTCATTTGCTTGGTTAGAGGCAAGAATAGTTACTCTCCCTCAGTGCGTGCAAGTTGAGTGTGGATGTGTGTAACTCTGTATCCTTCATCTATATATCAGATGTAAGTTGTAGACACATACACACATGTCACTTTAATATAGATGTTAAACAAAACCAGTGTCACAGTTATCCATCTCAGTGCTATAGAATTCACATGGCACATAGGTCATTTAAAAGAACAATGGTTGCGAGGCACCTGGGTGGTTAAGTGCCCAACTCTTGGTTTCTGCTCAGGTCGTGATCTCAGTGTTATGGGACTGGCTTGGGCTCTGAGCTCAGTGGGGAGTCTGCTTGTTCCTCTCCCTCTGATCCTTCCCCAACTGCACTCATGCATGAATTTCTCTCTCTCTCTCTCTCTCTGTAAAATATATAAATAAAATCCCAAAGTGTTGCCGTATTTAAAAAAGTGGAAAAGGGGCGCCTGGGTGGCTCAGTGGGTTAAGCCACTGCCTTCAGCTCAGGTCATGATTTCCGGGTCCTGGGATGGAGTCCTGCATCAGGCTCTCTGCTCGGCGGGAAGCCTGTCACTTATTTTGGTGTTGCAGAAATGAACCATTGATACCTAGTCCTGGGCTATATGGCTGGCCTATTGCAGATTGAGGGTATAGTCAAATTATGTTGCAGACAAATTCCTGAATGTGGGCCTGGTGGGGGCTCCTCCAAGAATGGCATAGACTTGTCACCCTGTCCTGCAAGTCCTGAAATGGATGCTACAATCCTAATCGTCCTATAGAAGGTTCATTATAAACCCCATGTGACTGGCACAGCTGTAACGCACTGATGTCTTCATAATCAACAGACTTATTTCTTGTTTTCCATGAGAAATAACTGATAAGGAATTGTTGGTAAAATATTTACAGATCTTAAAATTTTCTTTGGGAAAGAGGATAGCGTGGAAACGGAATTGAACAATAGAAGGTCTTCATTAGGCCTTCATCACATGCCTGGTTTCTGTGAATTTGTTTTGCTTTGATTGCTGTCTGCCTTGTGTTTTCCTCATGATAAATTGTATCCACTTATTAAATAATAATTCTCCATTCATGGGAAGGGGAGACCAGCGGATTTTCAGAGAAAGCAGAGCTAGTCCCGCATTTCACAGTGGCTATAAACCTGGGTGCATTTGTCTTCTCCATAGTTATTTTTCTATTCATCTCAAACCTCCTCCTAACAGATAATAAACCACTTCATGAGCAGATGTGCCACTTATTCATCTAGTTCTGTAATAATGAAGAAAATTTAATCTGGAGTGTCTATGGAGGATGAACTAAGGCCAGATTGGAATGAATAATAAAGTCTCTGTTGAAGTGTTGGGCCCCTCATGAAAAGCCAATCATTATGTACTTGACAATGCTGTCTTTGATCAAGTCCAATAGTGTATAGAAACAACCATCTCTTGGGTGCTGGATTCCACATGGAGCTACTGTGTCTACAGATGTAAACATTCTAAGTTGCTTAGAGCATAAAGGATAAATTTTCTTGCAGCTGGAAGCAACATCTGACGTTGCAAAATGTTGCAAATATGTTGGAGGGATTGCTTTATTCGGGCAAATTTAAGATAAACTGAAAAAACATGAGTGGCGTAAGATTTTCGTTTAAAACAAACAAACAAAATACCACAAACTGAGACCACTGTCATTCCAAAAAAAAAAAAAAAACCCAACAACAACAAAACTGTAAGAAGATCTCTTTGGGGATAATGATTACTTGAAATCTGTCACACATTTGACCCTCATTTCATAAATGACACATGGTTGCTCTTTGCAGAGAAATGAGGTCTCTATAGGTGAGTGGTAGTTGTATGATCCGTGAACTCCAAACAGAGCTTTATCTTATAGATGGTTTTTAATGTCTCATTTCTTTCCAAATAGTGTACCAAAAAGACTCCTTGTCAGCTCTGGAATGTGTCTTTAATGTGTCCCACATTTTCAACACAGCTACTTTCTCTCTGTCTTTGTGTCTGTGTTTTTGGGGAAATGGGGGTAAGACTGGGTATCAATTTGCCTTATGAATCTTTTGATCTGAATCTTTTTCATTTAAAAGTTGGAGTTTCTTGGTGGCCTCTTATAGTAATGGGCACCTACGTAATTCTTTTCCTGCTCATGCAGTGGAAAATAGTGTTTGTAAAGCATACACAATCCTGCTTTTGACCTTTGTATGCAGCACCATTCGATAATTCAATTAACAAACCCCATGAGGAACAGTTAATAATTATTTCTTAAAAGTCAACATGGTTGTAAAACAGCTTGCCAATAGAAGCAGAACAGGGAATTATAATAAGCCCATGCTGTACTTAGACTTCCCAGTGAATTTAATATTAAGGTGTCCAAAACAGTAGCTCTGACAGAAAAGGGAAAGTTGTTGCACGGAGAACAAACAGAATATGAAGTTGTGCCTCAGGAGAGATTTTTTGTATTCAAATTTTACTGTTTAAGGATATTTGACCTTGAATTCTTCATCTTTACTATGGTCCCTCCCTTCTTCCCGCCTATTCACTGCTTCTGCGAATGGCTCCAATATGCATACGGACTTCCTGTGTGTCCTTGGCACTTATGATCTGGTCCTACCGAGTTCCCACATCTACCCAAATACCACAGGTTTAGGACTGCCGTGGTTCCATTCGTGGGCTGGTTTTCGTGCTGAATTAGTTCCTCCTTCCTCTTTGATTTCTGGTCTTCCTTTGGTTTCTTTATGAGTAATAGGTCAGGTTCACCTCAGACAGCCCTTCCTTTGCCAAGCCTTCATTGTTTTCTCCTTCCCTCCTGGTCTGGGTTATCTGTGCTCATGTCCTCTGGTGAAATGAAGGTCCTTACCACACAGCCCAGCGCCTCTGTACCTGTCTCTTGTGCTATATGGAAGCTGCTTAAAGATACTCACTGAATCCCATCAATCACTGTATCTCACATCCCCAGTGGGATTCTACTGTCGAGGAAGGGATTAGGAGAGGTTCCTTCAAGGGAACATGAGAAAACGTGTGTTGGATGATAGGTGCCTTAAAAATAGCCCAAACTAAGTAAACCCCTCCTCCCCCCAGACGGCTCTCCCACCTCTCTGTACCTCTTGAAGGGTTTGAAAGTCACTTTAAGGCCTAATACTGTGGATGCCTAGACATTGGCTTATAAACCTTCCTGTAATGCATTTCATTAGCTCTGCTAATTGTTTTAGGATGTCCTGGCTAATCCCCCTTAGCCGTGCTTGCTTAAAGCCTCTCATGGTCCTGAGGGGAGTGTGGACTCTGTTCTGTTCCGTGGAAAGGACACAATATGGAGTCTTAGAGGCCGGAAGAACTCTGCCTGTGAGAAAACAATAAGGCTATTTTCTGTGAATATCCTAAAAAACACAATTCTGAGAAAGAGCCACCTTTCTTTTCGTGCATAGGAGGACGGAATAGTGGATGATTTGGGGTAACTGACATACCTTTGTAGGGAGCTTGACATGGAACATAGCGTTTCCTCTGTGGTCTTTAGACTTGACTATGAGGGAGACAGATAAAGCCGATAGTGCAGTATCTGTTTGTTCTGGGTGACCTCTAGGACTTGTGCGATGCCAGGGTTGCAGTGGGCAGGGTTTTAGGGTTTTTGGGGTTTTGTTTTCTTTTTGTGGGTGCCCCTTCCTCTGAGAGGATATTTTAAGGGTGACTGTAGGACCCACCCAGGGTTCCTTAATGAGGGGGACGGCTAAGGGGAAGGGGCCAGAAGTGGCTCCCAGCCTGTTTCTGGTTGCCCCTTAAGCAAGATGTAGGCATCTTGAAGTCTCACATTGGCTTCTGTCGAGGGCAAGGTGAAACTCCTTCCTTTCAGTGAAGAGAGTTTAAGATGCTGTTGTATTCTGATCATGCAAGGTCAGCCCTTGTTAGGTATTTGCTCACATTTCTCCTATATCTTCACTTATATTTACTTATTGGAAGGGACGGAGTTCTTCAAAGACCACTGTGAATCCTGTTCGGACTTGGTAAGTTTTGACAGCCTAACTCAGGTTGCTGTGATTTAAAAAAAAAAAAAAAAAAAAAAAGCATGTGTCTTGACTGACCAGATTCAGTTCCATTCGGTAAAGCTTGGTGAGTGAGTGCGGACTGTGCTCTGGACATTATGCGTGTTCAGTGTCTGTCTGCAGCTCTCGCCTGCTTTTGGTTCCCATTCCACTCATCTCTATTGTAGCTTGAAGATGGCATAGCACCAGCGTTTACTAACAATGATGGCATCAGCCAGATGTTCTAGTTCTTTAGTTCTCATTCTCTAGTTCAGTTCTCTACTCTGCTGTTTTATCAAAACAGCGTATGGTCAACATCTCTATGATGCCACCACGGTAGTGTTCAAAGTTGCCTTTGGCCATAGCCTAAGCACAGCATCCCAAACCCTCGCTGACCCAATTATTTAATGAATTGACTCTGTTGATGTTGCAAAGACCTAATCTTTTTTAATCTGTAAGGTCACTATTTTTCAAAAGATTAGTAGTCTTCTCTTAATTGGTGATTTTGATCAACCCCAATTTGGCTGAAAACAGTTTTGTTTTTTATATGACAAAGAATATTTTCAGTCTTTACTGGTTTTGGTAATGTATTAGGCTGAAGGAACAGTTTTGTTTTTTGTTTTTTTTCACTAGTTATGTATCTTTAGCAATTTTTTACTCAATTTTTTTTCCAGAATATTTTTCTCCCTTCCTTTAAAATGTGTAATCCAGAGTACCTGGTTGGTTCAGTGGGTAGAGTGTGTGACTCTTGATCAGAGTTGTGAGTTCAAGTCCCATGTTGGGTGTAGAGATTACTTAAAAATATAAGTAAATAAAAAATACTTTAAAATGTATAATCTATCTGAAGAAGTATGTACTATATAGCAGATTCCCTCCCCCCCTTTTTAAAGATGTATTTGAGGGAAGAGAGAGCATGGTGTAGGGGAGAGGCAGGGGCAGAGTCAGAGAAGCAGACTCCCCACTAAGCAGGCAGCCTGACACAGGGCTCAATCCCAGGACCCTGAGATAATGACCTGAGCCAAAAGCAGATGCTTAACAAACTGAGCCACCTAGCTCCCAATTTATTATAGTGTTTTTAAAAATTAGCTTTATGGATGGGGTGCCTTGGGTGGCTTAGTGGGTTAAAGCCTCTGTCTTCAGCTCAGGTCATGATCCCTGGGTCCTGGGATGGAGCCCTGCATGGAGCCCTGCATGGAGCCCCACATCTGGCTCTCTGCTCAGCGGGGAGCCTGCTTCCCCCTCTCTCTGCCTGCCTCTCTGCATACTTGTGATCTCTGTCAAATAAATAAATAAAATGTTTTTAAAAAAATTAGCTTTATGGATTTATAGTTTATAGACATTAACATTACCAACCTTATATGTACAATTAAATGTGTTTTGATAATACAGTTATATAATTATGACTACAATAAAAATATAGAACTATTAAATAATTGCAAAAAGTTCTCCTGTGCCCTTTGGAAGCCAATTCTTTATCCCTACAAGGGCCACCTATAACAGCTAATTTTTTTTTTTTAAGATTATTTATTTATTTGTTAGAGAGAGAGAGAGAGAGAGAGAGAGAGCTCACACAAGCAGGCAGAGCAGCAGCCAGAGGGAGAGGAAGAAGCAGGCTCTCCACCGAGCGGAGAGCCCAATATGGGACTTGATCCTAGGACCCTGGGATCATGACCCGAGCGGAAGGCAGCTGCCCAACCGACTGAGCCACCCAGGTGCCCAACAGCTAATCTTTTTATAGGATCGTCTCTAGGTTTTGATAGCTGAAGAATCCTAAAGTATGTAGTCATCTGTGTCTGGCTTATTTTGGTCAACATAATGTTTGAGACTCACACATTCAGTTGTATTCTGTTCTTGCTCAGTCGTATTCCACAACTATCTACCACAATTTGTTTATTCTTCTGCCAGTTGATCTCTTGGTGGCTTACTAATTTTGGACCATTAGTAAAACTGCTATGGACGTGTGTATACATCTTCTACGAATGTGTGTAGACATAGATTTTTCTTCATCGTGGGATAATACCTAAGACTGGATTTGCTGGGTCATAGAGTAATTGTACTTTATTTTTATGAGGAGTTGTTGAGCTTTTCCAGAGACAGAATACCATTTTGTATTTCCATAAGTAGTGTATGAGCCTTCTGGTCTCTCCATATGCTTCCCAATACATGGTATTGTTAACTGTACAGTTCAAAATAGTCCCATGTTGTCCTTTCAATAGCTGTAGTTGTCTCCTTCTTTCATTCTTAATTGTGGCAGTTTACATCATTTTTTTTTTTTTTTAAACTGATCAATATAACTAGAGCTTTATCAACTATACTGCTACCTTTGTTATTACTGATTTCCTTTCTGGTTTTTCTGCCTTCAACTTCATTGATTTATGCTCTTATTTGTTTTCTTCCTGCTGTTAACAACATTTAATTTGCTTCTGTTTTTTCCTCTAGTTCCTCAAAGTAGAATCCTAGATCACTGATTTGATACCTTTCTTTCTGCTCCTTTTTTTTTTTTTTTTTCTAACTGAAGCATAATAACGTGCAGTGTTGTATTAGTTTCAGGTTTACAATAAGATTGAACAATTCTACACATTATACTGTGCTCATCAAGATAAGTGTACTCTTAATGTCTTGTATCTATCTCACCGTTCCACCCTCCCACTTCTGCTCTGGCAACCACCAGTTCTCTGCATTTGAGTCTGGTATTTGTTTTTTATTTATTTATTTATTTATTTAGTTAGTTAGTTAGTTAGTTAGTTAGTTATATGTGTGTGTATCTTCTTTCCTTTGTTCATTTGTTTCTTACATACCTCATTTGAGTGAAATCATGTGGCACTTTTTTTTTTCCTGATAGACTTTTTTTTTTTTTTTTTTTTTTTTTTAGCATTGTATTCTCTAGGCCCATCCATGTTTTTGCAGATGGCAAGATCTCATTCTTTTATGGCTGAGTAATATTCAATTGCGTAGACATTGCGCAACCTTATCCATTGATCTATGGAGGGAAACTTTGGTTTCTTCCATATCATGACTGTTGTAAATAATGCTGCAATAAACATATCTTTCTAACCCTTCTTCTTCTCTAATCACTTAATGCTGCAAATTTCCCTTTAAGCTTCATTTTACCATAAATTTTAATAGGTTGTGGTTGTATTTTCATTTAGTTAAAAACATTTTCTGATTTTTCTTGTACTTTCTTCTCTGATCCATAGATGAGAAATGAATCTTAGGATTTTTTCCATATTTGAAATGGCTTACTTAAATCGGGGCAGCATTTACTTGGCTGGAGTTGCGAGTCCTTGGACAATTCATCCTTATGATACCAAGATTAATTCATTTAAATTTTGAGTGAGAGTTTTAATCACATGAAACCCATTGACTTGAGATAATGTCTAAAGACATGTCATAGATACTACATAGAGGTATCTCACATTTGAGTTACAAGTAGAAGAATATCCTGTCTTATTTGAAGAATCTGATTTTTTGGTCCTGTGATTTTAAATACTTGTCCATTAAAGAGTAGCCTTTGTTGGATTCAGAAAGCTATTACAAAGAAAGAGGTATATTGCACTCAGGTTGGAGCCATATCAGAAACACTGGATGAAGCAGGACAGGATTAGGACCCAGCCTTGCTCCATGTAAATAGGCTAAACAGACCAAGTAATTAGGTTCTGGTTCTAGGAAATGAAAATTCTATTTAAGAGACCATGATTGGAACAAATATGTTTTCCTGTTTCATGCTCCTATTTTTGTTTTGCAGGCCCTTTATAGATAGACTCAAATCTAAGAATGCCTAGTGAGCACCATTTCAAGAAAATTTAGGACTGTGAAGGGCACATCCTGTCAGTTTTAAATTGTAATATCAGCGCATCTAAATAATGTTTGGCCTAGTCCAAATGGGGGTTTGATTATTATAAAACTGCCTCATTGGTCACATTTCTCTTTTGAGTTCTAGATTTTTGATTAAGGAGCATTCTTAAAATATTTTTTTAGGATTGTCTCCCCATTGAGAAGGAAAATGGGAATTTATAAACCACTGGGCAGATGGAAGATCTAATGGCAGGATCATCTAACCTAGTGTATTATCTTAGGGTAAAACGATCTAGCTGCATTAAACTATGTTAAAGCAATCATAAAAGCCCTAATGTTAAAGCCCAGAACTTTATTTTTGTAGCATCAGTAATGTCCTCTTTTTTATAATTGATTTTTGTAATGTGAGCCCACTTTAATTTTTTTCTTGGTCAGTCTAGCTGTGGTTTGCCAACTTTATGATGTTTTCGGAAAAGTGACATTGGTTTTTGTTGATTGGCTTTTTCACTCTGTTAGATTTCCGTTCTCATTGTCCTTCTTGAAGCTTGCTTTGGGTTTCCTTTGTTCTTCTTTTCCTAGTTGCTTAAGGTGGAAAGTTAGCTTATTAATTTGAGATCATCTTGACAGAATTTTATTTAATGTGGTAAAAACACTTTTGAAATCCTTCTAATTTTTAAGTGTACAATACGATATTTTTAACTATAGCTGCAAGGTTGTATAGCAGATGTCTAGAAATTACTTTTTAATTGAGACTTTATGTCTTTTTTTTTTTTTTTTTAAGATTTTTTTTTTTTTAATTTATTTGACAGACGGAAATCACAAGTAGGCAGAGAGAGAGGAGGAAGCAGGCTCCCCGCTGAGCAGAGAGCCTGATGCAGGGCTCGATCCCAGGATTCTGGGATCATGACCTGAGCCGAAGGCAGAGGCTTTAACCCACTGAGCCACCCAGGCGCCCCTATGTCTGTTCTTTAGCATCTTCCCATTTGCCTTTCCCCTCAGTTCCTGACAACCAGCATTCTTCACTTTGGTGCTGTGAGTTACACTATTTTATTTTATATTTTTAATTTTTTTTTAAAAGATTTTATTTATTTATTTGTCTGAGAGAGAGAGGGAGAGAGAGTGAGCGCAGGCAGACAGAATGGCAGGCAGAGGCAGAGGGAGAAACAGGTTCCCTGACGAGCAAGGAGCCCGATGTGGGACTCGATCCCAGGACGCTGGGATCATGACCTGAGCCGAAGGCAGCTGCTTAACCAACTGAGCCACCCAGGCGTCCCAAGTTACACTATTTTAGATCTTCCGTCTTTGTCCGTTACTGATGGGCTTATATCACGTTTTCTTTATTCATTCATCTATGGATGTACCTTCAGTTTGCTTCCATGTCATGGCTATCTTAAACAGATGCCTGTACGTACATGTTCATTGCAATGTTAATCACAATAGCCAAGATACAACTTTCATTTTTAACGTGGATTTTTATAGCTATAAACTTGGCTCTGAGCAGTGCTTTTGAAGAATCATTTAACTTTTGATATGTTTTCATTGTTATTTATATCAAAGTATTGTTTAATTTCACTTATTTCTTTGATCCACTGGTTATTCAGAAATTTATTTACTTACCACATAGTTTTGGGTTTTTCAAATTTTGTTCTTTTTTTTTTTTTTTTTTTTTTTCCTAAAGATTTTTTTTTATTCGACAGATGGAGAGCACAAGTAGGCAGAGAGGCAGGCAGAGACAGGGGGAGGGGAGGAGTAGGCTCCCTGCTGAGCAGAGAGCCCGATGTGGGACTCGATCCCAGGACCCTGAGATCATGACCTGATCTGAAGGCAGAGGCATAACCCACTGAGCCACCCAGGCGCCCTAAATTTCGTTCTTTTAATGATGATTATTTCATCCCATTGTGCTTAGAGAACATCCTTTGTGTGATTTCAAACTTACTGAGGCTTTTAACATACTGTGTGGCTTAACATACAGTCTATCCTGGAGGCAGTTCCATGCACTTACAGTGTGTTTTTGTCTTGTCAAGTGGAGTGTTTATGGATTTCTTGTTCATAGTTATTAGTCACATCTTAGATTTCCTTGCCTGTCTTCTGTTGAGTAGTCCTCTCCATTATTGCAGATGGTGGTATTTGAGTCTCTAGCTATTACTGAATGATCTATTTCTTCTAGAATCTATTTTTTTAAAAGATTTTATTTATTTAATTTATTTATTTGACAGATCGCAAGTAGGCAGAGAGACAGGCAGAGAGAGTGGAGGAAGCAGGCTCCCTGCTGAGCAGAGAGCAGGATGTGGGGATCGATCCCAGGACCCTGGGATCATGACCTGAGCTGAAGGCAGAGGCTTTAACCCACTGAGCCACCCAGGCACTCTATAGAATCCATTTTAAAAGGCACTTGATTTTGCCTCTGACAAAAGCAACAACTAATGTGTTTGCAAATATTCACAAAGCATTGCACACAATTTGTCCCTGATCTTTGTCTTCAGAAGGGTAGCCTTAAGGTTTCCTTCTTTTTTTTTTTTTTTTTTAAAGATTTTATTTATTTGAGAGAGAGAGTGAGAGAGAG
>NW_019154134.1:2904456-2962284 GCF_002288905.1 Enhydra lutris kenyoni
AGGGGGAGGGAGGGGGGAGGGGAATGGGGGGGAGAAGGGGGAAGGGGGAAGGGGGAGAAGAGAGAGAATAAAAGGGAGGGAGGGAGAATGAAAGGGAGGGAGGAAGGGAGAGAATGAGAGGGGAGAGGTCAGAGGGAGAAGCAGAGTCCCTGCCAAGCAGGGAGCCCCGATGTGGGACTTTATCCCAGGACTCCAGGATCATGACCTGAGGCAAAGACAGTTGCTTAAGCAACTGAGCCACCCAGGCGCCCCAAGGTTTCTTAAGAAATAGTGCTCTTTGAGTTCTTTGACCAGAAAACTTAAATAATATAGTTGGGACACCTGGCTGGCTCAGTCAGAGCATGCAACTATTGATCTCAGTCATGAGTTTGAGCCCTATGTTGGATATAGAGATTAAAAAAAAGAGAAGTAGTATTCTTTACCTTTTTTTTTTTTTTTTTTTTACATAAGATTTTATTTATTTATTTGAGAGAGAGAGAGAGAGAGAGAGAGAGAGCATGAGTGGGAGAAGGGGCAGAGGGAGAGGGAGAAGCAGGAAGCCCTATATGGCACTCGATCCCAGATCCCTGGGATCATGACCTGAGCTGAGGGCAGATGTTTAACTAACTAAGCCACCCAGGTGCCCCTACCCTTATTTTTAATAGTTGAAGAAAAAAATGATACGGAAATAAAATACCCTGGCCAAGTTGAAGCTGGTGAAGCCTCAAGAACAAAGATTTGCTCACTTAAAAATCTGTATGCTTTTGGGGCACCTGGGTGACTCAGTCAAGCTTTTGCTTTTGGCTTGGGTCATGATCATGGGGTCCTGGGATCCAGCCCTGCATCAGGCTCCCTGATCAGTGGGGAGCCTGCTCTCCCTCTCCCTCTGCCACTTGCCGTGCTTGTGCCCTCTCTCTGAAAAATAAAGAAATAAAGAAATAAAGGTTTATGTTTCCCTTTGTGCCACGGTATGATCTCCCCATTCCCCATGCATCAAGAGAATGTCCCTGTAACTGTCTTCATGGATGGAGCTCTATGCACCTTCCTTCTCTTTGGACCACTTGGTCTGCCTCCCTCTCAGCCTGCTGACTTTGCCGAAAAGTCCATGTCTGGCTCTCCCAAGACTCTAGGTCCTTAACCTGCATCTCGGATTGGCATCTTCTATAATTAAAATTCCAGGTTTTTGGCTAAGAGCCAACAAGCTGTGGTGGTTATAGCCAGACCTACCCACATGTCCATTCAAAAACTGCCAGTTGGGTAACATTCCTCTCTGCCAACCACCTGCTTTCATTCTTCTCCTGCCAAAGCACCTCTGTCCCAGTCCCAACTCCAGATCAACTGTTCTTTTAGAACACCAAGAGGAATATGGCAGGCCAGAATTACATAGCAAGGCATTTAAAAAAATAATTGCATAGCAAATAAACGATCAAAGGCTGGGTCTATCTACTGAGGAAAAAACAGCTGAATGGAAAGGGAAGATAGTCAGTTATTTACAATATGCATTAAGTCAACAGAATAAAAGAAATGGCTTACTTTCTTTTTGAATAAGGCATGTCTGTCCATGTCCTGTAGATTCAGGATGGTTCAGAGATAAGGGGACATTTGACCTAAGCTCAGTCCACAATGAGTTGTTGCAAATCAAGTCTGAGGTTGGAATTTGATGATACAGGAATCTCAGGGACTTATGTCTATAGGTGAAGCAGCAGGAAGACCAGGGGCTTGATTAGACTCCTCATTGTAACTTCAGAATGCCTGAAGTGAGAGAAAACAGCAGGTTGAAAGGGGTATAAACATTTTGCCAGGGCATATAGTTCTCAGTCTTGTAGAGATCTCTTTATTTAGCAAACTCTTTGACAGATAAATAGATGTTAGGGTTCTATAGACCAGTATATGTGATGGAATATGTAACTTGAACCGGAAGTATTGATCAGCGAGCAGGAAATTAAATCAAGCCCAAGGATGAGATCACTTTAAAGCCCAGTTAGACAGCTGAGGTTGTTAGGCAGGACACATTCGGGGTGTGTGTGTGTGTGTGTGTGTCCTGATAGGGAGACTTTTGGGACAGCTTTTAGAATATACACGAAGAGCCACTTCAGGATTTAATAATTTCGTGTATTTGTGTTTCAGAGTTGTTTTATCACCCTTGTAATTTTGATCTCTGCTTCTTCACACTGACTTGATTTCTGAGGCCGTTAAGGAGTATGTAAGACAAAAATCCTTATTTGTTGGACAAATACAGCTGCTGATGTAGCACCTTAGAAATAGGATCTCTGTGAAACAGTTGGAGCAGGGGTCCCTGAGGAAGGTCCTTCCTGGCTTACTGAACCAGTACGACTTCTTGCAAGGAAGGAGTTCCATGATTGGCCAGGCCTGAGTCCTACCTTACTCACACAGTTGATGGACTAGCAAAGGCCACAGAGATGGGGGGACCTGGCATAGTCGGGGGGTATAGTGTGCTTACAGCTCATGTGGGAAGGGCAACTGCGAGTAGCAGAGTGAGCAGCTGCCTATGGACTGGTGCCCCAGGATCAGCCAGAAGGGTCATGAGAGGTCTCATTTTTTTCCCACATTGGAAGGGGAATGGGGGAACAGATGAAAAAACTTGTAGGCCCCAAATTTCCAAGTTTTTAAAGTTTGCATAGGTAATAGAAATCCTTTGTCATTTGAAGCTGCAGAAATTTTATATGTACTTAACAGGTTAATTTGGTCAGAACTTTTAAAATGAATTGGGGAAAGGAAGCATTAGTGGCATAGATTGTAATTTGAGATTCTTGGTAGCCTCAAGGTGGGAGGTAAGGGACAGATTTATTACTCTGAATTGTTCTTAATAGTGATTACCAGGGACGCCTGGGTGGCTCAGTTGGTTAAGCAGCTGCCTTCGGCTCAGGTCATGATCCCAGCGTCCTGGGATCGAGTCCCACATCGGGCTCCTTGCTCGTCAGGGAGCCTGCTTCTCCCTCTGCCTCTGCCTGCCATTCTGTCTGCCTGTGGTCGCTCTCTCTCCCTCTCTCTCTCTGACAAATAAATAAATAAAATCTTTAAAAAAAAAAAAATAGTGATTACCAAACAAGTGTCTTCAAAATTTGTAGAGTCGGTCTTTGAACTTTTCTTCTTTGTGCGTGCCTCTTTCTGGAGGGGATTTGGGCACTTCTTGGGAAGAAGTTTTGATTTTTAAATCAACTTAAATACTCAGGAACTTTTTTCAGCTTTATTGAGTTATAATTGACAAAGAAAATCTTAAGATACGTAAAGTGTGTGTGTCATGATGACTTGATGCATCCACAAGGTAAAAGGATTCCTCTCCCTGGGTTAATTAATATCCATCATCTCCTACGAATAGATCTATTTGATGAGAATATTAAAGTTTGGCTCTTAAGAAATTTTGATTATGTCAGAGTGTTACCAGCTATAGTCACCATGTTACACATGAGATCCTCAGACCTCATTTTAATGCTGAAAATTTGTGCCTTCTAAACAACCTCTTCCTGTTTCCCTCAGATTCCCCTAGAAACGGTCGTTAATTCTTGTGGGCTAAGTGCTGTTCTGTGATGCCTGGGATACAAAAGTAAGTATGGGTCCTCAAAGAGCTTTAACTATGCCAGTGAGAATAAAAATGAATTCACTAAATAAAAGAAGACAAGAGGGACTGTGGCCTGTGTTCTTGGCGCACCTGGGGATGCAACCCCCATGGCAGGTAGTCTGAAAGTAGGGGAACGAAGGTGACCAGTAGGCCACTGTGGTTCACAGGGAAATTACCCATTTGCAGCTGCACTTAGAAGATTAATGAAGAAATGGATGTACATAGAAAACATCTAAATGACTATATTTTTACATTTGGAAACGGCTGGTGACACAGGCCCACACCATCTGTTGGCTTGGCAGCTGTGGCAGTTAACAACATTGCTCAGCGGAGAAACCAGTGTTCGCTTTTTGGGAGGATAAACACACAATTAAGCATTTCTGGGAAGGCTTGTGAACAAGTGGTTCTAGGGGCAAGCGCAGAGGGGGCTTCTTTGATTCCTAGGCCCGTCCAGGGCTTGAAACTCTGAAAATTCCTCTGTAGCACTTTCTCTTTCCCCCTCACCCCAAGTAAGCCTGGTCTCAACCTGAAAGCTATCAAGGCGTTCTTTCCAGGGTTCTCCTGCCTCTCTCCTCAGCTGTCTTCGTTCCCTTATCTGTTGTTGCCCTTTTTTTTTTTTTTTTTTAAGATTTTATTTATTTGATAGACAGAGATCACAAGTAGGCAGAGAGGCAGGCAGAGAGAGAGGAGGAAGCAGGCTCCCCGCCGAGCAGAGAGCCCGATGCGGTGCTCGATCCCAGGACCCTGGGACCATGACCCGAGCCGAAAGCAGAGGCTTTAACCCACTGAGCCACCCAGGCACCCCCCCCCCTTTTTTTTAAGCCTCCAACTGTTGCTCAGTCCATTTTGCTCACCTCTAATTCTGAAAAAACTCCATTGTGTGTTTTCTTGAAACACCTTGGTTTCTAGCTAGATAAGTGTATGCAAAGTCGCTGAGTTGTTTTGTTCTAATTTTACACAAACAAGATAAATAACATTACAAAATCTCAGTCCCTTCTGTTCTAGTCTAACATCAAAACAAGTTCTGAAAATGAATTGTTTTTTACTATTTACTTGGTGGCAAAACCAGGTCTGGCTTGAATTAATTTGTCAACAATCTGAACTGACCCGAGTGAGGCTGTTTATTTCCTTCAGCTTCTTCTTCTTCTTCTTCTTTTTTTTTTTTTTTAAATTTGACAGATAGAGATCACAAGCAGGTAGAGAGGCAGGCAGAAGCAGGCTCCCCCCTGAGCAGGGGGCCTGATGTGGGGCTCGATCCTAGGACCCTGGGATCATGACCTGAGCCGAAGGCAGAGGCTTAACCCACTGAGCCACCCAGACACCCCTTCTTTCAGTTTCTTAATCAGAAGAGTAATACTTCACTGAAGAAATAGGGTTATGAGGTGCTTCCTTTGACCCTGTTTGGGTTGACACATAATAGTTGTTATTCCTACACAGTTAAGTCCTAAAACAAATCCTGAAACACATTAAAAACCTAAATGTTTTAGTTAAAGAACTGTGAGCCCATACCTGCTTAACTTTATGGTTTATGAATAATTCTAACTGTGCTCCCTTCATCCTTAGAGTAATCCTAAGATGTAATGAAAGCATAACTGCACCCATTTTTAAGATGTAAAGACTGAGGTTTAAAAATGTAGGTGCCTGGTTACATAGTTAATCCCTGAGAGAACTAAGATTTGAAACTAGGTGTTCTTTTTTAGTCCCTTAGTACTCATTCACATTTTTTTCTTTCCTTAATTTATTTTTATAATAAAATTGAAGATTTTTTAAAAAAGTAAAATGTGAGAAGAAAAAAATGCTGCTCTGAGATAACATTGTTGTTAATATCCTGTTACTCTCTTGCTCATCTTTAATATATTTTACACTATATATGGTTTATATCAGTATTGTTTATTTGGTATTCTGATTTTTTTAAAAAAGATTTTATTTATTTATTTGACGGAGAGAGTGAGATCACAAGTAGGCGGAGAGGCAGGCAGAGAGAGGGAGAAACAGGCTCCCCGCTGAGCAGAGAGCCTGATGCGGGGCTCCATCCCAGAACCCTGAGATCACGACCTGAGCCAAGAGCAGATGCTTAACAACCTGAGTCACCCAGGTGCCCTGCTATTCTGACTTTTTAATAATTTAAATTTTATACACACATTCTACTGACAAATGATTTTCTGCATCATGATTTTTTTTTTTTTTTTAAGTCTCTAGCACAGAATCGGAGAAATTGGTGTATTCTCATTGTTAGAATTGATACGGACCTCTCTTTCAACTCCACCAATCCTTTTCCACCCTACTCCTTCCTCACCCCACAAACACACCTACGCTGCTCTGATAAATGACCCTGGGTATTCTTTCATAAAGGAAAATGAATTACTTGTATGTTTTCTCCATTATTTAAGTCATAGTGTGGTAAGGACTGGTCTCATTTTGAATATATTTTAATACACTATTTTTTAAAGTTTATCCATAAAAATATTTTTCTCACTACCTTTAAGTGCTTCATAGTATTTATAATACTCATCCATTGCATTTTACTTTTTCATTCCTCCATTGAGAGGCACTTGATAGTTAAAAATCAAATGGTGAGGAACACTTTGAACACTCATCCTTGAACACTCTCCTTCTGGAATTGAGAATTTCTCTGGGCTGTCTCCCTAGAGTGTGATTTCTCCATCAAAAGGTGTATGGAAATCGAATTCCTACAAATAATGGCAGGTAAGTTTGGGAGACAGCTGTACGAGTTAAACCTCCCAAGCAATGCTTAAGGGTCTAATTTTCCCACATTAAATCCAAATATGATCCAACTTTTGAAACTTGCTGAAATCTAATGGATGTTCTATGAGTTATTCTCATTTTCACTAAAGGCTAGTGAATTTGAGAGAATCTTGATATTCTGGTTATCCATCTGTGGTGTTTAGAAGTTGCATGTGTGTGCCCTTTGCACATTTTGAACTGGATTTCTATCTTTATTTCAGTAGCTTATTTATTTATTTTTTAAAAAGATTTTTATGTATTTATTTGACAGAGACACAGCAAGCAAGGGAACACAGCAGAGGAGTGGGAGAGGGAGAAACAGGCTTCCCGCTGAGCAGGGAGCCTGATGCGGGGCTCGATCCCGGGATCATGACCTGAGCTGAAGACAGACGCTAAATGACTGAGCCACCCAGGCACCCCTCAGTAGCTTATTTAAATATGACAAAATACTCTATTTTGTGGAAGTCGTAAAATTTATTTTACCTATTTGCAGTTGTTCAATATCTTGATAATTATTTGATACCATTTTAAATAATGGTGTGATGAGAATTCTAGTATATTTGTATCTACCTTTAGTTCTTAAATATTTTGTTTGAAATGAAAGTACAAAATTGTGGATGGATGAATTTGCTTAAAGTGTTAGGTAATTACTAATTAGCTTATATTAACTTAGGACAGTGTATGACATTTCTTTTTTTTGTATGACATTTCTTATTTCTCTAAAGTCTTGGCAATTTGAATATATCTTTATGTGAATAATTACTAGTTCAATTAGTGACTTTCGGTTAGCATTCCCTTAGTAATTAATATATGGTACATAAGAGTGCCATCAAACTTTCTGTATGTATTTACTTAGCACTACTTACTACTACTACAGAGTTTTAATTACACATTTAAGACCTGCTTTTACACACTATAGAGCTGATCTCTTACCATGTTTTTTAACTCTTCCTGATTATTCTTACCTCTATTTTTGCAATTGAATTTTATAAGTACTTTTTCTCGTTTCTCCTCACCAGATTTATTGAGTTTTGCTTAGTTTTCATTTTAGGATTTTTCTTAAATTTTTAGATAACTTTAGTAAGGACCCACTCCTCATAGGTTGAGTTGTCCTAGCTGAGAACATGGCATCCTTATCAATTAAGGCCTCTTATACATCTTTCAAGACCCTTTACATTTCCTTCATCTGGATTCTATATATTTCTTACCTGTTTTTTTTCCCCTGGGTATTAACTTTCTTTTCATTCTTTTTTTTTCTTTCTTTCTTTTCAAAGATTTACCTATATATTTTAGAGAGGGCGAGGGAGAGCATACGAGTGGGGGTGAGGCAGGGGAAGAGAAACTCCAGCATATTCCATGCTGAGCACAGAACCAGATATGGGGCTTGACCCCATGGCCCTGAGATCAGGTCCTGAGCCAGAATCAGAGTTAGATGCTTAACCCATTGAGCCCTCAGGTGCCTTCCTTAACTTTCTTCAAAGGGACAGGAGAGTTGTAGTTTTAAATGGGATTTGATCGTCCATTATAAATTCTAGCTTGTTGTTTCTATATGAAGACTATTGAGTCCCTCTATTAATTTTGTATACTACCTCTTCATTAAATTCACCATGTCTGTAATTGTTTCCAGTTAATTTGTTTATAAACTCATTTCTCCCAAAAATAGTCTCTTCAAGCAATGGTGTTTTAAAATCTGATTTTTTGTTATCTCTGGTTTTTGTTTGTTAACTGCAGTTTTAATCTTCTAGAACAGTGTTAAGTAATAATCGTGGCTATGGACACCTTTGTTGGATTCCTGATTTTAACTGAGAACGTTTCAAGTACTTGATAACTATGTAAAATGTTGACTTAGTTGAGATGGTCCTATTTTATGTTAGGAAGTAGGCATTTTATTCCTCTATTATTAAACACTACTATTTAAAGTATGTTGGATTTTTAATCTTCCACGTCTATGAAAAGAAACAGAATTTTAGATAAGTTCTATATTAAGTGTCTTGAAGTTTAATGGTACTTGAATTCCTGGAAAAAGTCACTTGGTCGTGGTACATAAACATTTAAATGTGTTGCTAGGTTCTGTCAGTTAATACTTCAGGATTTTTAAATGGCATTTTTAGGCAATGTTCGTATATAGAATCACTTTGCTAAAATTTTCCTTTGTTCTAGAAAATTTTAAATAACATTGGAATTATCTCTCCCTCTCTCTCTCTTTTTTTTTTTTAACCCCCAAATATTTGGTAGAACTTTTTCTCTGAAACTTGTGAGTCTGATTCTTTTTGGGCCAATATCATTTGGTTAATTTACGTTCTGTCTCTGTCTATCTAGCAGTGGCTCTCAGCTGGGAGTAGTTCTGTTTGGACTGAGAAGTGGACACATGGTTCTGAATGTAACATCTTTCTTCTCTGCTTCCTCAGAGACCATCTCATTTCCAACAGGTGGTTTACTCATCTGATGAGTTTCTGTCTATGTGCTGGTTGATGGGAATTCCATCTGGAGAAACCTCTTCCTTACCTGCCCACATACCCTTTTGGACCAGTGGAACCTCTTCCTTACCTGCCCACATACCCTTTTGGACCAGTGGAGACCAAGGATTCAGGTGTTGGTCCCATGTGTGCCTCCTCTGACCTTCAGGAGAGTACTTGGAGCTAGGTCAGGGCCTGAGATAGTCTATGGCTCAAATTCTTCCTTCCGTGGTTTCTTGTTTTTTCTCTCTGAGGCTTTGGCAGTCCTTTGACACATTGTGAGACTTGAGACTAAAGCTGTCTTTTAAACTGAAAGTAGAATGAACATATCCTCTTTGGCTTTTAGATGACCTCTTGGAAGAGCAGTATTCGAATGCTCCCTTCATTTCAATTTAGAAAAATGCTTCTTGTGCATCTCTCATTTTGGTGACTTAGTATATGACGAAGAACACACAATAAAGAACACACAATAAATTTAACAGTGCTATTTTAGAATGTACCATGATCTTAAAATTGTTTGACCTTTTGATGTGTTAATGAAATAAAATGTATCAGTACACATTTAAAATTAAATCTTCCTTTTATTCATTAGATAAATCTATTGAAAACTGTAACAACTGGGTGGCTCAGTTGGTAAAATACCTGCCTTCAGCTCAGGTCATGATCCCAGGTTCCTGGAATGGAGCCGGATGCAGGGCTCCCTGATCAGTGGAGAGCCTACTTTTCCCTCTGCTCCTCCCACTGCTTGTGCTCTCGCTTGCTCACTCACTCTTAAATAAATAAAATCTTAAACTAAAAATGAAACAGTAACAACAGGAGAAGATGCTTTTGAGTATCTACTCATACACCTTCAATAAATATCACAAAATGCTTTGTATTTTCTGTTGGAACCCTCACTGCAATGATACGGAGCCAGTGCTATTTTATGGTTGAAGGAATTGAGACTCATTGAGTTTAAGTCCTGTAAGTTCAAAGTTACCATTCATGGTCAACTCCAGTTTTAAACCAGGCTGACTGACCTCATATTCCACTGTCACATCATTTTAATGCACTAGTGGGTTAAATTTACTAAAAGTTTATTAAAGACATTAAATATATTTCGACACATCTGTAAGATTTTGGTGTAATGGCTATTTTATAAAGTGTAAGAAACAAATGAAATGCAAAAATGGCATTTACTCTACTGTCGTATGAGGTGATAGAAAGTGGGAGTTCTCCCTGTCTGAAATATTCATTCGTTAACATTTACAAAACCAGGTAAGCACAGTGATTCCTATCTGAAGCAGTTATTCACCGTCTTGTTCTGGAGTTTCCTCATTGCTATCATTCTTTCCAGGTGATCTGTTTTTTTGTTTTTTTTTTTTTTTTTTTAAGGTAGATTGTGATAATTCTGTTTTTCTAGAACTTGTCTTCTTGTATTTAAATTTTCCTTTTTTCTTAAACTACACACTTTAGAAGGTGTATACTAGTACGCAGAATAAGTATCTACCTATATAATATCTAGATACAGAGATCAAAATATAAATACCTGGTACATGTGGCCACAGTTTTCTCTGCTGGCTTCAGGCTCTTTTCTTGATTTTATCAGACCTAAGATCTTACTGTACCGACCCCAAAACCACCTCTTAGACCCCTATATCATCTCTTGGCT
Source organism: Enhydra lutris kenyoni (assembly GCF_002288905.1). Classification (NCBI taxonomy): domain Eukaryota; kingdom Metazoa; phylum Chordata; class Mammalia; order Carnivora; family Mustelidae; genus Enhydra; species Enhydra lutris. The sequence continues at coordinate 2,914,868 of NW_019154134.1, forward strand.
TTTGTTTGAATGCATTTGATTAATTTTTGATTAATTTTCTCTTCCTCAAATGTTTTAATGTTTCTTTTCTAAATCTTGAAGTTAGAAGTTGCTTAATTCAAAGGTGTGAATTTCTTTTAGCTTCAGTCATTCTCTATATTACAGTAATCTTATTGTCAGTATTTCCTAAATAGCTTATAATTACAGTTTTGATTTTTCCCTTTTTGAAAGTTTTCTTTGGAAGGTGTTAAAAATATACTTTTATTTCTTCTACCTTTATTGGACTGTTATTAGAGAAAGTAGTATATAATTTCTACCTTCAAAAATTTATGCGGTCTTATTATTGCCTCAGAATATAACCAATTTTTGTAAATGTTCCATAATCTTTGAAAAATAAGGTGGATTCTTGGTGAGTAAAAAAAAACAAAAAAGCAAAAAAACACAAAAAACCCAAAAGCGTTCTGTACATAATCATGTATTATATTTGAAACCTCCCTATATTGCTTACATATATTATTTTTTCTGCTTGTTCTGTCAAAAGCAGAAAATGGTATATTAAATTTTCTTACCTCTTTTGTGTTGCTGACAATTTCCTTCTGTAATTCTGACAGTTTTTGATTACTGTATTTCAATTTGATATTATTCTCTACTTGAAAGTTCATGACTCACATCTTTAATGTCCTTACTGTTTTTAACTTTTGTCAATATAAATTACTTTTTTTTTCTTTTTCTTTTGATTTAAATCCTACTTGAATAACTTTCCCCCCCCCCCCCCCCCCCCCCCCCCCGTACATCTTTATAAGTTCTTGTATTTGAATTCCGGTCCCCCAACCCTCACATCTGTAATTCTTTTTCTTTTAGTAGGAAATTGAAATCATTTACATTTATTCATATTGCTAATGAAATTGAGTCTCCTTAGAGTCATTTTCATGATTTTTCTTTTTTTTTCCTTGTTCATTTTTTCCCCTTTCTGTATCTTTTTTATGTGTCCCTCGTACAGAAACACACACACGTTTTTGCTTTTACTACAATAATTGGTTTGCTTTGTTTTAAGGAGAGGGTAAAGCATCACCTCTGGTCATTATAATTGTCACCCTTAGCAGTACACCAGTGTTGAGTTCCTAATGGCAGGCTCCCTTGGATTGGCAAGGCACGCTGGAGTTGCTGAGGAGATCTTCCATAAGAGGTTGGATGAGAAACGTGTTTGTCTGGAAGGATGTGTTTCTGAGTCCAGGAGGAGGTAGCCTGGAACGTGTTCTGTATTGGCACTTCCAAGAGGGGTGGGGATGGCTTTCTGGAAGCTGGCTATATAAACCCAGGCAGCAGAGTGCACAGAGCTATAGCCCTAGGAACTCGAGCCAGGAGTACCCTTGTACAGTCATGCCTGGATCATGCTCTTGGAAGAATCAAGAGAGTTGGTGCAGTGATGCCTCTCAGTGATGGGTGAGAATCCTTTACAGATTGTGAATAACCACTCTTCAAAACCAACACCTTGTAGAAGTGGGGAAGGGATAGCCATGATCAGTACACCTCACTTCAAGGCATTCTCTTTTAGGTATGTATTAGACTAACCTTCTTGGGTGTGAGTAAAGCCCTGAAGTTTATAGAACACTGGAGAGATGAGAGGCTCAAGAGGGAACTATGGAACCTCCTGCCAATGGGGCATTTGTTGGTTAGAACAGTTGGGAAAGGAACAGATGAAACTGCATCTAAACCCCTCATTAGTGTAATACTTAAATCATAATTCATCCTAGTTATGGCTACTTCTAAATAAGCTGAAGTTACATTTATTTACTTAGATCCATACTAAAATGTAAAAAGTTGACTGTGATGGGGTACCTGCCTGGCTCAGTTGGTAGAACATGAGACTCCATCTCAGGGTCATATTGGGTTTGGAGCCTACCAAATAAAAAATAATGCACTGTATAAGACACAAATTTCAAAGCCATACGTTTAACATTTTAAAGCCATATTGACAAAAACTCACTGCTACTTTTAGCTTTATTGTACGTACTTAAGCCTCATATAATAATTATACCCTTCTGGAGGTAACTATTCTGCTTTATCTCTGGAGTGCTGCTATATATCTTCAAGTAAGTTGTTTTTCAAGAAGACTGTTTTGGGTGTTATACAAGTAGAATCTTTCTTCTTGTCTATTTATAGCTGAGTTCTTTTTATTCTTGAAATGATGGTGTAAGTTTTTTTTTTTGTCTCTTTATATAATACTTAAGGTACTTGATACTTACAGTACTTTGTACTTAAAAAGCCTGTTCATTTGGCAAATTTGTATACTTCCTCAACTTAGCAAACTTCTATTATTTTCTTGTTTCTTGCTTTTTCCCTTTTGTTTCTTAATTATTATCTTTGTCTTTTTTTTTTTCTTCACCTTTTTGATCTTATTATACATCTATCTTTCATCATTTTTTTGTATTATGAATTTTTTGAATTTGTTATGTATGTTTGTGTGTCTAACTTGCAGTTTATTGCAGTATTAAAAAATCCATAAAACCTTTACTGATTTTTGAAGATGTCTCACAGATAAAACGTTCACTTAAATCTTTCAGGCATAGTACGTCGGAATTCTCTAAAATGCTGTTTTTGGTTTTTTGCTGTGTTAGAGAGGTTTCCTGTGATTTTTTTTCTCAAGGTGATACTCCTTTTTCTGTGCTTCAAATTTAGAGTATTTCCTGTTTCATCAGTTGGGAGAAGCTCAGGCAATTTCCTTATTTTCTTGTTGAAGTTTCATTCTTTGGGATGAAGTCCTGCCTCATACCATCCCTTCCAAGTCTGAGTCCTGCATTACTGCCTTTCCTCTGCTCTAGGTTAGGACATGTAATTGGGATTGAGTGAAGTTCTTCAGTTGTTTTTTAGGAAACCTTCTCTCTCATGACAGAAGCCATCAGTGTTATCCTTTCTACCTGCCTTCTGTTACTTTCTGAAGATCACCAAGCGGAAATCCTTGAGTTGTTTTTTTTTTTGTTTTGTTTTTATGGCACTAAAGGTGAAGTAAGAAAACTTCAATTTCTGGTCATAATTTTTCCCCATTAAAAAATCCATATGAGGGGTGCCTGGGTGGCTCAGTGGGTTAAGCCTCTGCCTTCAGCTCAGGTCATGGTCTCAGGGTCCTGGGATCGAGGCCCACATCAGGCTCTCTGCCAAGCAGAGAACCTGCTTCCCCCCTCTCTCTGCCTGCCTCTCTGCCTGCTTATGATCTTTCTCTCTCCCTGTCAAATAAATAAATAAAATCTTAAAATCCATATGAAATACTCATCTAAATGGGGGAATGAGGTAGCAGTGCTTATCTGTAATATATGCTATACAATATTATATGTTACATATTGCATTACAATATATTTTCTATTATGTGCTATATGCACAACATAAGCTACACACATAATATATTTCACAAAAATCTGAAATCGTTTGTTAATCTCTAGCCATGATAGTATCCATAGTGTTTATTCCAGATATTTCTTAATCCCTTTAAGACCCCAGAATACTCTACTGAGAATACTAAGACAATCCATTATGACCTCCACCAGCTTCCCTTGCTCTGCATCCCAACTTGGACTTCGATCTTTCATTTGTTCTCCCAACTAAGACATCTCTATCAGTTCCCACATTTATCTTTCTCTTGAGCTTTGATTTATCAGTTACCTTTTCCTTCTCTTGAAATGTAACTTTTTACTCCTTAAGATGGAATATTTGTTCCTTTTTACTCCTTAAGATGGAATATTTGATTAAATCCTTCCTTTGAGAAGGTAGTGCGTGTGTGATGCTTCTTCTTCATTACCATGCACACATCCCTCAACCTGCAAGTTTTTCCTACTAAAATAATTCTTCTGAAAGAAACTTAATTTAGCAATCTTTAGCTCTTTCTTCATGATCTTCCATCTCTTAGTAGCCCATGAAACTGAGTCATCTTTCCATATCCTAGAAACCCTTTCCAGCCTGGAGGTCTAGGTTTACCCTGCTGCTTCTCCATACTTCTTCAGCTTTATTAGCTCTTCTGATTTTTCCTTCTCCCTAAGGTTTCCGGTGCTTCTATGAACTTTTCCATATTTTCTTCTTTCATGAATTCATCCATTCTGGAAAATTTAGTAATGACTCTGGAATCTAGTAGATCTTTCATTTTGAGCACTTCTTCCTGAGGCCCCAACATTTCCCTCTACCACCTGATAGACAACACCTCCCAAACTCTTATTTTGGATGCTTAGGATTTTAGAATTCTCTTTTCTCTTTCTGCCCACATTCCCCAGTCACAAAATTCTGTCAGTTTTTATGAAAATGTCTTTTGTGTTTTGGGTGTCGTTTAACCGCACCATCTTCACCTTGGGTCTCCTCTTCATACTGAAAGCCACCCCATATAGTACTTTTTCATCATAGGCAGTGATGGACTTCCTCTCCATCATTGACTTCTTGTAAGGAACAATACGGACAAGCCTATCCAATGCCAATTTCTGCCTTAAGCAAACATTCTGAAGGCTCTGTTAATAGTCACATATCTTGTAGAAATGTTGCAATGTCAAAATACCTGATAGTGTGATAATAGTAGGTTCCTTTCAAGTTCCATTCCTTTCTTCTCCAGGATAGTAATGTCGTAAATATGTAAGCAGTACAAAGAGGTGACCTCAATATTTTTATTTTTAATCACTCCCAGGGAACCATGTTCTGAGATTTACTTATCCCTTATGACTGGTCAAAAATGAAAAATGATGCTTGACATCTTTCAAATGAGTTACATAGTTCATTGTAATGTCCCTTTGGAGCTAGCAAATTATCCAAATTGGTAATTTTGATTGAATCCCTGGTATGTGACAGAGTAGTTGAAATATTTATTTAAAACATACTTTCACAACCAAGAGACAAAGTGAATTATGGGTTGTAAAATGTCATGGTAGAGATTCTCTTATGTGAAATTGGTTTGGGCACTGGGTCTGGGAGCTCCCCTGCCAGACTCATGGCTTGGTGATTAAACTGCAGCACGCCGGGTGCCTGGGTGGCTCAGTGGGTTAAGCCGCTGCCTTTGGCTCAGGTCATGATCCCAGGGTCCTGGGATCGAGCCCCACATAGGGCTCTCTGCACAGCAGGGAGCCTGCTTCCCTTCCTCTCTCTGCTTGCCTGTCTGCCTACTTGTGATCTCTCTGTCAAAAAAAAAAAAAAAAAAAAATCTTTAAACTGCAGCATGCCGGGTTCAGCATTATTGTCTGGTCAGTGATGGCAGCTCACCTGTGCATGACACATGGGTTTATGATGTGCTTCTACAATTGTATTTCACAGTCTTTCCATTAACTCTGAAATGGGGAGACACTGTTGTACTAGTGTCACTTAATAGCCAAGGAAAAATGAGGGTTGGAGAGTTGAGTGGATGGAGAAAATGACACAGCTAGGAAGTGTCAGATTCTGGTCTCTGACGCCCCACAATCAGTGTTTCTCCCTTGTACAATATTATCTTGGATGTGCACATATAAGACATATCTGTCTTTTTTTTTTTTTTTTTTTTTTTGTTCCCTCTCTAATTTGGAGATGAGCCCATCGCTATTAGTGATCTATTATTTATCTTTGTATACCGAGGGACCATCACAGCCACAGTGAGCAGAATTGCCCGCTAGGTTAGTATTTGATAAATCAATCAATACATATCAATCGTACCATTTACTGAGTGTTGGCTTCTTTCAGATGGTAATACTGACAATATTTTGCTTCAGATGTTAATCAGTTTATTAACTCATTTGATCCTTGCAATCACTTTATGATTAGGTATGGTCGTTATTACTTCTCTTCTGTAGTGGAGAAAACCGTCAGCCAAAAGTGACGTAATACACCCACAGCCAGTAAGTGGTAGAGTGGGCATTGAAACCCAGCACTGATTTAGGCACTATGTTCTACCATCTTTCAATATTTGAGTCCATTTTATACAGATGAGGCAATAATAGTGTGGTGGTTTAAGAACTTGATTACAAATTATTTGACAGTTCTTTCGTGGAAAATTCTGACATTATATCCTCTCCCGTTAAATCTGGGGAGTTGGAAAGTGATATTGTGTGGCTTCCAAGACTGGGCTATAAATGGCCATGCAGGTTTCACTTTGTTACATGGAGCATCTGTTAATGGAGCCCTGAACTTTCCTGAAAAGTCTTTTAACTCAAGGATGCCAAACTGAAGAAACTCAAGTCTTGCAGAAAAGATCTGTATGGACACCTCTGGCTAATTGTCCAAGCTGATTGTTGGCTCTATAGGTTGAGTCAGCACTGCTGGCAGATGTATAAATGCAGAAAGCTTCAGAAGGTTCCTAGATGTGTGCATCACTACCAGTCATTCTAGTGTTGCTGGCTAATGCCCCAGATATTGTATCTTCTTCTGTATGCTCAGTTCACAGAATCTGTGAGCATAACGAACAGTTGTTTTATGCCACTATAGTAACCAGAATAATGGGATTTAATCATAGTTAAATAAACACACCCATATCCTGAAGCCACTTGGTCTCTGGTAGTATTATTCCAGGGCTGTTGGGTTGAACCAGTCAAATGTCATACGTTACACACACCATACCAGAGGGTGTGTGCATTAAGCTGATGAAAGTGATTGAAAGGATTGGCCTGTTGCAGAGCGCTTTGCTTCCAGGAAAGCCACAGGAATATGTAATCTCTTGTTGACATTCTGCTGACCTCATTGGGTTGCATGTTTATTTTTGGCTTCCTGCCCAAGAAGTCTTGGCAATCATGTCACTCCTTCCCTGATTATTTTGCAACTGGGTATGACTTATTGCTGCTGTACTTAGGTTTTATTCTCCATGTAACTGTGCATTGGCTATCTTTCTTGACTTTCTAAGTCTCTCTCCACCCCTGTTGAGGACAGGCTAGACTTACAGAAATTAAAGAATGGCTGCTGTTAGCTCAGGCTCTCTTCTGAAGCCAGTATACATTCTCTTGGTTTTGTTCTTTGTATATCTTACTGTAGACTGAGGTTATCAGTTTGCTCTTCCAGGTTCTAGGCATCACTAAAAAGATACATGAATTTTGGACACATAAGACATCAAAAGACTTTATCGCTAATGGTATGAGTAATTGCAGTTGTGATGTGTTCTGAGCCAAATTGCTATTTGAACCATTCATTTATTCATTCATTGAGAAATGATTGAGGTCTACTTGCAAGGCATTCTACCAGATTTAATGAATCTATACCTAAACCAGAGATGTGATACGTTGATTCCTTTTTTTTTTTTTTTTTTTAACTTTTATCTTTTTAGTACCTGTACTCTAGAATGTTGTGACCTAGTTTACCTGACACAATTCAGGGTCTCAGTTCATATTTATGGAATTACTATAAAAGTGATGTTTTTCTTTGGAGACTTTATTCATTGTCTTTCCTTATTTCTTCATCTTCTATTTATCCTTCCTTCTAAGCTCCAGAAGTCTCAAATTTGTACTTCTTATATTATGGAATTTGGATTTACTATCCCACTTTTATGTGTTCTGGTTTAATAAAGGCCTTAGCACCCATTAAACATTTTTTTAGTGATGACACATGAAGCATTTGATGTTGGACAAGGCCTTTTTCTCTCTAGACCTCACTTTTCTATAAATTAAAGGATTTGAATTAGGTAAGAGGATTTCAGCCAGCATGTCAAGAACCTCTGGGACAGGATGGTGGTTGGTGGCACTTGCAGTGTCTAAGACCTTGCTGGTTATATTTAAAATGTAATTTTTAAGAGACATAGAGGGGGTCTTCACACAGGCAGTTGAGGGTTACTTATCTGTTTGCAAATAATGACCAGCCAGCATCAGCCTCTTGTATAGGCCACAAGCTAAAACTGTTTTAACAATCATTTTTAAAAAGTAAAAACCAAGCAACAAACCAATAAGAGTGTGTGACAGAGATGATACTGTGACCTGCAATGACTCCTATATTTACCTAAAATATTGCTCCATCTCCTTACAGGAGAGTTTGCTGACACCTCACACAGAGCAAGGATGGCATGCACATGGCTTACATGGGGGTGGTCCATTCTACCTTCCGCTGGCAGACATCTTTACTGGGTTACAGAAATCGTCCTCCATCTCCTTTTAGAATCCCCATCAACTCAGTACTCCTGAATGTTAATACGAATTTAGTGGAGCTGACATTGTACCTCTCCAGTTTTCATTGGCTAGAATATCCATCCTCAGAAGGAGGAGTTCTGAGGCAGTCTCTGAGTGCCCCCAGCCATCTTTCTAACCTTGCAGTGTATTCCTTGTCTGCCAACATCTGCATGTCTTGTGCCCTAGGGCTTTAACCAAAGTCACTAAAGGTGGCACTGCTCCTACTCCTAGAAGGCCCAAATGCCAAGGAATTAATTCCCCTGGGAGCTGCTTCAGGTAGGTGTATAAATACCCCAGATCTCTTGCTTTTTGGATAGGATAATTTTGAGGCATCTTCAACAAAATCTGCAAGATTCCCCATGAGTTTAAGTTACATTTGCTGATGGTGGTCGTGCACTAAATAATGCACATGGACTAGCTCTCTTCTTTTTTCTGGGATGGTATTCTCTTTCCTGCTGATGTTCTCTCCATCTCCCCAATAAACCACTTATATCCCAATCCTTATTCAGAGTGTGCTTCTGGGGGAATCTCGGCCAAGAGTGATTTCAAACATATGTCTCTGTTCAAGTAATGCTTTTACAAAAGTTTCTAATTTAAAACATCATGAGCTTCACTTGCAAGTCCTGGAAATTGCTGGCTATCGTTATTCATTTTGAGGGCAGCCCCATTCTGTGTGGTCTGATGTCTCTATTGTTGACTCTGACATTATGGATGGGTCAACCAGTTTTCTGATTTCAGCTGATTTCTCTAGACTCCTCTATTAGTGAAGAAGCTTCCTAGGTGCCCTTATAATGGAAAATTCACAACCAATAAACAATTGAATCTTAAAATTTACATTGGCCAGGCAGGTTGCTATACCAAGCTCTAATAATAACTCCATTTTTTCTCATACCCTGGCAGAAAATCCAGGCAGCTGCGACCAATTATGCTGAGCGCAGCAAACTCAAACTTATTAAAGGTAGGAAACAGGCCATTTCAGGATGTGAAAAACTAAACATAATCTGAAGATAATTTCTCAAGTGTATGCTTTAGTTGCTGTTTTTATTTGATTTCTTAAGCCAGCTTTAAGGTTTTAGTTCCCAATGTAGGGCAGGGAGCCTGGTCTTAGTTAATACATAAAAGTCAGAATGCAAATATATGTATGGGCTGTGTTTCTGGACCAACCATCAACTAAATTGAATGATGCACACAAATTATGTGTTGCATTTAGTGTTCCAAGAATGCAATTAGTAGTGCCCCCTTGTGAGAGGAGTTTTGATGAATGTTTGTTTTGGGCTTTGAAATCTAAAATCAAGATAAGGAAAAGAGGAAGATGGCAGAACATTGTAATTAATTGGTTCATGGGTCTGCATGACATTTTGGAGCAGTGTTTCATGAAATGGCTTTCATGATACTGAGAAAAAATTCATTTTTTTTTGTTAAGAGGATTTTTTTTTTTTTTTTTATAAATCCCCCAAGTAACTTTTCCTTCCTTTCACCCCCTCTGGCTTCCCCAGAGAAGTTGATTCCATAAGTGACTTGTTCCATCGCCATGATTCTGCTGTTTGCCAAGCTTTTAAATAGAGTTTTCCATGGTGTAACAGGAACCTGGTTTAACTTTTCTCCCTCCTCTAATAGAAATAATTGATCCCTCTGCTTGTTATGTCTAATGAGAGCCAGCCAGGGATCAGTTTCTCTCCTCAGTCTTCTACTAATAGACTCTTTTTCAGCACCATGTGATATTTTACACTTATTTGCAGAACCGTACCCAGAAGGTTTTTCATGCTGCCAAAAGCTTACCTTATTTTTCTATACAGCTTTCCTGTTCACCCATCTCAATTAGTTCCTTTGTGATAGTTACTCATGTGGCTGTGTGTTACCCCTCAAATGAGCTCTAGAGCTGTTTTTAATTGCATATTCATTTAGTTGGTTATGGGACTAATGTCTTGGTTTGCCTACTAGCCTATATGCCCCAGAGCAGGGATCATGTTGGTCTGTCTCTGTGTTCCCAGTGCCAAGTTTTTTCCTAAAATGATATTGTTAAATGACACTAATTGTATATTATATGTATTAGCACACTTACATTGATTAATTTAGAATTGTAATTATTCATTACTGTGTTCCATGAACATACTGAGCCTTGAGGGACATACAGAATATATACACATGCATAGGTAATATGTAATATATAATACAATACAGTGTATAAAGCATAATGCAATTAAATGTATAATACCTATGCATTGCTATATACTATATTATAAACAGACATTACTGTATACTACATAATATGTATGGATACTATGTAACACATATGTAATATATATGTAGCAATATATATACACATATGTATTAATACATGTGTGTATATATTTAGAGGAACTTAATCTAAATAGCTTTTTCTCTTTCAAAATGTCTAATTTTCAAAAGTTTTCATCAAAAGGAATAAGAAGTTTATTGGAGTTTGTTGTCTAAATTATGTTTTTTAATTTTTTTTAACAGATTGTTTTTTTATTGTTTCAGACTGAGAATGTACAATGCACTGGCTACATTTATATTAGTTACCATGGTTTCCAATACTTTAGAAATTGTCCAAGAAAGGAGTGGAATTTTTCTCACCATGCAAAGATGTTTTTTCCCCAACTTGTTGGTGCCCACGTAATGTACCAGTTTGAATCGTCTGCTTCTCTCTTCCCCATCTGTGCTGTTTGCAAGGGGTGGGGAGAAAAGAAAAAAAAAAAAAAAAAAGCAGGTGGAAAGAGTTAGACACAGCCTTCATTCTAGAAGCAATTAGCTCAGAATTAGACTGCTTCCTGTATATGGAAGGTCTCTATCTCTGCAGTGTAGACACAGCATCTGTAGTATATTTCACTTTGCTCAGGTGACTCCTACAGGAACGTGTAAAAGTTTCTGTGGAGAAGGGACGGTGAAGGACACTTGTTCTCCAGAGGCAGCACCATCAGGGTACGCTAGCGACTTTGGGGTTGAGACTGCAGTTGTTGCTAGTTATTTTTTCTTCTGTGACCAATTGAAAGGATCTGCTTTAACAGGGATGACTGCCTTTGGTTCTGCTCTAATTGCTTATCTGTATTTTTATCTCAATTCACCCAAAAAGGAAAATACATCTTTCTCTTGGGAAAGTGTTACTTACTCTGCATTCTCTGGCTTGTTTGCGTTGCAGTCTGTCCTGGCATGACCCTCTGAATAATCGTTCTCATTTACTGAGAGCTTCTTTTGCTCTCGGAACTGGGATTCATGATGGCGTCAATATTCACTTGACCTTCAAAAGAACCCTGTAAAGTCAATGTTGTTATTGTCCCTCATTTTATACACAAGAAAACAGCCAGAATCCAATGCATGGGCTTGGGACTTGAAAAGAGATCTTTATAACGTCAGACATTTCTTAACTCATTCACTTAAGAAATGGACTGAAAACTCGCTAGGATGTGGATAGTTTTCTAAGCGTTGACAATATATCACTGAAAAAGTAGATAAAATTCCTACTCTTGTGGAACTTCCATTCTCTTGGTCTTGAAACAAGTTTGTGCTTTTCTCATGTTTTACTGAAAACAGAGAAATAATTTGTCAGAAAACAAATGGTATATTTCATTCTGTAAACTAGTCATACCCATGTCAATAAGTTGGTTGAGCTCTGTCAAGACAGGCAAGGTCTAGGGGTGCCTGGGTGGCTCAGTGGGTTGAGCCTCTGCCCTCGGCTCGGGTTGTGGTCTCGGGATCCAGAGATTGAGCCCCACATCGGGCTCTGTTCAGTGGGGAGCCTGCTTCCCCCTCTCCTCTGCCTGCATTTCTGCCTGGCTGTGCTCTCTCTCTCTCTCTGTCAAAAAAAAAAAAAAATAAATAAAATAAAATCATTAAAAAAAAAAAAAGACAAGTGATGTCTAATAGAAAAGTTTGCAGTACCTGCTTCCCCTTTTATTCTCTTCCCCAAGTTCTGCAGAGTTCCTGCTGCAAGAATAGGCCCAAAGAGTCAAGTCTTCTCTATGTCACATTATCCTCTTAACCACTGTGGCCAAGCTGATGAGCTTTGACCTTGGCTAGATACAAAGTTGTTTTTGTTTTGTTTTGCCTGGAATTTGGAATTAAAAATCATGCTACATAATAACTGCTGGTTATTTGAAGAGAGATTTAAAATGATTTTTGACTGTCATTCTTGGCTGCGTACACACAGAGTATGGGAAATTTGCATTGAGAGAGAGAGAGAGAAAGAGAGAGAATGGTGGAGGAGGGGACAATTGAGTTGATACCCATAGAGAAGCAGTGCTACATAAGCATGTGATCCCAGAAAGAAGAAAACTCAGAGGGCACTTCTTCATATAGCCCTTGAGTTTCTTTCTCAGTTTGTGCTGGCAAGGAACCTGCCCATGAGTTTGGGTACCAGGAGTGGTCCTAGGAAGCCGCCTGCTAGGATGGAGTTTTGAAGGAGGATCTCTTGCCATCAGTTGATCATGAAGACATTGTGACTAATGGCAGACAGACTCAGCAGCAACTGTTAGATTGAAGTTGGAGTGCATATGCTAAGCTGAGACTGTGGCCTGCAGCAAACCCATAGAGGATACAAGTGGAAGGGATACTCCAACTCGGGCACTAATCCAAAGCATTTGAAAGACCTAGGAAAATACTGATTAATAATGATGTTGTGCTGTCCACCATTGATATTTTGAAGAGAAGACCAGCTCAGGATAATCAATAATTAAATTCAATTAAGCATGAGGGTCAAAGGGCCTCCTGTGGAGCTTTTAAAGAGAACCTTATCACCTGCTGTGGGAGGACATAACCAGATATGGTAACTGGGAGATTGGCAAAACTTTAGAGAAAGCAGATTCCAAGCCTGTATAAGTCCTTTATGTCTAATCACAGCCAGTAATGTGTGGTCTTGGAGTGGGGGTGAAGATAACTGCGTAGGCATACTGGAGCAACTTGAACTTCCAGTTGTGCCTGACCCCTCTGCGCCTGCAGAGGTGTCTCTTCCCCTTGTTGCAAGATAGAGCCTATCCCATCCATCTACCTCATACCTTTTGCTTGAAGCTATAGAGAAATCTCAAATGAAGCAGGTGCTTCATAAGATAGTGTTAGTCTTCAGAATCTGCTCCCTGCTCTTCCTCTCTTGGTTACCAGACCAGTAATGAGGGACAGACAGCAGGAAGATCTGCTCTGAGGTGTCCTAGGAATTACATGCCAAAGGGTCCACATGACTTGAGTACCATGCATTAACTAGAAGTACAGAGTTGGAGTTTGAGGGGGCAGAACTGAGGTGGGGAGCATAACAAATTGAATAAGGAGAGCTTGTTGATAGGGGACACTTGCCTAGGGCACCTGATGGACACTGGGATAGGACTCTGGAAGCTGGGCCTAGCCTTAGAAACTCAAATTGGTCCCACATTAAGTGACAAAGATATGGCAGAACTTCCATGACTGACAATGGAGGAAGGCACCAGAAGGCTCAGATGGGGGGCACGCTAGAATGGGTCTACTGTAAGAGAACAGAAAACCCACCGGTTAGCTCTGTCTCCTGAGGGCCCTGAGCACACTCGATTTACTAAGGGGATAACTAACGTAGTGGGGAGGAGAGTACCAGCATTGCAGAGTCCTTGAGAAGCTCAGTGGGGGCTGTCAGTGTAGGCCAGAACTGACAGTTGGACATGTTGGTACAGAATTGGGATTCCGGGTGACATTGGTGATAATACTATTTTAGATGATTAGAGGCCAGAGAGCAGCACTTAATCATCAGAAGCAAAGTGGACTTAAATATTTTATTCATTAATTGTGCTGTAAAGTGAGCAGCAAAGTTGGAATGGCATCCAAGGGCCCTGACCTACGGGAATCGATGAGATGTCTAATAAAGCCCTCCTTCCATAAATCTTGAGTTTCTTTCTTTCTTTTTTTTTTTTTTTTACAGAATTTATTTATTTATTTGGCAGACAGATCACAAGCAGGCAGAGAGGCAGGCAGAGAGAGAGGAGGAAGCAGACTCCCCACTGAGCAGAGAGCCCGACGCGGGGCTTGATCCCAGGACACTGGGATCATGACCTGAGCCAAAGGCAGAGACTTAACCCACTGAGCCACCCAGGCACCCCAAATCTTGAGTTTCTTAATCCTTATTTTGAGCTTAGATCTTGGGATCTTGATACAAGATAACCCCTTCCCTAACCACAGACCTCCCCTGTCGTGGCCTTCCTCATTTTGGAAGGATAGAAGAGAAACCTCCTCTTTCCAAATGGATGCCTGGGCCTTCCAGAAAGTTGTCAGAAAAGAGATGGCAGGATGCCAGCCCTTGGTACGTCTCCCTAGAATGAAATCAGACCTCTTGGCTCAGCCCAAAGTAACGGCCCTGAAAATACAGCTGGAGCTGGTTTGTGGGGGAGCAGGGAGCGCTGTCCTGTGGTCGCAAGATGGCACGCATTCTCACGGGTGAGGCACGTGGGCTGTCCCTGATGGGTGAAGCCGGGACCCGGAGAGTCAGTGAGTGAGGGTCCACGTTGGTCATGAAGGGGAGTCCCAGTAAAAGAAGCGTGTGCTTTCATAGACGACTTGATGCTTTTAAAGTGGCTTTTTGGTCTGTGTTCTCATTGGCTATTGTAATAGGCTGAGTTAGTTTGCATCACGCATGAGCGAAACAAACTTAAGTTTGGTCCAAGAAGAGAATCTGTTAACTCACAGAATTCTGGGAAGGGTTGAGTAAGACCCATCACAAAGAAAGGCAGGTAAGTAACCAAGTGTGGAGAACAAGTGGACCCAAGAATTCAAATGATGCCAAGTCCCAACCCTTGGCTATCCACTCTTTGTCCCTCTTGCTTTTCTCTTATGTGATATCCTTAAATAGTCTTGACTCATCAGTAAAATGGAACTGACTTTATCTACCTCATGGGGTTGTTATGAGAATCAAAAGAGATAACACACGCAAAGAAATAAAATACCACCGTAAACGTTAGCAGCCATTGGTGTAACAGTGCCAACCCCCATAATCTCCCATCACTGTGATTTCATTTAATCTTGGGTCTCTAAGGGAATGCCAGCATAAGACTTTCCATGTTATCAAAAGTTCATATATATTTCCTGAATCTTTATATCCTAATAATGCACTATCCACTCTTAAACATATTACTCATCCACTTAGAAAATAAGTACTGAGTTTGGACAGGCACACACATGAACATAGCCACACACACAGACACACACCCAGATTTGCATTACTCTACCTGTGGCATGTTCGTAGTACCATCATATTAGCAACTGTTCTTATATCTGCTCCTGAGACAGCATTTAGGTCCTCATGATCCTGGAGAGCTCTGGCAAATCTTCATATGCTGTCAATGCATGAAGTATGGGAGCATGCAACAAAGACCACAACTGCCTAGTGTTTTCACATCGGAAAATTCACTGAAGGTCAACATATTTGGGGTTTGTATTATTTAGACACATGTTTTAGCTGTGTATTTCATTCGGGATGTACAGATACATGCTTTCTAAGGATTTCTAATTCTGTTCCTTTTTATTTTCTGTTTTCCTGGGTTCTTTGGACAGATCTTCCCAGGATAGAGGAGAAAGGAAACACGTGTTAATTATGTTCGCCTGGAGAAGGCGCTGGGAGCCTGTCTTCTGAGGGACACCTGCTCAGTTCTCCATCTGGCTTGCAGCCACACCTTCCCCAGACCGGGTCATTTCGGGGGAAATCGCAATGGTTTTTTCAATTCCTCTGGAGTAGGGCCTAAAAGCAACATTCTAGTTTCTGATGTCGGTTCCAGGAGGTTCATTTTTCTCCTTTCACAGGGAGGTTCTTCAACAAGGCATGGGCTCAGTAGACTGGATTCCCAGAGCAGTGAGTTCTGTCTGTACTGGCAGCAGACCAAGAGCAAGAGAAGTCAAGACTAACCGTGCATTATTTGTTTACTTGCCGTTGTGTCTTTTCTTGCTTGCAAAGCTAGTATTGTACGGCTGAGAGCAGGGGAAGGCTTTTCCCGGAAATTGTGTATTGTCACCTTTAAAACTGTCTCATAGTTAGGTGGTTTCCCAGTTTTCTTTCTTGTTTGCTCCACCCCTTGCAAGGGCTGAAGGCATCTCTGTTACTTGCATATACTCTGGAGCTGACAAGCCGCCAATTGTCCTAGCCGGAGTTTCTAGAAGGCCAAGCCATGAAATGGATACAGTCCCAGAGACGCTCACTGAAGGAGAAAGGCGTATGAGGCAGGGAAGGAACAAGGACAAATGAACAATATGAACCATATTCCCAAGTGAGCAGTTACCAAGTGAGCAATCCCACTTAGTATCAAGTGGGGTTGATTGTTCCGTCTCAGGAACATCTCAGGACAGTTCCGGCGAGGGAAGGAGGAAGACATTACTTTGCTCCCCCAAGATTTCCAGTGTCCCAAGGTTTCCCCTGTGGGGCATTAATGCCTTCCTACTTGCCAGCAGTATCCATTACCTCCACTTCCAAGAGAAAGACCTGAGGGCAGAGAGGAGCAGTATGCAGAGCACAGGTGTAATGGAAAGCTCTAGAACTATCTGTGGCCAGTGAGGTCCAGTTGGTTGCAGTTAGCTGTGGCTGGCACCAGTGGCCAGAAGATCTTACTATGTAAGTTACTTAATATGTAAGTAACACATAACCGATGTTTCGTGCAAAGGGTAATTTGCAAGGAGACCTTTTTCTTAAGGAGATAGTAATTGGTGTATGTTTACTTGGGGGTTGATATTGCACAGTGGCTGAAAGTCCGGCAGAGGGGATTCTAACGATAGATGTGCCACTGTCTGTGTGATCTGGGGACACACAGTATTCTCGCCTGGGACATGAGGCCACAGAAGGGACCTACTTGGTCTCATTCTGTGAGGATTAAGTACAGTAATTATTGTGTGTGACATTTAACGCAGTATCTGATTTCTGACAAGAACTAAGAAAAATTGGTAGGTAATGTTAACGTTTCCCCCCCCTTCCTGGCATTATTTTGCATTTCTGTGACAATAAGATTTATTTACAGAGCCTTTGTATAACCCTTTTCCCCCAAATAACCACATGTTGGTTTAGGAGTAACTGATGGATTCTGTGCATAAATTGAGACCCTGAGATGGAAGAGGAAAAGTAGGTTGTCAGAGGGGAGCAGATAGAGACAGTACAGAGGGATGAGTTACAGGGGAAGGAATCTATATTCAATAAGTTCTTAGTTGGTTGTGATACAGACTATCCACAAGTCAACTCCTGGAAACTACCGGATACTACTCTGATAGATGACAGCTACCTCTAACCACAAGCTTGAACGTTATCAGTTAAAACGGTGGGATTTATGAGCTTTCGGGTGGTGGTTTTCTTTTATAACCTCCCTAACATAAAATCTCACTCACACACACGTTTTCGTGGTTTTTGTTGGGCCCTTGAGGGGTTGGACACAAGGTACAAAGGAAATAGTTTGAATGCCATAAATTGCTTGAGTTTAGTTATTTTGGGGACTGTATAGAACAAATGATGAGTTTCCCCCCAAACTTCCCAACTCTCGTACATATTCTTTTTTTTTTTTTTTTTTAAGATTTTATTTATTTATTTGACAGAGACACAGTGAGAGAGGGAATACAAGCAGGGGGAGTGGGAGAGGGAGAAGCAGGCCTCCTACTGAGTAGGGAGCCTGATGCGGGGCTTGATCCCAGGACCCTAGGATCATGACCCGAGCCGAAGGCAGACGCTCAACGACTGAGCCACCCAGGCGCCCCTCTCATATGTATTCTTAGTAACTACAATTTTTTTTTTTTTTTTTAAGATTTATTTATTTATTTGACAGAGAGAGAAATCACAAGTAGGCAGAAGTAGGCAGAGAGGCAGGCAGAGAGGGAGAAGCAGGCTCCCTGCTGGGCAGAGAGCCTGATGTGGGGCTCGATCCCAGGACTCTGGGATCATGACCTGAGCCGAAGGCAGAGGCTTAACCCACTGAGCCACCCAGGCGCCCCAGTAACTACAATTTTTAAAAGTGTTCTGGGTGGAATCAGCTCTGTTGAGCCCTACAGAGGTAGTCTGCTTTGTGAATCACGGATGCCGGTTTTGTCTCCATGGAGGGCATGCTGGGATAGCTGGCTTGCCTCCCCTCTGGGGAAAGCATATGTTTACCCAGGAAACAGTCACTCAGTTCTAACATTAGCCTCAGAAAAACCTGTTAGAAGGCAAATCCAGTGCTCCTGAAAAATTAAAATCCGACTTGAACACCTTCCAATAGCAAGCTGAAATGGCTTTTGGATTATCCATGGTAGTGGATTATTCACACCACTGTTCTCCTATTAAGAAGTGGTATTGAGAGTTCACCATGTAGACCGTCTCAAAACTGTCAATGTACACTGTTGGAAGTCAGCTGGGTGCAGCTCAGAACTTGCCACCACAGAAGTTGTGTGAGGAACTGTGGTTAGACTCCTAGATCCGTAGTTCTCAAAGTGTGGTGTCTGACCAGTAGCAGCAACCCCTCTAGGGAACTTGTTGAAGCTCAAGAAGAAGATCCTTTGCCTTTTTAAATAATCAGATAGGCATAATGAAAAAAAAAGGGTAATACACGAACTGCCTTATGAGGGGGTAAATCTCCAACTTCTGGAAGTATTTAAGTAGGGACTGGAGAAACGGTCAGATTTTTAGAAGAGATTCTTGCTTTAGGTGAGGCATTAGATGAGAAAGTTACTCATGTTGTTTGCCACACTAACATTATTTGCTCCTGTCCACAGGAAGTGGGTGGTCAGAGTGTCTTACCTTGGTGGTGTAGTTTGCCACACTAGTACTCATTGCTTCCAGATTGTTGCAAATCTTCTTACCTGTGATTGAAATTTCTGAAGTTTAAAGACTTAAAAAAAAAGTAATGAAAACCCCAAAAATGAACCTGTCTCTGAGATGAGATAAAAATGTTTCACTTGATGATTTAAATCCACTTTTTTATGACAAGAAGGTAGTTATTACTGACATAGTTAATGAAATTTTAGTCGAAATTTTTATTGTCAGGAGTAGTAAGGAAGTAACCTTTGTGAGTGCTGTGGGAGGGTACAGAGTGCCTCCACATACCTCAGCACACTTTCTCCTTCTAGTGACCCTGTGAGTATTTAGGATTATTACTTCTATTTTTTTGAAAGAAGAACCTGGTATTGGGGAGTGCAGTTGCTTCTCAAGGATCACTGTTTTCCCTGTGTCAGTGGTTCGTAAATGTTTTTGCCTCAGGTCCCCAGTTACTGAGAACCCTAAAGATCTTCTGTTCATGGGGTTTAAATCTATAGACATTAACCATTTTGTAATTGAAAACTGAGAAAATTTTAAGATAGTATTATTTAATTTCAAGTAACTTTAATGGGGGTGTCTGGGTGCTTCAGTGGGTTAAGCATCTGACTCTTGATTTTGGTTCAGGTCATGATCTCAGGGTCATGAAATCAAACCCTGTGTCTGGCTCTGCCCGCAATGGGAAGTCTGCTGGAGAGTCTTTCTCTCTTTATTCCCCTTCCCCTTCACATGCATGCTATCTCTCAAATAAATAGACAAACAAATAAATGAATGAATCTTTTAAAAAGTAACATTAATAAACCAATCACTGTAATTCAAAATATGTATTTGTTATTTAAAAAATAATTTCTTACACAAAAAAGTGAGAGAAGTTGTTTTAGCTCTCATCCTATACACAGGTTCTTTTTGAGTATAGTGCTGTTTTATCCCATATTTTTGCACTTTTCACTGGTTATGTTGCTGTTTAAAATAGACCCCAGGGGCATGTGGGTGACTCAGTTAAGTGTCTTTGGCTCAGGTCACAATGTCAGGATTCTGGGATCAAGCCCCACTTGAGCTCCCTGCTCAGCGGGGGTCTGCTTCTCCCTCTCTCTCTTCCTTCCCTGCTGCTTGTGTTTTTTTCTCTCTCTCAAATAACCTTAAAAATTAAAAAATAAAATGAACCCTGAGTACAGTGTTGTCTTGTGTTCCTCATTTCAAGAAGGCTGTGATATGACTTATTGAGAAAATGCCATGTGTTAGAAAAGCCTGTGGGTTCAGTGTTAGTGAATTAGCAATACATATGAAATAAGGTTTCATTAAACAAAGACACAAACAGAACAAGGTTGCATATAGTGGATAAAAATGGTGTAACTAGGAGCTCACAAGAAGCTAATCCTGTATTTCTCCTTGGAGTAGTGGTTTAATATTTGCTGGTTCTGTATTTGTAACTATCTGATAAAACATTAACTATCATGAATAATGAGAATTTACTGTGTCATTATCTTAGGACCTTCTGTGGTCACTGAGTATGCATTCATGACCCAGAATTCTGATGCTAGCTCTCCTACATACTTACTGTATGTAAGACCAGGAGACCTTCCAAAGTAACTTTTCTAAGTATCAAACAGAGCTCTGGCCAATCTTCTTTCCTTCTACCCTAGGGGGTTTTGAACTGTGTTCTGCAAGGTGGTATGTTGAAGTTCTATCTCCCAATACCTGTGAAGGTGACTTTATTTGGAAACAGAGTCTTTGAAGATGTGATACAATAAAGAGGAGGCTATATTGGATTTAGGTGGCTCCCAAATCCAACAACTGGTGTCCTTATGTAGAGAAAAATTGGGTGATACCAAGACACAAAAGAGCCCTAGTGGAAAGAAGGCCATGTGCAAATGGAGGCCGAGATTGGATTTAGGGTGCTACAAGCCCCAGAGCACCAAGGATTGCTGGCAAGCACCAGAAGCTAGGGTAGAGGCATGAAACACCTCTTCCCCAGAAGGAACCAACCCTGGAGACCTCTTGCTTTTGGACTTCAGTCTTCCAGAACATTGAGATAATAAATTCCTATGTTTGTAGTACTCAGTAACAGTAATCCTATGAAAGGAATACCCTTTCACCCGGAAGGTAGTATCATTGATGAGATTCTGCAGAAAAGAACTGCAAATAGATCTACGAGAAAAGGGTATTTGATCAATGCATCGTGGTAGTTCACAATTGGCAAGTCCTCAGCTAATTAACTGGAAATTCTAGCCTCCAAATTTTAGGTGGTGCGTGTCACTGAGAAGTAGGACACTGGAGAATGAGCTCATAGGAAGGTTTCTGCGTGTGGCATTTCACACACTCAGATCAAATGCTCTTTAAAGGAGGAGTGATAAATATTAATGTGGCACCTGCTTCAATTACTTTCAACTAGCAGGAGCTGACAGTGCAGCATGCACAGTGAGACCCTGAGGAAGCAGCTCTTGACACTGGCAGACTTGCTTTAGCGAACCTTCCTGAACCAGACCCGGTGCCTTTCCTAATTGGTCCTCTGAGGTGGGAGGTTGCACACCAGCCTGAAGGCCCTTGGTGACTGGAGGGCTATTTGCTGGCTCTCATGCCACACAGGGGTGCTGTGCACTGCCTCTTAGGTAGGCTCCTGGGGAAGGGAGCTGCTGACCAGATTTCTTTCTCACTCTGGTTTCTGGAGATGGGCCTGTGGAAGGTTAGCTGCTGTGGAAGCTCCTGTGTTCGTTCCTCTGGAAGTGGAACAGCCACATTTCTTCAGGATTTTCCCTGAGGTGGAGTTTGACTCTTTTGCCTCTACTTCCAGCTGCTGTGGGGTTCACACGCTCCCATGAAGCTGGCAGGGTCACTTCGAGGGGACGTAGTTTTCCCATGCTCTTGAGTTATTGATGGGGGTGTCAGGGTTTGGGAATCCTGCATAGGAATGAAATAAAATCAGGCAGCAGCAAGTACCTGTGCCTGTATCTGGGCCTGCCTCTGGCCACGTGAATTATTTAGAAATTGCTCAAATTTGCCCTCAGTGACAAGCTTCACTGAGAGACAGGGAGGACTGAGGATCTGATCTATTCTTCAGAACCTGCATGGCAAAAAGAGCATCTCCAAGTGAAATTTTTCAGCCATAATTTATAGAGGATGGTAGGAGTGCCAGCTGCTACATGAAGTGCTTAGTAAGACTTAATTCTTTAAATTTTAGCAACTCTAAGAGGGAAATTTTTTTTTTTTTACCATGGAACAAGGATTACCATTATTACACCTAGAAAGGCTCCTAAGAATAGGAGAAATGGAGTGAAGTTTCCCGGTGACCACTGGTAGGTGATACAACCTGCGTACAGATACTGGTCTACCTGACTCCATTTCTAGTCTTACTTCCCAAGTGAATAACCCCTGATCAGAGCTTGAAAAAACACATACACTTCCACACACACACACACACACACACACACACACACACACACACACATGTACATACATACACATGTGTGTTAGAGCTTCAAATACACGTACACACGTATATATGCATATACACATATCTGGATGTTGGATTCTTAGGTTCGAATGATGGCTGTGCTTGACAGCACACCAGTACTGACAACTCATGTAGATAGACCAGGAGATGGACAGATCTCTAAGAACAGGGGCAGTTTCTCTTTTGCCCATCGGTGCGCACGCAGAGCATAGGATAGTGCGTGACACCAGTGTATAGTCTGTAAATATTTGTTGAATGGATAAGTGAAAAGAATAGGGGGGCAGGTACAATTCTTCTCTTTATTGCAGATTTGTATCTTCTGTCAACTTTTTTACTTCCAGAACAGCCTCAGGAAATAGGCAGAATAAAAATCATCATTCTTACCTTTGCAGATAAGGAATCGGAACTTGTATTCTCTGATGGCTGGGTTTTGTTCTCTCCATTCCATCTCTTTGATGTGGCAGAGGGAGGGTAGGGATCTGTCAGCCTTGGGTTCAGCTATTACTCCATGTGATCTTGGTGTTCTCATACACCCAGTTTGAGGTACTAGACAGAAGTCACGGACTACCAAAAGAAAAAATAAACAGGCCAACAATCACATGAAAATCCCCCAAGTTTCTACTTTTATCCTTTAAAAGAATTGTAAACATGCTGAGATTTCCTCTTAACTTGGGAAATGGTAGCTTCTCCCATTTGAACAGTTAAATTTGGAGCTGACTACTGAGCACCACAGACATCATTTTATTTCTGGAACTAGGGACCCTTACATGAATCTTAAAACACAGCCAAGCCACACTTGCCATTTTGTTGTGTCCATGGTGATGCAGAGATCTTTCTACCATTTGACAAACTCAAATGACTCAAGCACTTTAAGGAATAAATCCCTGTTCAGTATTTCGGAAGAAGAATAAAACAAAAACATAGGAGCACACCTCAAGTGATTGATACAGAAAGATATATGAAAGCTCAAAGACCTTATGATTTCTAACTATATACTTTCAGTTGTGAGTGATACTGGAAATCAGTAATGTGTGAAAATTTAAATGTTAAATATATATGTTACTGCTCCTAGCTTTTTCTCAGTCTGTTCCGCATTATCCGCAGGTAGGACAGACCATTCTCAACTGCCTCTTTGGGGAGTTTCTCCTGTAGCCACATGTGAAGGGCCATGGTTGTCCATAACCTTCAGGCAACCAGAAACCAAGAAGCTAAACAGCATCTTGTGTACTTGCCAAATTGTAACAAAGAGCCCGGAGATGATAATGACTTACCAGAAACCACAATGATTGTTTTGGACCTGTTACCATTTTTTGCTTTCTCTGAAAAACTAATAATGGATACATATTAATTATATTAAGATAATAGAAAAGCCTAATTAACCTATTTCTCCATTTTACAGAGCAGAGTTCCATCTCTTAAAAGATGCTCTTTGGGCCCATGACACATTTTTGAAGTCCACCAGCAGGGTGGACTCTCTGAATCTAATTTTTTCACATATATACCTGATACTGTAGACTCTTGTCATTCCCTTTTGCTTTGGTTCCAAATTACAATCAAGTTTTTTTGGTCCTCTTTATGGTAACAATCTCTCCTTTGTGTTTGTTGGTTTTTTTTTTTCTTTGTCTTGAGTTTGAAGTTCTTAAATCCTTACTATCAGTAGGCCTTTCTTCTTTCTATTTATATACAATATCTGATGAGCTACTAAGATGGATAGATTTGGCCTCATAGATTCTCTTCTGTTTCTACTACATCCCCTCCTAGAGTAGTACATTCATTCCCCATTTACAACTATTGAAATTAAAAACTTCTCAAACCCATCTGAGAAGCCATCACCTTGGAAAAACCTTCTGGAAGTGCATCTTGCCCAGTAAAGTTTGATACTGCCTTCTCCTGAATTGCTACAGCATGCCTATTTCTTGTTAACATGTATTCTGTGTCCATAGTATGATCGTTATCAGGCCCATTCTTGTTCTTTTTACTGGAATATGGGAAGCATCAGGCTCAGTCAAAGCCCTTCAAGGCTGGCAGTATACCACACCTATTAGCTTTGTTCATAATGGATAGTCTGATAGAGAAATGTCTGGGTTCTGTAGTCAAAGTGGCTAGATTTGAATCCCACCTTAGACACTTTATCATGTATGACCTTAGACAAGTCACTTAACTGTTTTGAACTTCAGTTCTTTCATCTAGCAAAGAACAACTATCTTTGAAGTGTGTATTTTTTTTTAAGATTTTATTTATTTGAGAGAGATCACAAGGAGGCAGGAGAGGCGGGGTAGGGGGTAGAGGTGAGGAAGCGGGCTCTCTGCTGAGCAGAGAGCCCAATGTGGGACTCGATCCCAGGACCCTGAGATCATGACTTGAGCCGAAGGCAGAGGCTTAACCCACTGAGCCACCCAGGCGCTCCTGAAGTGTGTATTTTAATGTAAAGTTTTATCAGTGTTGCCTGCACATAGTAAGTACTTTATTCATTCAGTTCATTCACCTGATGTTTTTTGAGTACATACTACCATTATAAGTTCAAAAGATACAGTGTGAAAGAGACCAGTGCCTTGCTTTCATAGGGTATAGATTCTAGTGGGAGGAACTAGAGGGCTAATGTTACTCTGTTACACAATATTATGGCTGTACCAGCTCCTGTTTTCACGGAGATTTCCATTTTGATGTATAGGTTCCCATGTCATATTGTTTGTTAAAGATAGTGAATGCAATTCTGGGTACAGACACTTGATAAATTCCATTGAAATGGGACTTCTGGGTTAAGCACCACGGTAATAAATACCATACTCCAAAGTGAAATGAGAGGTCACGATATACACAACTTAAAAGTGGTATTGAAATCCACTTGCACATCTGTTAAAACCCTCTTTTGGAATAAGCATAACTTAAAGTCAGCCTTGAAGATAAGAGAACAAAATTTCTTTTTTCCTTTTTTAAGTTTTTTATTTTTGCTCTTCAAAGTTTATTACCTTCTTGGGAAGATGTATCTCATTGTATTGTATCACTTGAGTGTCATTTACATAATCATCATTACTTATAATTACTTGTTCTAGAATGAATGAATTTTGAAAATGAGTGCATGAACAATGTATATATGCTATATTTTCTTTATTTAAATTCACTCAGCCAACATATATTACATCTCATTTTTGGTTCATGAGCTGTGTACATTTTATAGATATATGCTTCATTTTAGTCCTTCTTTACTCTATTCAGATATATATAAATATTTATATATATATATATATATATATATATATATATATATACACACTAAGTTTTGCTTTCTTTGCCATTTTGAGATGTAGTGTCTTCTAACAAAATTTACTGTGAGAACATTTGGGATTCTTTGAGTGTTACCCTAAGCATGGGAAGGGTGGGGTCTGCTTCTTTCTTCCTTTTAAATTAAGAAAGAGGTATTTCAAGGAAACCATTCAGAGTTTAATAAGATTTCTTCTTAGTTTGGAGAACACTGTACACCTGAGTCTGATTCCTTCTGGAAAATCCAGGAAGTGAAAGATAATTTGGCCGGCTGCTGTGGTAGTGGAGTGATGGAGCATTGAGTGGCCCGCAGCTCTCAACTTTTTTGAGGGGTGTCATACTTAAATGTTCCCCATGGATGTCATATACATGGAAACACGGGGGAGGGATGCGTCTGAGAGGGTTGCAGGAAGATGGAACAGACATCAGAAGAAAGAACTTGAGGTAAAGTGGATATCTGTGTCCAAGAAAGGAGTAAGTAGACATCTGTAGTTGAGATGCTTTCATACTTGGCAGTAATCAAGATTGGGAAGTTGAGACCCTTAAGAGTTTCCATTTATATATATATATATATATATATATATATATATATATATATACACACATAGAATATATACATAGTAATATATACAGAATAATTTGTGTGCTAAAAGCTACGAGAAGATAAGACAATTTAATAGAGACAGACTAGGATAAAGCATAAGTAACTTGGGAGTGGAAGCTCAAGGGAGGTCTCTCAGAACAGGTAATAACAGATTGGCAGGAAGTAGGAAGGTGGGCTGTGTTCTGAATACTGAGACTGTTCTGTAGGAAAAGGGAATACCAAATGCCAGGGCCACTGGGTAGGAATGAGGTTGACATACTTCAGAAACCCAAAGAAAGCCAGTGCACAGAAGCTCTGTGAGTGAGGTGGTAGAAAAGTCCTGGATGTCATCAGGACTGTAGAGACCGATCAAGTAGGGCCTTGCAGGACATGGTAAGGATCTTGGGTTTTATTTTCAGGAGAAGAGGAAGGCCCTAGAGAGTTTTAAGCAGGGTGTGACAGGAAGTGATTTATAGTGTGTGTGTGTGTGTGAGTGTGAGTGATTTACATTTTAAAACTCTCCCTTTTACTTCTAAGTGACAGAAAACTATGTACAATACAGGAGTAATGGAGTGATCAGAAACCTCCTGGGGAAGATCAGACTTAACTAGACTTGGAGCATTTGGATTGGATTTAGAAGAGTGGGGGAGAAAGGATGGAAGCTGGTCAGAGGAGCGTATACAGGTACAGAGGCAAGCAAGTGTGACACAAGGCACAGTATCCCTCCAGCACAAACAAAAAACCAGTCATTGGGTTCTAAGCTATAGGTTGGTTGCCGGGATGGATGAACACTGGCCAAACAAGAGACCAGGGGAGGGCAACAAGATACAGAGTACAACAAAGCCAAGCCAGGTGTCCAACTGTGACATCCGAACAGCGGGAGCAAGTGAAAAGACAGATTTCAGGAGGAAGGAAGCTCGATAAAAAGATTCCAAATGATGGGCTGTGGAATCTGAAAGAGTGTCTAATGGGATCAGATGTAGTAACAGGTTCTACCTTGTCTGTGGCCATGGATGGAAAGGAAGCTGTTAATAGTATGGAGACAAAGCGGACCTATTATTGCTCAGCTGTGAGCAGCTGTTGTCACCTTTATTGGCAGTCTCGCGTTTAGAGCTCCTGAAATCTAAATGAGCCACTCTACAGCAACTTCTTGGCATTAGCCTGGGTTGTGCTTTTCTATTTGTGGGATTATTCAGCTAGCATCTGGTTCCACAACCAGACAGCTCAGTAAAACCAAGGCCCTTTCTAATTTTGCTCACTAATCTATCCCCAGCCTGGTGCCAAGCACGTCATAATTTCTCAAACATTTGCTGAATGAATGGCTAATGCTCCACCTTCTAAACGTTTCATGAGTTTGCCTTGCCTCTTCCAAATCCAAACAGACTAGTACCCTTCTAGACTGTGAATGACAGAAAGACACAGACTTTAACTTCTTTGTTTATACATCCAAAAATATTTGATTGGCACCTGCTACTCATTACCCACTGTGAAAAATGTATGTTCATATAATGATAAGTAGGACCAACATGCCTCCTATTTCTAAGGAACTTAACATTTAGTGGAAGATATTAAATATGCCAAGGTTATTTAATTACAGTTAAAATATGTGCTGAGGGGGAAAAATACAGGTTTCTATGAATAGTATAAAACACATTTTCTACCCTCAGAGGCAAAAAATACTATAATGTTGAAGGAAGAAAGGAGCCATAATTTTGGTTTGTACTTGAAATCTGTATGGTGCCTAGCACAGGCCCATTCATAGCAATTAAATGCTTATCAGAGGAGAAAATCAGAGTGACATATTGACAATACATGCTAACCATGCTGATCAGTGTGTTCTGTCAAAATAGCCCTGAGATCACGAAGTCCTTTTTCATGTTGTCCCACGGTTAAGGTGGTCAGGGAGAGACTTGAAGAGACTTTCCATGGGGTAGGTTGTTAGACACTTCTCTTCTGTCTGGCTATGCACCGAGAGATGTTGGTTCTTTCCCCGTGTCAGAAATGAGACTGGTAAGTATAGAAGTGCTGGAACTAAATGTGTGCAGAGAATAGCTCTGGTGATTATTAAAAGACTAGAGTCTCCTTAGAGATCTCAAATTGGGCCAGATGGTCATCTCCTTAAAAACAGTGGAGAAATTCAGGGGGAAAAAAAGAATTTAGAACCTAAGCAGATAAAAGTAGGAAAATAGAAATATCTAGGTGAGGGTTTGGTGAGTCCAGAGGAAAATTATTTTGTAGGTATCCTTAGGGAGACAAGCCACTTCTTTGCTTGCATTTGTTGTTCCTTCTTCTTGGAAGGCTTTGCTCCTGCCCCTTTCCCTGTTTGCCATATTTATACATGTGAGTTCTAGCTGAAGAGGCTGTCCTAGATGACCTCTTACATACTGGACGCTCCCATTTACTCTCATTGCCATCTTATGGCCTTCATAACATCACAATGTGTGTTTGTTTTGTTAATTAGTACACTTCAAAGTTTATTTTATTTTGTATTTTTGATTACATTCTCTCTTAGGGAGAACCTCACTAAAATGTAAGCTTCATGAAGTCATCTATCCTGTCTTAACTTTGAACTCAAGAAGCAATTGGGCAGGTCAAAAGTGCTACATATTTATGAAGGCAGGAATGGTTGTTGTTTGGCTATGGTGGGGATTATTAGGATGTCATTTTATGGTGGTGACAATGGCTTGGGTTTTCCAGGCTTACAGAGCAAGAAACTCTTGAACTCTTTTCCTTATTTATTCCCTTATTTAAGTACTCTTAATAGAAGGTTGTGTGTGTACACCTGAGTGTACTTGTATTTTCTACCCCCTCCCACCCCCAGCTTAATTAAGGTATAAATGACAATTAAAAGTTGTATGTATTTAAGAACAATATGATGTCTTGGTACACATAAACATTGTGATAGGATTATCACAATCAAGCCAGTTAACATCTCCATCACTTCACATAGTTACAATTCTGTGTGCATATAACACTTAAGAGGAACCATAGGAAGCAAATTTTAAGTCTAAAATGCAGTATTACCAGCTTTACTCACCATGCTGTTCTTTAGCCCTCAGTCATCTCACAACTGGATTTTTAAATTTTTTTTTCCTATTTGAAATCTTCGAAATGCTTAAACTGACACTAGCTGCCCATTTTCCCCCTCTGCTGATAAGAAGCTTAACGTATTTATTCCATCCTCTAGTTTGCTCCGCCTTAAACAACTCATCTTCCCATCCCTCTCTTGTGAGGAAGTAGGAAGAGCCCTGGATTGTGTATCAGGGGGGGAAAAAGGTTAATTTGCTGCTGAAATTTTGGTCACAAAACCGTCCTTAGATTTGTCACTTATAAAATGAGCAAGCTGGAGTAGATGATCATGTGAAGTGCTTTCTAATTCTAAGATGTTATGATTCATAGGTATTATTTTTAAATCTTTTATTCCTCCTTCCAACTAATCTTTCTAGAAGTCAGAATTGGACAACAGATGCTATAAAAAAGGGCTTGGCTGAAGCTCAGGTTAAGTGGGAAGGTGATGTCAGTGTTAATTTAAGTCGTGACTTTGCTGACCTGCTCATACAGGGAGCTCCAAATTCTCTAAATCATATGGAAACCTTAATTACTAAAATTTGCTCATCTCCATTGAGATCCTCTGGAAACTCAGACATAGTTTTCAGAAGAAGCCATGACTTTGGCTGAAGAGAAGATGACAAGGAATGACTTTTTCAAAAAGGATAACTTTTGAGGAAGGGAAAAAAAAAATCCAGATCTTTCATGCTTTATACCAGAATCCAACTTCTACTGGAAGCCTTTTTCTTTTTAACAAAACACTTTTGCCATTGATCTAGATGGCAGAAAGAAGCAGAAAGGACGGTAGTGAAGACAGAGTATGCAGTGTTTAAGAACCTATACTCTGGGCTTAGGTCAGTTTTGGGACCACTTAACTCCTCTATAACCTTGGGCAAGTCATGTAACATCCCAAGTCTTGTGTTCCTTATCTGTAAAATAACGATAACAGTAGCACTGTTAACCTAGTCCTTGTGTTTTAAATGAATTAACACATAAAAAGTGTTTATCACCATTGCCGGCTTCATTATCAGTGCTCCATAAATACCAGCTATGACTCTGTTAATATAATACATACAATACCGAACCAATATTTGTAAAGAGCATAGGTGATAAGATGTAGTAAAGAGTCTCTGCCCACTATTGCCAACCTTCTTCTCAGCTTTACACATGCAATGTTTGTTGAAACTACAAATACTTGGAAAAGAAGGCATACTTAGCACATAACAGTATGCCAGCAATTTCCAACCTATTATGAATTATTTTAAAATAGGGAAGAGAGAGAACTTTTCACTGCTGGAATTCTCTCACCCAATCTATTACCTAAAAATTTCTGCTTTACTTCTGGCATTAAAATGTATTCATTCATTGTATTCAAATCATGCTGAATAAATTAGGGACTTAATATTTTCATCAGGTTCACTGGAAGATACGAAAAGAATTTAAGGTCCCATGTTGCCCTCAAAGAGCCTACAGTATAATGGTTAAGAGCACAGGCTTCACATTATACAGACCTAGTATAAAATTCTGGCTTCCTTAACTCCTACCTACATGAACATGGGGAAATAATATAATTGTGAGCTTCATTTCTTGTGTATAAAATGTAATACCTTTATATGTTCTTATGAATTCATGTAATGAATAAATTCATGAAATAAATTCATGAAATAAAATTCATGTAATGAATATAAGTAATTCTTATAAGACAATAAGCAGAATTACTAACACAACACCTAATAAATGGCTATTAACACTAAAACATGCTATGGTGTACAATTTAAAAACATCCCATTTTGATCATCCCATGCTCAGATCATTGACATTTCTGCCCCCTTATTAACTGAGTTCATTTAGGCTTATAGACAAGTCACTAACAGCAGCAAACTTCAAATGTCAGTGGTTTAATACAACAAAGTACTCTATCTTGTTGACCCAAAGTCTCTGTGGTTCTAATGAGGCCTCAGACTTTTCTGTGGGTCCCAAGTATGAAATGGGTATCAGGGAGTTCTAGTAATGTCTTTTACAACCTCCTTCTTTCTAATAGACTCAGAGGTGTATATATTAAACACCTCATGAAAGAGAGAAAATGCTGGCTCATAAAGAGAGAGAAAATAAAATGGAAGAAGAGGACATTTGTAGGGATGTTTTATTTTTCATGTTACTGTCAATTCATTATTTTATAATTGTCCAGATGGCTCAGCTGAGAAAGTGAATCTTGATTAGTAGTAAAAATGCCTTCATCATTTACCAGTGTCTTCTATAGGAACAGAATGCAGAAGTAGTGACATATAAACCACATTTTGATTATTCCTGGCTTAAGTAAGTATCTTAAAATATCTTGAGTCCATTCTCCTACAGTTATTATTTTGAACTATGTTTAATAAAAATGTAAATGTGATTCCAATGCTATTTCATATTTTTCACACCTCACCTATTTTTCCTATTAAATTTTAAAAGATTACAGATGTGACATTTTACTAGTAAATGTTTCAGGACACCTCTGTAACTGATAAAGTTATGTTAACATAACCATCATGCCATTGTTGAGTATAAAGATAATGATAATTCCCTAATATTACCTAATTTCCAATCCATATTAAAATTTCTTTAACTATCTCATAAATACTCTCTAAAAGGTTTTTTTTTTTCTTTTAAGATTTTATTTATTTATTTGAGAGAGAGAGAGAGACAGAGAGAGAGAGGAGAGAGGGGAGGTCAGAGGGAGAAGCAGACGCCCCATGGAGCTGGGAGCCTGATATGGGACTCAATCCCAGGACTCTGGGATCATGACCTGAGCTGAAGGCAGTCGCTTAACCAACTGAGCCACTCGGGTGCCCCTCTCTTAAAAGTTTTAAAGTCAAACTATAAACTGGGACCATTTGTAACATTTTCTTGTTAGGTGTCCTTAGCCTGTTTTATCTGAGAGGTTCTCATTCTCTTTTTATTCCAATGATACCTTGGAGAAAAAAGAGCACTTGTCATGTAGAATGTGGCACATGATGTATTTACCTATTCCTTCTTAGCTCCACTTATTTTTCTGTCTTCCTAGAATAAGCTTGTAGGTGAATAAAGAGGTTTGATTAAATTTGGTATTTATTCATTTGTGGTGTGTCTTTTATTTTTACTTACTTTGCTCATGTATCTTTTACTAAAAAGTTTTTTTTTTAAAAATTAACATATATTATTTGATTCAGGGGTACAGGTCTGTGATTCATCGGTCTTACACAATTCACAGTGCTCACCATAGCACATAACCTCCCTAGCGTCTATCACCCAGCCACCCTATCCCTCCTACCCACTCCCCTCCAGCAACACTCAGTTCGTAAAAGTTTTTTAATTTGAATAATGGTAGTGTGGACTTAATTTGGCGAATATTTCTGCTATTAACAATTTTAAGTGTCAAACAAGATGTACACAAGAGTGTTTTAAAAACACAGCAGAGGGGCGCCTGCGTGGCTCAGTGGGTAAAGCCTTTGTCTTCGGCTCAGGTCATGATCCCAGGGTCCTGGGATGGAGCCCCACATTGGGCTCTCTGCTCAGCGGGGAACCTGTTCCCCACCCCCCTTCTCTCTGCCTGCCTCTCTGCCTACTTGTGCTCTCTGTCTATCAAATAAATAAATAATCTAAAAAAATTAAAAAAAAATAAAATTTATCAAATGCCTTTAAAAAAAAAAAAACACAGCAGGGGCACCTGGGTGGCTCAGTGGGTTAAGCCGCTGCCTTCGGCTCGGGTCATGATCTCAGGGTCCTGGGATTGAGTCCTGCATCGGGCTCTCTGCTCAGCAGGGAGCCTGCTTCCCTCTCTCTCTCTCTCTCTGTCTACTTGTGATCTCTCTCTGTCAAATAAATAAAATTAAAAAAAAAAAAAACACAGCAGAGTGACACCATGCGAGCAGAAATTTGAGTAAATGTTTGAAGAGGGACATAACAGTGGGACTTCACATTTGAATGGTTTTTCCCTAGTTGCAAGAATGGCTGATAATTAAAAGAGGAATCCAGTGGAAGAGAAAAGTCATAGAGGGTGGAAGCTTCAAAACCTGCATGTATGTTCTCAAAATTTTTGATAGATTTCTAAAGTGGACATGAATGGGGTGACACTTCAAGAAATTAAACTATAAGGGTGGAAGAAATGAAAATGGGACAGTTTGCTGGTGCTGGAAAGAGTTTGGGGTGCAAACCTCCTTGAGTTAGAATAGTAAACACTTTGGGCTTTTGAGTAAAATCCCCAAAGAATCATGTTTTAGGATTAAGAACTACATGATAAAACTAAAGTCTATGCTCTAGGACTAAGGGAAAATCCAAAGCAGACCTTCATCAATAAAGCTTAATACCATACTGTTAGAGGATAAACGTAATCTACCATTAATTTGATTATCTCCTGGGAGAAAACTCCACATGGTTCAAATGAACACCAAAAATCTGGAGTACCTACAGTGCATCGCTTATAATGTATACCACACAAAATTACTAGACAGAATAAAAGTCAAAAATGGACTATGGGAGAAATAAACTATCAATAGAAGCAAATCCACAGATTGTCTAATAATTTCAACATCTGGGG
Organism: Enhydra lutris kenyoni; assembly: GCF_002288905.1. Taxonomy (NCBI): domain Eukaryota; kingdom Metazoa; phylum Chordata; class Mammalia; order Carnivora; family Mustelidae; genus Enhydra; species Enhydra lutris. Next base: position 2,948,552 of record NW_019154134.1, read on the forward strand.
TAAGACTTCAAAATAACAAAATATGTAACAAGATCCATATCAAAGTAAGGTATGTGGAGTACCTGGGTGGCTCCGTTGGTTAAACGACCCATGCTTGATCTCCCCTCAGGTTTTGCTCTCACCTCAGGTCTTGATCTCATCTCGGGTCTTGATCTTGGGGTCCTGAGTTCAAACCCTACAGTGGGCTCCACAAGGGGTGTGGAGCCTACTTAAAATGAAAAACTAAAGTAAGGTATGTGAATGTTAAGAGAGAATGGGAAATTCTAAAAGAGAACCAAGCAGAAATCCTAGAACTAAAAGTAAAACCTGAAGTTAAAAAAAAAAAAAAAAATTGCAGTGATTGGGTTTAAGTGCCGATAATGAAATTCCGAAAAAAGGATCAGTGAGTTTATAGGGGAGTAGAAATTGTTAAAGCACAAAAGAACACATTGGCAAAAAACACCCCTACAAAACAGGGTCAGTGATCCTGGAACACTGTTAAGTGATTGAACATACATGTAATTGGACTTGAAAAATTAAAAAAAAAAAAAACAGAAGAATGGAACAGAAAAAAAATTGGAAAAAATCTTTAATAATTAATTGAAAATGCAATGCACAGATCCAAAAACCTCAAAAAAGAATAAATCCAAAGAGAACTGAAATCAAATACAACCTAAACAGTTGAAAATCTAATGACATATTTTAACAACAAAGAAAAAAGTTACATTTTGGCAAGAATTATGGTAAGAATTATAGCTGACTTGTATGAAGCAAGAGAAACCAGAAGACATCGGGAGGCCGTCTTTATAAAGTACTCAATAAACGAAGCAACAAGAAGGAAAACATCATGTAGAAATACTGTTGACTCTTGAACAAAGTGGGGTTGGGGTTGTACTGACCTCCTGCCTAGCAGAAGATCTGTGTAGCCTTTGGACTCCTCCAAAATTTAACTTCTAATAGACTACGTTTCTCTTACAGTAACATAAAATTGATTGACACATTTTGTATGTTGTATGTATATTACTGTATTCTTATGATCATGTAGGCCAGAGAAATGATTATTAAGAAAAGTATGTGGAGGGGCACCTGGGTGGCTCAGTGGGTTAAAGCCTCGGCCTTCAGCTCAGGTCATGATCCCAGGGTCCTGGGATCGAGCCCCGCGTCGGGCTCTCTGCTCAGCGGGGAGCATGCTTCCCTTCCTCTCTCTCTCTCTCTCTCTGCCTATCTCTCTGCCTACTTGTGATCTCTATCTGTCAAATAAATAAATAAAGTCTTTAAAAAAAAGAAAAGTATGTGGAAAACACAATACTGTGCTGTCTGGTGCTGTATTGATGGAAAATATGCATATAAATGGATGTGTGCTGTTCAAACTTGTGTTGTTCAAAGGTCAATTGTATGTCCTAATCTTTCCAGAGATGTTGAATGAGCTTTTTGTTTAAATTTTTAGTATTTTTTAGAACGCTATTAGTTTTGGAAAACTGGGCTGGGATGCCAAAACTAATGTCAGTGGATTTCCAATTCAGATATAAGTTTATACATTAATTCATCTTTTTATTGCATTCAACACATTGAGCACTACTGCATGAACTTGATTGTGGTATTTATGCAATTAATCATTTAAGGGGAACTGACATGGGCTAGTACATAACCACTTTTATTGAATCTCTACTGCATGTACACACTAAGCTGGGCCCTAAGGATAAAGCAGTGGATGATACAAACATGGTTTCTGTGACTATAAAGCCACAACCTCTAGTCTTCTTCTTTTTCTTCTTCTTTTTTTTTTTTTTTAATAAAGATTTTATTTATTTATTTGACAGAGAGAGATCACAAGTAGCCAGAGAGTCAGGCGGGGATGGGGAGCGGGTTGGGAAGCAGGCTTCCTTCTGAGCAGAGAGCCCGATGCGGGGCTCGATCCCAGGACTCTGAGATTATGACCTGAGCCGAAGGCAGAGGCTTAACCCACTGAGCCACCCAGGCGCCCCAACCCATAGTCTTCTAAAGGGACATCCTATTGAGGAAACTCTCGAAGAGCACTTAGAGACTTTTCATTCATTTTTGACAAAGAGGTCTTTCCCTAGAGACCTCCTGGAGAGAGAAGGAAATCCTGGCTATCAGCATAAGAAAAATGATAGGATCAAATGTGTCACTGAGACTTAATCTAATAACTTTTAAAAACACATTTTGACACGGTGAATTTGGTACTCGGATTTTTGCAGAAAGGCTACGGCAGTAAATAGCAATAGAAAAAAATCTAGAGCAAATACCTTGGTAAACAGCTGAAAAAGAACACTGTTCACAGCACAGTAATCTCCTGGGATGACAGATGGGCACTTAGTTTCCTGAGACACTCAGAGATTATCTGAAAAAATATGGTGGGGACACACTCATCATTCTACTGCAAATAGACTGAATTCTCTGTTCATCTATCTGATTCCAATTTCGATCCTAAATATGAACTAATTAGTCTAGATATTGAAAAAAAAAATATTTCCCCAGTGCCCTGGATTGTTTTTAAAAAGGTATGGACTTTTACATTTGATACCTGGTGATTTTTACAAGGGGAGAGAAGAACTTTAAAGGGAAGCTGTGATGAATGGTAGGAATCCGCATCTGATGTTGCTTGTAATACTTTCACTGGATGTGTATGTATCTGTGTATCACACGCAGAAACTGAAATGTTGCATATTGTTTTCAGAGGATAACTTCTACATGCAGCTGACAGAAAATTGTAAGTGCTTACACTATCTGCATTTATGTGAGAAAAGTACATTTAAAAAGAGAGATTTAAAGTCAGATAGACCATCGAACACGTTAAGTTAGGGTAGATAAAATCAGCCGTAGAATCTCAGTGGTCAAAATGATAGTTCACTTGTCTCTCATGCAACGTGAACTGAGGGGTCAGGACAATTCTCTAGAATACGTGCTCTCGAGAGATGACTTGGAAACTAAGACCTCTTGAGGTAGGACCATCTGAAAATATATTCCTTTAAGCATAGAAAACAGAAGAGAATATCTTCTCTATAGAAAATGAAATGTTTTGACTCAAAGAGCACATATCAGTTGTGCTTGCAAAGCGTTAGCACGACTTGGTCATAACTGGTCATGTGGCTCTTTTCTGCTATGGGTACCAATAAATGTTTGCCTAGAAAGAGAATTTTGTATATGTGGGTCCTGGAAGTGCAAACAGTGCATGATCTTCTTCCCTCTACTAGAATGTAAGTTCCATGAGGTCAGTACACAGCTATTGAGTACACAGCTGGTATATCCTCCGAGCCTTGAATATTTTCTGGCATATAACAGATGCTCAGTGTATTAAATTAATGCAGAAAAAAAAATCCTCTGGAAGTTACTTCCTCTAGAGGGGGCTTTTGGTGTGACAGGCAATTGGACTTCCTTGAAATGTGCTTTCGTAAGTAAACTGGACAATCACAATACTCAGCAGTAAGGAAGTGGGTTTGGGAGACCACAGGCTCGGATTAATCAATGACAACCTATAACCTAGGTTGCTTTTAGTACAAGTGACAGACGAACCGAGTAAGAGAGACTTACATATGATTAAGTATTCCATTATGGAATAAGAAAATTGGATGAACAATGATCCTGGATTGCTCTGCTGGCTTGCTAATCATCAGAGACCCAGGTGTCCCCATCTTTCTATTCCATTATCCTCAGTGTGCTGGCGAGGATCACGTAACAGTGGTCATCACATCCTTACCTAACAATGTGAAAATAATGACGTTGTCCATAAAGTTGTCCTCACATATCTCGCTTTATCAGAATAGAAATAACTTTGAAGAACTCCTCCTGAAACACTCTGTTCTCTTTCTCAAGGGCTATACCTACATCACATGCCATCATCACCTAGCTGTGAGGGAGGGATGTGGGCTGGAGGTAAAAATTTAGAATCCTCATAGCGATGACATTTATAGTCATGAGACTGGATGAGATCACCAATGAACTGGTGAACCAATGTTGATATAAAGTGGAAATCATCAGGATTTTTCATTATTAAGAATTGGGTGAAATGACGTGCCAGTTAGTAGCTTGGTGACTTCAGGCTAGTTGCCTAAGCTTTCCTAGCTTCCACTCTTTCAGCTCCAAAATAGGGATAATAGTTAGATGGCCAGAAAATTAACCTGCAACTCCTAAATTTACGTAGGCTTGTATTTGCAGTGTAACATCAGGTTATAAGGATTAAATGAAAAAACGCATGTGGTACACATGTAAGTACACATGTAGTACACATTGTAAGTGTTTGTTAATTCCTTTTACACAAAGTGTTTTATCTGTATAAATGAGAGTTGCCAAGGATAAGTATTTTCTCTTGCTCAATACCTTCAGTGAGTTCCTGCTGCACTTGGAGTGAAGTCTACCTTCCTGTCACCACCGTGGAACTCAATGGTGTCCCATTGTATGTCCTCCCTTCATTTCACCCTTCCTTTAGTCTTCTACTGATCAAGATGGCTTCACTTTCCTCTCAGCTTGACTAAACTTTAAATAGTCTTCTTCCTCACTCTAAGGCCTGACCTCCCTTTTCCTTAGAACATCTTCTTTAGGAACTTGTGAACTCTTCTCTGATCCTTTGAGATGTAAGCCTTTTAAAATGTTATGTGAATTTTAAAACTGAACGGCCTTTCTCAGGGACTTGGAGCCATCCCTTTGAAATAGAATCCAGGAAGGTATCATTGCTATCTCCCAGTTTCTGTGGGAGGGTAGGAGCACTTTGTCCACGTGGTAAAACTACCTCCTCTCGTGAAAATAAGAGAAAGTTTATTGTGGGTAAGGCCAGTTAGCAAACACAGATGATGTACAACTCCCCCACACCATCTTTTGAAAATTCTTCTGCCCTTTGAGTGGAGTTAAGTTTAGACCACCTTGTGGTCTCTCTCTTATCTTCTCTCACCTTGTGCAATGGCCTTGAATCATGTCTCTCTTACCTATTTAACTCTGGTGCAATTTTAGCTTTGACATGATTCTCCTGCCATTCTGGCCTTTCTGATCCTGGAACACACAGAGCTTATTCCCACTGCGAGGTGTTCCTACATTCTGTCCCCTTTACCAGTAATTAGCTTCCCTAACTGCTGTCCATGGGCATCTCCTACTCACTAACATAACAGCTCAGGGATCTCCCCCTTAGAGACCTTACACACTGTATCTTGCTTCCGCTCCATGCAAGTCACTCAGTCGTATCAGCCTGTTTTATTATCTCCCTATTTCTCTTTATCTGAAAGCTTCTTAATTATGTGGTAATTAATGGCATAGTTTTTTTTCTCATCAGCAGAATATGAGCTTCATGCCACAGAGATCTTGTCTGTCTTGTCTACGTGACTCCATGCGCAGGGCCTAGTAGACTGTTTGATAAATTTTCACTGAAGTCTAATACTTGTAGACTCTGCCACCCCTTAAATTTTTATTTAAAAATAATTAATTTCAATTTTCATGCTTGCTTTTACTTTCTACTCAGCCCTAAACAATAGTTTGACAATACTTTTGTCCCAGGCCCATCTCTTGCCTTCTATATCAGTGGAAATGAGGGAAGTACATTAAAGGCTAAACTTAGCAAACTGACCTGGGTTTTGATTGGGCCGTTAGTGACCTCGCTGTTTCTCCTGGTGCAGGCACATGAATTGTAGTAGCAAGTGGCTGATGTCTGAGCAAGTGACAACAAGCTGAAGTTTTCTTGCTGGGGTACTTGGCCCCAGCTATTAAGAAAGCAGTCTAGGGGCACCTGAGTGGCTCAGAGGGTTAAGCCTCTGCCTTCGGCTCAGGTCATGATCTCAGGGTCCTGAGATCAAGCCCCATGTCAGGCTCCCTGCTCAGCAGGGAGTGTGCTTCCCCCCTCTCTCTGCCTGCCTCTCTGCCTACTTGTGATATCTTTCTCTGTCAAATAAATAAATAAAATCTTAAAAAAAAAAAAAAAAAGAAAGCAGTCTATACAGTCATCTGAGCATCTGTTTCTTAGTGCCAGGGAATCCTGGCTGACTGGGATCTGGCTCTGAGCACTGGTTATTTGTAGTCGTATGAAGTGGGCAAAGCACGCAATTCCATGTCCCCCAAACACTTTGTTTGGAACAGCTAAGTAATTAACCAAGGTTCAAACTGCCTCACATTTTTTTTCTCATTACTTTTTAAAAAAATATATTTGCATATAAGGAGCTTAAGAAAATGCCCCAAATATGGCAGACTATTTGGGGGCATATCTTGTTTGGCTTCATAATTATCAGAATAATGAATTGTTCCATGGTATCAATCACCATTGCTATATTCAGAGGCTGAAATCCAAAAGTAACTTTCATTGATTTGTTTAGTTACTGAATTACATCTCTTACTCGTTTCCATCTCCAGTGTCTTATTCCCTGTCTCTTTCCATTGAGGCCAAGAAGAGGGTCAGGAACTTATCTAGCAAGTGTGATTAATAGTGACATGGTTCAGAACAAAATCCTACTTCATTATCAGTAGCAGCTGTTGCTCTTAAGGTCTTGAGTTCCTGAATAATTGTTTCAGCTCATTCCATTTGTCCTTTGAAGGCACAGGGAAGCAATTTGATAAGAAAAATCTTCCCCGGGGGACACATGTATATTAGTTAAGAGAACATCAATAGAATGTCTTCACCTTTCACATCATTGGCATCTGATAATCTCAGTAATGTTAATAAAAATCTCCTGGAGCAGGAGGCTACAGAAGATAAAGTGATGTTTCATGCAGGGAAAAAAAAAAAAAAAAAGCAGAGAATAGAGAGCAGAAGCTTCAGCAGAAAGAGGAAGCTGGAGTGTCTGAAAAGTTGGGGAATAGAGACAAGAAATCCAACATGACAGAGGCAGCTGCGTCTTTCCTCAGTTGGAAATACAAGGGGACAAGAGATGTTAAGTGGTGAGTCCAAGGCAAGTGGTGTCAGGGAAAGTGGCTATCTTCTTATTTTTAGTTATAAAGAGTAGGGAAAGGAGTGGGAAATGATTAGAAAGTCTAAAGGGTGATGGAGATTCAATAGAGGAGAAATGAAGACTATAGGAATCCAAAACAGAACACTTTTTATTTGTGATAAAGTGCAGAGGAGAAAAATCCAACCTGTCAAAGAGTATACAGTATTGTTGCCCAAACCTTCCTTTTGTTACTGATGGAGCCACCAGTCAGGACAAGCCCTCTAGTTGCACAAGGAGGGGAGGGTAATGGAAATAAAAATGACACCACTTGGTAAATTTATACTGTTTAACGTAAAAGCCAAGAGTTTCTGTAAACTTCACTCATAGCCTGATGTCCTCCATACCGTGCAAAGAAATGAAGCAAAGATACAAGTCATCCCTGATTAATCAGACAGGTTTTCACAAAAGTCTCACAAGTGACAAGATAACAATAAAATCTCAAGAGCTTTCCCACCCATCCTATCTTCTACACACAACCTAATGATTTTGTTATAAACTATGTCACATTACCCTGCCTTTTTATTTTTATGTCCTTCAGAACATCTGCCACATCAGGCACCCTGTACATACATTGGTTGTCTGCCTCTCCACACTAGAATATACACCCTCAATGTCGGGGACTTTGGTTCCTGCTGGTCCAAGACTTGGAACTGTGCCAGGCAAAGAGTTGGGATTACTGAATTGCTGTTTAATAAACCGTTGAGTAACTAACATCCTCTTCATTTTTCCAGGACCTTTATATTTTTTTAAATTGGCATCATTTCCTGGAAATACAGCCGGTTGTTATACATATGATTATTTCACTCCTTTTCAGTGCCGAGTAGTATTCCGAGATATGGGTGTTCCGTAGTTGATTTAATTGTTCACTTCTTTTTTTTTTTGGTAAAGATTTTATTTTAAGTAATTTCTACACCCAGCATGGGGCTCCAACTCAGAGCCCCAAGATTAAGAGTTGCACACTCTGCCAACTAAGCCAGCCAAGCGTCCCTAATTATTTACTCTTAAAGGTAAGTGGGCTGGCTCCAGCTTGGGGCTGTTGGGAATAAACCTGCTTTTGTCTTTAGTTCTTGTGGAAATATAAGTGTTAATTTCCCTGGGTTGAATGCTTGTAGTTACAGTTGCTGGAGCCTATGGTAGTTGCCTGCTTCATATTATAAGAAACTAACAAACTGTTTCCTGGAGTGATTGTAACATCTTACCTTCTTACCAGTAATACATGAGTGATTCAGTTTCATTACATCCTTGACAGCTTTTACTGTTGTTGCTTTTTTTTTTTTTTTTTTTTTTTTTTTTTTACTTCAGGTATTCTGATAGGAGTGCAGTGATACCTTCTTGTGGTTTTAATTTTCATTTCCCTGGTAGCTAATAATGTTGAGCATCTTTTCAGGTTCTTATTTACATCTGTATGTCTTTTTCAGTGAAATACCTGTTCGTTTATTTTTCCCATTTGTTAAATTGTAATATTTTTATTGCTGTTGTTTTTGTCGTTGGGTATGTGTTTTTGGTTTGTGGGTTTTTTTGGTTTGTTGGTTGGTCTACTGTTGAGGTTTCCTGAATTAGGAGGCTTGATGGACTTGGAGCCTCCTTTTAGTTCTGTCCACCACCTCCTTGTCTCTGGTGGGGATGAAAACCTTGGCTGCCAAACAAAGCAACTTCCTCACCCAGGCTGCTTGCTGAGACTGGTCCTTGTTTCCCATCTTACCTGCCCCATCCACTGTCTCTGGGAGGAGAAGGGGAGTTTGGAGGCCTGAAAGGACAAAGTGGGTCTGCAGCCTGTGCTGCTTCATCTCTCTTGCTAGTAGTATTTGCCATCTGGGTACCAGTTGGCAAAAAGAGGGAATCTCAGACCAGGATGAGAAAGAGGGTGCTTTCCCCAGATGCTGATTTTTTTTTTCAAGATTTTATTTATTTGTCAGAGAGAGAGAGAGAGAGCGCGAGCACAGGCAGACAGAGTGGCAGGCAGAGGCAGAGGGAGTAGCAGGCTCCCCACAGAACAAGGAGCCCGATGTGGGACTCGATCCCAGGACACTGGGATCATAACCTGAGCCAAAGGCAGCTGCTTAACCAACTGAGCCACCCAGGCGTCCCCGGATGCTGATTTTTTAATGAGACTCCTAAGGGATCCCCCTTGCCATTTGTGTCACATTTGCCTGATGTCATCAAGGGACTTCCATTCCATCTGAGGGAAGAATGAGGCCACATGGGCTGCCTTCTACTGAGTCAGGGGTTGGGGAATCCCAGATCTGTGTGGTCTGCTGTTCAATGGGGCACCAAGATACCCTACCACAGTGATCCTCCTCTACTTGCACTGTCCCAGAACAGCTCACCTTCTCAGCTCTACTCAGACTGCTACTTCTCTTTTCTCTTACACCATTTTTAGGGTGTATAATTGTCACTAGTGAGGAGTAGCAGGGTACAAATGGGTCTATACTATATGGTCTGGACTGGAAGTTCCAATTTATTTGAAAAAAGAAAAAGAGATAACTCTTTATCTTGAAGTAACTAAAGATTCACAGGAAATTGCAAAGAAATGTACAGGGAGGTTCTGTGACCCTTGACACAGCCTCCTCCAGTGGTAATATGGTGTATAACTCTACTACAATATCATAGCAGGAATTTGACTTTGGTATAACCTAGGCCTTACTCAGATTTTACCTTTTTTTTTTTTTTTTAAAGATTTTATTTATTTATTTGAAAGACAGAGATCACAAGTAGGCAGAGAGGCAGCCAGAGAGAGAGGGGGAAGCAGGCTCCCTGCTGAGCAGAGAGCCTAATGTGGGGCTCGATCCCAGGACCCTGAGATCATGACCCAAGCTGAAGGCAGAGGCTTAACCCACTGAGCCACCCAGGCTCCCCCAGATTTTACCTTTTATATATGCATTCCTTTGTAAGTGTGGTGTGTGTGCACGTGTGTGCGTGTGGGCACGTGCCCATGCGTGGCTCTGTGTAGTCCTATCTCCCATGTGGCTTCATATAATCCACACTGTAGTCAAGATTCTTAACTTTACCATTATCAGAAGAGTCTGTATCTTCTATAGACATATCTACTCTTTCTTCCTTATTCCTAACTCTTGGCAGTCACTGATGTTTTCTCCATTGCTACAATTGTGTTTTTTCACAAATGTTTCATCAATGGAATCATGAAGCATTTATCCTTTTGAGCTGGGCAGGTTTTTTCTTTAACTCAGCAAAAGATCCTTGACGTTCATCTGAGTTACAGTGTGCAGCAAGAGTGTGTCCTTTTTTATTGCTTTGCAGTATTGCAAGGTATGAATATATGGTTTGTTTAACTATTCACCCATGGAAGGACACTGGGTGGTTTCCAGATTTTGACTGTTATAAATAAGGTTGATAGACATATTTGTGTACAGATTGCTGTGTGAAAATAAGTTTAATTTCTTTGGAATATACATCCAAGATTGCAATTTCCAGCTTGTATGGTAAGCTCATTTTTAGTTTTAAAGGGAACTTTGTAATTACTTTCCAGAGTGACTTTACCATTTCACATTTGCAGTATATGAGTGATTCAGCTTCTCTGCATCTTAATAGTATTTGATATAATCACTATGTTCAATTTTAGTTTTTCTGGTAGGTATGCGTTCATAGATACTGTGGATTTACTTACATTCTCTAATGATTAATGATGTTGAACATACGTTCATGTATTTATTGTCATTGACATAGCTTCTTCAGTGCAATGTCTTTTCCTAGATTTTGCCCATTTTCGGACATTTACCCTCGCCCCCAGTGTTGAGATTTGATAGTTCTTTATATATTCTACAGGAAAGAGCTTTGTCGGTTATTTGAGTTACACATATTTTCTCCTAGGCTGTAATATGTCTTTGTATTTTCTAAATTAGGTCTTTAACAGAGCAAAAGGATTTGATGAGGTCGAATGTTTAAATTTTATTCTTTAATGGATTACACATTTAGGATCAAGTGTAAACTCTTGACCTATTCATAGATACACAAGATTCTTTCCTATGCTTGTGTATATGTGTGTGTGTGTGTGTGTTTGTGTGTGTGTGTGTAAGCTTTATAGTTTCATGTTTTACATTGAAGTTTATGATCTATTTTGCTTTAAATTTTGTATAAGTTGTGCTGTTTAGGTCAACTCTTTTTTCTTTGCCTACGGAAATCCAATTCATCTAGCACCACTTATTAGGCTATCCATCTATCAGTGAACTGCTTTTGCTAATTTGTTGATTTGCTTCTGGTGCCATTCTTCACCTGCCACTGCAGGTCTCTCAGGCATTACCTACCGAACCTGGCCCACTGACAATGATGTCTGTGAATACAGCCTCTCTCATTTGAACTGAGGGTAGCGTGGGGCAACCCAGAGGGGAGAGTCCTTTTTTCCTCAATAAGAGTTGTCAAAAAGTCTTCCGTTGCCTCAGGCAGAACTTGACTGAGGCCATTTATAGTGTTCAGCTCAGTGAATAGTTCTTTCCCTTGATTTCTGTTTTTTTATTTATACATTTCTGGGTATTCAAAGGGATTTAACCCTGGTCACTCATTGAATTTTCTGTTTCAGTGTAAGAGACACTATTGTCAGACTGATAATACTATAATACTAGACTATTCACATTTTTTTTTTTGTAACTATCTTTATTCATCATTTTATTTCATGTGTTTATGGATGTTGTGGCAAGTGGCTTCAGTTTTGTTTGCTTCTTCACTCACTCTCTTTGGCTCTGATCCTTGACGTGTGTGTGGTTGGGAAATAAGAAGGGGTTTTGTTAGTCTTTCTTTCCAGCATTTTTAGTAACATGAGTCAATATTGTAAGATTATGAAGTGGCTAGCTAGTACGACCCTGACATTGTAATCTGAAACGTTTTCTGTGTCTAAGAGATGAGGTGATAATCCTGGAATCAGTGGGAACTTGGAGAGTGTTTTAGAGCAGCACGTCTTTTGACCACCTCTAGAGGAAAAAGAGTACTTGGGTGAGTTAGTATGAGGATAGGAACAAACATACAGACACACGTTAGAATTTTAATTTTAGAGGTTTTAAGAGACAGCATTTTTTTTTTTAAAGATTTTTTATTTATTTGACAGAGATCACAAGTAGGCAGAGAGGCAGGCAGAGAGAGAGGAGGAAGCAGGCTCCCTGCTGAGCAGAGAGCCCGATGCAGGGCTTGATCCCAGGACCCTGGGATCATGACCTGAGCCGAAAGCAGAGGCTTTAACCCACTGAGCCACCCAGGCGCCCCAAGAGACAGCATTTTATTTTATTTTATTTTTATTTTTTTTTTTAATTTTTTTTTAAATTTTATTTATTTATTTGACAGACAGAGATCACAAGTAGGCAGAGAGGCAGGCAGAGAGAGAGGAAGGGAAGCAGGCTCCCTGCTGAGCAGAGAGCCGGATGTGGGACTCGATCCCAGGACCCTGGGATCATGACCTGAGCCGAAGGCAGCGGCCTAACGCACTGAGCCACCCAGGCGCCCAAGAGACAGCATTTTAAAAAAAACCTGTTAAATTCAAGGATTTTTCCAATGAGGTTGAGTTTATTCCATAAGCAGAGGACTTGGCTCCTATCTGGGTACTAATGTGCCCTTACATGTTTCTGAGTTGGAGGAAGTAGGAGATTGTAATTTTCTGTTTGCCTATTCTTTGACATGGCTCTGTCCCAGGGTCTGAAGGGGGGTTATGGTGAGGGGTCACCTGAGTAGACAGACTGAACTGGAATCCACAGAGGTGCCCTGCCCCCCAACACAGCCTGCTCATGTCAAGGACTTAAGGTCAACCAGATTATCTTCCCAGTTACACTCTTTCTGAATCAGTAACTCAGCGAGTCTTTCATATACCAACTTCACATTACTGTCTTAGTACTCATTTTATAGGTAATTACTCTTCCTATGTATAGACTATACATTATATGCAATTATATTATAGAGTAATAATGAACATTTTAATAAACCATAAACAAATTGTGTAATTTTTAGTCTACTTCTGGACTTAAGATTCCTTCAGAGGGACATCTGTGTCACATACTAATTTTCTATCCATGCTGCTTGGCATAGGGCTTGACTCAATAGATGATTTGGAATGAATGTGTCCAATGCATACTATTTTCTTTTTTGTTAAGATTTTATTTATTTATTTGACAGAGAGAGATCACAGAGAGGCAGGCAGAGAGAGAGGAGGAAGCAGGCTCCCTGCTGAGCAGAGAGCCCGAATGCATACTATTTTCTAACAATTCTAGTTCATGGGGGAATGTTGGCTTCTTGCAGTTCTTACAAGAATTATTGACCATACCACAAACTCTCATTTCTTCTTTGGCACTCTGCTATATTACCCTGCAGTGGTTGCCGGGATAGTCACCCGCAGAGGCAGATAGATTCCACCCACGATTTGGTTTGGATGTTGAGTTTGGTCTATGGGCGTGTTATTTGTAGTGTTTGTTTCTGACTTGGTAGTGGTGCACACTCTCTTTTTCTTGCTCTGTTAAGCCATTTCAAACTGCCTTGAAAGGGCTTTCCTGCTCTCCCAAGGGACTTTAATTATGTCAGTAACAAATATTTTCTTACGTGTGTGTGTGTGTGTGTGTGTGTGTGTGTATGTGGTGTGGCATCATGTCTTGACATCAGAACCATGTCTGTGGGTAAGGATGTCTATGTCTTGCAGATAGCTCTAGCAGGTACTTATTTTTGTGTTTGAGTATTTTATCAATATTATCCTGGTCCATACTGTCTCTGCAAATAATAGCTACCTTTCACTGAGTATCTATCCTGTGTTTGTTTTACATGACAAACACAAAAGTTTTAAAGTATTTTTTTTTTTTTCAAATGTGCATGCCAGTTCAGTATTCTCCCCCAGATATTTGCTTC
>NW_019154134.1:2962294-3063216 GCF_002288905.1 Enhydra lutris kenyoni
TACCTGAGACCTTTCTTGTTTCTTGAGAAAGGCTTGTACCGCTATATATTTTCCTCTCAGGACTGCCTTTGTCGTGTCCCACAGATTTTGAACCGTTGTGTTTTCATTATCATTTGTTTCCATGAATTTTTTCAACTCTTCTTTAATTTCCTGGTTGACCCATTCATTCTTTAGAAGGATGCTGTTTAGTCTCCATGTATAAAAGTTTTAAAGTATTAATGTGTTGTTTTTCTCTCGCCTCTCCCCATCTCACTGAATCCGTTGTACCTTGAGATGTTTTCTACCCTCACAGTGAGCAGTTAAATGAGCTTGAGTACCCCACCAGGAAGGCAGGAGCTAACGCTGCAAATGTACAGCTGTCAATCAAACACATGAGCAAAACTCACTGGGTTAAGCAAGTGACAAAGCTTAAATTCAAGGAGAGGAAGATGAAGAGGAAGAAAAATCATATGGGAGGAGAAGGTGACATTTCGAGGCTCCATGTCCCTGAAGCAAGGACTGCCCTGGAGGGGGAGCTGGGAAGAAGGTGTGTTTGTTCCAGATTGTTCTTCTTGAGGCTTTCCATTGAGTTCTAGTTGTAACCACTGACCAGCTAATTATCCAGTAGACTATCCATGTTTCTCTTGATGATTGTTTTTTGCCCCTAAATTGTTTGCGGTCCCTTATCTGGCATATCCCCTTTGGACAGCCTCCTTTCTGATAGCCCAGAAGATTCATAAATGTTTCTTTACCCCAGCTGGGATCAAAGACTTTTTCAGGAGTAACCTAGGTAAGAGAGGGGAAAAGTGAAGTTTTAGCCTTTCCAGAGTAGTAATGAACCAATATATAAAAAGGCTCTTAAAATAAATAATTTCTCATGGTCACAAAAATTCCACAAAGTAGATAGTATTAACCACAGTTTCCAGATGAAGAAGTAATTACAATACAGTATATCCGACTGCTAAGTTCTAATTACTTCTTCGACACTGCATAATTTTTATGTAGCCTTCTGTTTTCTCCTGTTTTTTTTTTTCCCTCTTTCTACTCTAATATTACCTTTCCATCTTTTCTTTCTTCTCATCTTCCCTTCTTGCTATCCGCTTACCTGTGACCCTTTTTCTTCCTGCCTTTTTTTCAATTTTGTCATGTACTAACAATTGGTCATGTTGTGTGTCCTTAATGCTAGAGACATCAAGACAAAAGAAGAGACAGGCATGTTCCTCAAGGGTGTTCAGTGTAGTAAACCGCAGGGAAAATAAAATTTCCCTTCTTATGGTGTGGAGGAATTTCAGAGTCTGAGTAACAAACCCATTATCCTCTTTAGCATTTTCCAGAAGCAGGGGTGTAATACAATTTTTTTTATAGCCTCAGTAGGCCATCAGCTTTTCCTCAGAGCTACCTGATGCTCTTGATCTGAATTCACTTTTATATATGCTGACCACAGGGAAGGGTGAATAGCCATTGGTTCCTCTTAAGTCCATTTCCTATAGAAACATTTCTTTGGGTGCAGGATTAGTTGGGAGGATCTATTTAAAAAATTCTGATAATATGTTTTACCTGTGGTGGATAGGAAAAAAAACTAATAAAGTAACTAGACCCTAGAGTCTTCCATCATAAAACTTCAATTAGGAACTCTTCTAAATTAGGTCTTGAGCCAGTTCTTTGACCTTTGTCATAAATGTCACTTCCATTTACTTTCTACCATTTTCACAAAGGCTGTTGCTGCGTTAGATGATCTACTCAGAAACCAGCACAGTAACCCCAAGCACAGACTTTTTTAGTTCTGAGAAATACGTTTCATTCCGTTTTTCTTTAGGATTCAAACTCTGTCTGTATAAGAAGCCATTCCTTCATTAAGAACAGAAGTCATATTGGCCCCAGGTGCTATTAACAGGATGTGGAAGCTATAATCTATTCACAAATTGTCTAAACCCAAGCATTAATGCCTTTTGCTAATAACTAAATAAAGCAGTGTCTTTAACATATTAAAGCATTTTTTTGCACATGCACAATTAACTGATTAAGCTACCAAATGTGCAATTATCCAATTATGAGGAAGGGGGAAAATTAAGATTAGATATGGCTTTTTTTCTAGAAAGAGTAATTAAATTGTTACATCACGGACACATGGATGATATTTAAATCAAAGAGGCAGAAGAGATGGGAAATGTTTTACCACAAATAAAGGAACAGGAATGGGAGAGATAGGGGCTGATAAGCCTGGAACTGGAGGAGAAAGACAGAAAGGACAGAAAAGAGGAAGGAAAAGAGATAGGAAAGAGGATGGAAAAACCTACTTCACTACAATATAAAGGGATATAATTGGAACACTCAATAAAATATATTTCCCTAAGTGTTTTTTTTTTTTTCCTGGACAGTTCAGTATATTAGACAAATAAACCACTTCCTGGATGAAATCCTGGAGAGGATTCTATGGAGCACAGTTGTTTTAAGACAAATAATCAAAGATAGTAATTGATCCTGCATGCCTGTTCTTGTTTCATTTTGAGTTATAAGCAAAATTAAAAAAAAAAAAAAAAAAAGCATGTGGAAGAGCTGTATTTTTCCAGAGGAAGTACTTCATGATGACTTGAGGCTGATTTTATGGGGAGATGGTGAATCATATAGGTGAGGATTATCTTTGGAAAACTCTCAGCCTGTCTTTTTTCTCTTTGTGCATTCATTCAAGCAGTTCATTCATGTATTAAAAACCTACTGTATATCAAGTGTCAGGCTGGGCACTAGTAATACATACAGTGTCAAAGAAGATAACATTTTCTTACCTTAATGTGGTCCCACTTTTATCCTTTCATGAATGACTTCTCCCTTCTCTTCCCCATTTTTAAAGTAGCTCAGGTCGTAGGTTTTAAAAACTGTTTGGCTTCTACAGAAAAAAAGAAATGAAACATTTAATATTATGTTTAACTTTAGGATTTGGTCCAAACTTCTTTGAACAGTCACCTGTGATTTTAGAAGCCTGTGGTTTTTAGCAACTGTGAAGAATTCCCTGATACTTGAAACTTACATTCATTTGTAACCTTGGAAGGTTTAGTTTTGGGATTGAGTGTTTTGTTTATTTTGTATTTTCCTTCTAGTGAAGAAGCCATCCTCTTTTTTTTTTTTTTTTTAAACTCTTGGTATACCACAGTTGTCATGGATTACCTATCAGGACATGTGTTCCAGAGAACTTCCATATGATTAAAGGCTTCATTTCCAGAAAAACCAAGCCATCACCAGAAAGTAGGTCAACTGTTCTAAGCCCCTTTGACTCATGTGGGAAGATGAAGGTTCAGAAAGGAAAAGTCTCCAGTGATAACCACATATTGGTTGAAAAAGTCATTAATCCACTTTGGAGATATGGAAACTAAGACAAGTATAAAACTGAATCTAATTGCTACTTGGTAGTAAAAAAAAAAAAAAAAAAAAAAAAATGTGCTAGTGAAGATCCCAGGGTAAAAAGGAGAGAACATTGATAGGCTTTAGGTTACTGATGAAATTCTACTCCAAATTTAGGTGGGTAATCTTATGTAATAATCGTAGATCTGAAACATCTGAGTTCCTAGTTCTTTCACTGGATGAAATTAAAAAATTCTGCAGACTTAAGTATCAATCTATATTAAGTCATTGCTCTCTGCCTTAGGTTTCGTATTTAACATTAAGAACTAAATCAGATCATAGGAAGAATCATCCATTTACAGAAGGTCCTCCTGTGGTAGCTGCTAAGTTTAGCGTTGCAAGGGGAATATTGGTTTATTGACCCCAGTCCAAAATTAGTCTATATATTTTTTTTAACGCATCTTGGAAATAGACTTTTAAAGTCTCCTTTTTCACCCTCCACAAAACAAGCTTCTATTAACTGACTGATTTGATTACCTTTCTACACTGACCCAAGTTAAGGCTTTTAGGTGATCAATAAAAAAAACACATCAATTTTGCATGATTATTACTGTCGCTGTAATATTTTGGTGTCATAACTTCACATGCTTGTGAAATTAAATATTATTACCCTAGGTTTAGCTATGGCCAAACACAGGAGTTAAATGCAGATAAGTTAGTAATACCTATTAAGCATTTTTCATGTCTTTGGTGAATCTTATTTCCTCTATCTTAATCTCTACAGTAACCCCTGTAGTAAGTATGTCAGCATGTGTTAGAGTGGGGAACAGTTGCAGAGACTTCTACTAAGTCCTTAACATGGTAGCGCTTCTCAGTGGGTCAATGAACAAAATTGGAAGTTCTACATTTTTTTCCACTGTAAGTTCTAGGATGAGAGGAAAAAACAGAAGTCAGTTTCCCACTGGATCCACTGTGAGTATTTGTGGGTCAAGAATTAATCACCTGCTTTCCATTAAGAATGGTAGATTATAGTTGCGGTTTGGGGTCTTAGGAATCAATTTGGTACAGAGTCAATGTCAAATAACTCTCAGAGAGTCTGATGAATGTCCACAAAAGTCTTTTAAAGAAGACTTGGATGAATATTTATAGCACACATAGATGGCCACTTGTTTGAGATTGTCCTCAGAGGGAGGTATCTTCCGCCATGATCAAGAGAGTCAAGATTTTTTGAACTAGCTTAGGTCTGAATACTGTATTAAAGGTCATGATTAGCCCTGAAGATGTGAATTAGATGTCTTACCACATCACCAATACCTAGAATTTTCTTACATATGTGAAGTAGAACTTAGAAAGCTGCCTATCTATTTAATGCCTAATGATCTGAGACCCCATTAACCATTGCCATTTTATCCCTATATATCAAAACCCTCAAGTGGTGTGTTTCCCCTCTATCTTAGGATAGTGATTATTTCCTGTAATCTCTCTCTCCTCCTCTAGAAGGAGGAGACAGTTGATCTATTGTTGACACTGAAGTCAGGAAAGCAACTCATTTGCAACACTTCCAGTCGTTTCAGGCCTAGGAGCACGGCCAATATATTGTTTTCAAAGGAGACCAATGCCCCCTCATGGAATCATTTTTAATATTTTGGTGAAGGGAGTGTCCCCTGGGGTTGTGGTGGTTCAGGGTGGCTGAGGAGGTTAAATACAAGATTTATGTTGCCCTTCCCATCTCCCAGAGAATTCAGACTCCTTCACCTATGCATATGCCCAGGAAGTTCTGACCTCTCAACTTCATTAGCTTTAGGCACTTCCTGAATCCCAGTTGAATTAGCCACCCAAGCACAGGCCTAATTTTATTTCTGGTGAGGTAAGTGTACTCTTATCAATAAATTTGCCCTAAATGAAGTTTCATATTTTAGCATATTTGGTCTAACACTACTGGTGTGTGCACCCATGCATGCTACCGCAACTTACTCTTCTTTATATAAATTGGCAATGTCCTGCGTTGTGTCTTTTGTTTTGTTTTGATATATATGCTGTTTGTTCCCAGACTGGGCCTTGAATTCCTGTCTTGGCTATGCTAGGAGTTAAAATTTTTATTTTAAAACTATTTAAATTTTTATTAAAACAATTTTTAGTTTAAAACTATTTAAAAATATTTTAAAAATTTCTACCTATCAAAAAAAAAATCTATCTCAGGATTTCCATTTCTGCAGGGTTCTTAGCCTCATTTTTGTTCTGCCTCAATGTGGCCACTTCATGTAGCATGTCTCACTGTTTCTCCATTAGAGCCATTGCATAGCAGATCTGGTGTAGGTTAAGCGTTTAATTGGTGTCCCAACTCAGTGTTACTTGTAATCAATCCCAGACACAGCAGCCCTATGACCCCTGGAGAAAAGCGCTACAGCAAAGGTATCATCATGGCTTTCTGATTTTTCACTTGAGTTATGAGCTGGGCAGTTAAAGAGCCCAATTTTTCCTTTCTCAGGGCATGTTAGCGCTCCGGGGCTCTCGGAAGCAACTAACCAACCCCCAAAACATTCTAAACAATATTGTCACCATAGAAACTGAGTGTCACAGCCGCTTAATCTCCCAGTCTGTCGCCTTCCATTCGCTCCTTGTGCCAGGCCGTCTTCAGTTCTACCTCAAACAACGATGATACCACTGTGCCACAGGGAATACCGGTGTTCCGTTCACCACCTACAGAGAAAGTATCCATGTTCTTCTTAAATATATGAACAACCTAATCTCAGAATTCCATGAGGAGTGCTTATTTCCTCAGGCCCCTCCTGAGGTACCAGCTGTGGTTTTGAGTTGGCAGGAAACAGATGAGACATTCCTATAGGTTAAAGACATTTTAATAAAGTGACTATTTACAGAGCTGTGATCGCAACTGAGAGAAGGTAAACAAAAGATGGTGAAGCATCTTACCTATTGGAAATGCAGTTTTGGTTACCTCCTCTAGGCCTGCAGGAGCAAGAAGAGGGGGCTGTTCGCAGAACCCGGAGGGAGTGTTTGTGGTTATAGGAGAGGACCACTTAACTGGAGCTGTGACTTGGGCAGTAACAGACAAGTCCTCCCTACTAGGGAGGGATCCAGAGGAACAAATACCACCCCCCTTCCTCCAATTTACCCTACCGTTGTTCATCTTTGCTTGCCACTGGACACATCCAGTTGAAAGTTAGATTCAGGATAGCCTGTTGGGCAGCTCCACAGTGTTCTTTCCAGAGCCAAGAGCAGGATGGGCAAACACCGAGAGCAATTGTGAGGGATAATCAAAAACAGCTAGCACAAACATTGTCATATTCCCATTTCACAGATAAGAAAACTAGGGTTCTGAGGGCACGAGTCACCTGCCGCAAGTCATCAGCTCAATGCCTGGGACTTCAGCAAAAATGATCTGGTTTTAGTCCCTCTTCTATGGAAACTGCCACAAAAAGCAATTGTTTGGCATTTTATTCTACGGAGAACTTTCTTCCTAAATAGTTTTGGAATTGTTACAGTTTTATTTCACAGAGTAAAAGCTGGGGCCTGGAGAGCTTCAGATCTGTTCCTAAGCTTTATCCCTGTAGGTAACAAGGCTTGCTGGCCTCTCAGTACCATACACAAGGCACCGTTCCAGGGCTGTCATTGTTGTCTTCCTCTTCCTTCTCCTCTGCTTATTCCTCCTCCTCCCTTTCTTCTTTTTCCTCTTCCTACTCCTTCTCCCCTTCCCCCCTTTTACCTTTAATGCAGAGTATTGATCTAACCATAAACACATTTTTTAAACAGTATTTTAAGGGCTAACATTTAGGGAAATTGTGAAATAGGTAGTTTCTCTTCCCGCGTTCCTTTGACTCTCATGGCCACCTTGGTGCCATCCTGTCCTGTGAGTCTGGACATCCCCAGGCACATAGGTATGATCTGCCCTCTTATGGCATTGAAATAGGGAAGCAGAGAATTGGCCTTTTGCTTTGTTGGGACAAATATTTTAGCATCAGCTCGGGAATATTAGATTTACTGGGTTATAAATAACACTGATTAAAACACACAACAAAATTGTTCAAAGGCTTAGGGCTTAGCATTTTATCAGCGAAAAAATAATTAGTGAAAAAATGGGACAAATGTTGCTGGAGTATCCACCTAACCTATTTAAGGAATCGTTGAAGTGATACTATTCGCTAACATTATCATTTTATTTTTGGTTCCTTTTCCTGTGGGGATTGTATCACAGTGTTTTTTCCTGTGAAGATATTCTGGCAATCCTGTGTAAAATTAGTGAGGAAATTAGTTGACTGTTTTGGAGACAGCTGCAAGTCTTCATGATGCTGACCTGAGGATGTCTTATTTGCAGGTTTATTTCCTATTGATTTTAAGTCACTACTATCACTTCCTTTGTTGTCACTTGTTATGTAAAGAATGAGTTTTTATTTAGAGTGTCAGAGGACAACCTCTCCTTCAGTCATGGAGCGAACTGTGCATCTCGCTTTGCCTTTTTAAATTTCACTGCTCTGGATGTGATGTTCAAATGAGGATACAAATCAACTTCTGAAAACTGTGTTTAATGAGGGGGTTACAAGTAACTGACCAGGGTACCTTTTTTTTCAACTGTACGATTTCATAATGCATTAACACATTCGAATGGAGGATTGACCATGTGTTAGCGCTAGGACACAATCTGGAAATGGAGGCTAGGGTGGCTGTAGCCAGGTGTGTGCAGAGGAAAGGTTTTAGGTAATCCAGTTTCTTCTCTCAGTAATGAATGTTCCAGTAAAACAGATTTGTGGGAAAGAAGGCTGGTTGCAGAGCTGGTGCAGACCTGGTCACAAAGTGTGTTCTTTTACTGCCATTCAGTCTTGAAAAATCCCATTCCTTGACTTCAAGCTATATAAGCAGAGCCAGCCAAGGCCAGTGCCTGCATTCACACCCAAATGCCTCAAGAGGTGAGGCCTCAGAGGCGTGGTGACCTTCCTCCAGTTAGACTTTCCACAGCATGCATTTCCTCATTTGCAAAATGAGAGCAATAGTTCTTTCTTCATGAGAATGTCAGGAGTATTCTGTGAAGCAATTTATTTCAAATGTTCATCTCAGAGACTTGCATATATTCACATATTAAGGGCTTAATAAATATTTGCTATTGGAATGATTATATAATGGTTCTAAAGGTTTCTAAAGCATTGCTCAGGGCTATTTGGAAAATGACATATATAGTCATTTGACATGCAGACATATGGGGTCATTTTCTGAGAAAAGATAATCAGCTGTAGGGATGATGATAATTTAAGTAGAGAATTTCCCTTTTGAATAATATTCTTGATCTTATTCCAAGGTATTCTTCAAATGCGTCTTTTCTTTGATCCCCAAAACATTAAATTCTACTGCATTAGCTAATGAAGCGAATAATGCTGCTGCTGGGCTTGACATTTTCTGACCAGTTGAAAAAATTAACCCTGCTGACTATAAACAGCCAGGAAATTGGTGACCTTTCAGCCATTAGAATCATTATGAAGCATAAAAAAAGGTAAAGAGAAAATGATTTATGCCTTGAAAATGTATTTTGGAGTCATTCATGCCCATAGGCACAAGACTGGATTTCCAGGAAGGCAGTTTTCTCAGCTGCTGTGTAAGTGCAGAAAGCAAAATATAGATCAACACATTGCTATCTCAGACATGCCGGTGGATGGTTTTTTTTTTGTTTGTTTGTTTTTGTTTTTAAGATTTTAAAGTTATCTCTGCACTCATCATGGAGCTCAAACTCACAACCCTGGATCAAGAGTCGTACACTCTACTGACTGAGCCAGCAGGTGTCCCTAGGTGTGTGTGTGTGTGTGTGTGTGTGTGTGTTTAACATTCTAGCTGTCATTTTTAAAAGCAGCTTCATTGAGGTATAATTGATATACAAAAGTGTGCAAATATCTAATGTGTATAGTTTGATGACTTTGGACAGGGGTAAACACTCATACCATCATCACCCCAATAAAGGTAATAATAGACCTATGCATCATCTCTTAGAATTTCCTATGTCCCTTTTTGTGTGTGTATGTATGTGGTGAAAACATTTAACATGAGATCTACCTTCTTAACAAATTTTGAGGTACCTCTAGATGCTCCATTGTACTGCCAATCACTTGAATTTATTCTCCTAATGTAAGTAAAACTTTTTACCCATTGAATAACAACTCTGTATACTGTCCACCTCCCAGTCCCTTGAAGCCACCATTATATTCTCTGCTTCTATGAGTTTGATCCTTCTGAGTTTCCTCGTATAAGTCAAATCAAGCAATATAATGATACTGCATGATTTCTGTGACCGGCTTACTTCATTTAGCATAATGTCCTTCAAGTTCATCCATGTTGTCACATAGGGCAGGATTTTTTTTTTCTTTTTAAAGCTAAGGGGTATTCAGCTGTAAATATATACCATGTTTTTTTTTTTAATTTTAAATTTATTTTTTATTAACATCTAATGTATTATTAGCCCCAGGGGTACAGGTCTGTGAATCGCCAAGTTTACACACTTCACAGCACTCACTATAGCACATGCTCTCCCCAATGTCCATAACCCAACCACCGTCTCCCTTATCCTCCTCCCCCCAGCAACCCTCTGTTTGTTTTGTGAGATTAAGAGTCTTTTGTGGTTTGTCTCCCTCCCCAGTCCCATCTTGTTTCATTTTTTCCTTCCCTACCCTATACCATGTTTTCTTTATCCATTCATCTATTGATGGATAGTCGACTTGCCTCTATATCTTGGCTATCATGAATAGCGCTGCAGTGAACACGGCGGTACAGAGAAGTCTTTGGTTTTAATGCCTTTATCCATTGCAGCTCGGTGCTGTGGATATCCTGTGCTTCCAATGATAGGCTGCTATTAGTTGCATTTTGCAAATAAATAACCTAAGGCTTAGAAGAAGCCCATTCAAGTGTAAGTTTTCTATGTTCTGCCTTTGAAGATCATACTATGAGATTGTGAGTGTGGACTCTAATTTAGATGTAGGATTATGTCATATTAGCCATAGAAAGTGTGGTGTTGTATGGTCTAAATGCGCCTGCACCTTCGGCACAGTACTTATCCTCACTTCACCTCCAGCCACTTGATTTTTCACAAATGAGAAAAACAAGACACCGTGAACCAGTCTTCTTTCTAAGCCATAAGCATGTAGGACTACTGGCCTGCCTCTCTGATCTCTTTTTCCCCTCATTCCCCACTGGCCTCCAGACAGCAGCCACACAGGTCTTTTTATGTCTTAATACATCAAATTCATTTCCACTTCAAGGATGTTGCACTTTGTACTTTTTTCTGGCTCATTTTCTTTTGGGTTTACCTTACTATGTTTTTCTTACACCCAAGTCTTAGGATTGCTCAGGTATTGTCTCCGTTGAGAGGTCTTTCCTGGTATTCCTCTCCTGTACTTTCCACCTCTGTTCATTCCCCCTTTCATTTTGCATTTTCTGCACAGCATTTTTCACATTTATTTGCTTTTTTGTAATTTTTTGTAATTTTTCTCTCTCCTCCATTGGAATGCACAAGTAAGGCTGAGACTCACCTATCTTGTTCACTGCTGAATCCCCAGGGCAGTGCACATAGTAGGCACTCAGTAAACTTACTGAATGTGCCAGTGAATATTGGAGTGAGGAGAAATACCATGGGAGCAGGTGCTTCTGATACTCCATATAAAATTTAGTTTTATAGCATATCAGTTAACAACTATACTTGAGAGTTGGTGCCGGAAGCTGGGAAATACTAAAAATGCAAAACAAGAGATAGACTTTGCTCAATTATCAGAAGCTGTCTGACACTCGAAGGGAAAATGAATAGCTGGCATAAATAGGATAGTGAAGAAAGCAAAGTCCTGACTTGGAATCAGTAGGAACTTGGCCTCCAGGTTTAGCATAACACATACCTGGAAAGCACCATATGAAATTTCATGGCAGAACTCATTTCTTTTCTCCTTTTACATAATAGTTCTAGAATATCAAAACAGGATACGGATACTATAATATACCCAGGGGAATACCAAAAATGGTATGACAGTAGAGAGCAAAATGCAAGGAAACTGCAAGCCGAGAGGTGCACCATCAGACTATGAGGGTCATCTGTTTCTTAACATATGCTCGCTGTCTCTGGCTCTGTCTCTGGCTGTCTCTCTCTCTCTCTCTCTCAAAGTTCTCATGGATCAGCTTCCTGATTTAGCTCACTTACAGAAACTACGTCACCTGACAGCATCAGATATTTTTCTTCTCACCATGGGAGGGTTAGGGGGATGAGCAACCAAAGGCCCCGATGTCCTTATAAGAGGGCTAGCTTCGGTGCATGGTGGAGTGGTGGGTGAGAGCGTGACTTTCGAATATGTCCTAGGATTGTAAGTTGAATCATAGTTAACACTTGATAGAACTGGGCCATATTTTAAGCACATGGTTCCATACTTTTCTTTACATTATCTCCTTTTATTTTCAAAAAAATAGTTTAAAGTAGGTATTGTTGAAATTCCCATTTTAAGGTTGAGTAAAATGAAATTTGGAGAAATGTTCAATATCTTTCAGGCAGTGAGTGGTAGGACCACCTACGTTGTTGACTCTGGGGCTTATGATGTTGAGAGGTGCCTCCAGTGCCACAAATCCTAGGGCGTCATAACCCAGGACTATTGTAATAGCACTTACAAAGCATTTAGTACATGCCTGGCTCCATTCAAGGTTCTCCACATAATTCAGTTCCTTTGCTGCTCACAATAACCTATCACGTAAGTTCTTCTTTTTCCTCTTCTTTTTTCCTCCTCCTTCTTGTTATTATGTCCACTTTGTAAATTGAAAAGATCATGGACAAGAGTAGTTGAATAGCTTGCCCAAGCCCTCTCCTCTGGTGTTTGTGGCGGAGGCTTTCAACCCGGACGGTCTGGATCCAGAATTCATGCTCTTAAAGCATTATGCAATATACTGTGACAGTATAGGATGTGGTGTGTCCCTGCCTTTTGATCCCAGAGTCTCATGGTTGTTGATTTGGAAGGAAAACCTTTCATGACTGAACCTATGCAGGATGCGTATTGTCAGCCAGTACCCAGAGAACATGAGCTGAAATACTTAAGGATGCTCTCAGGTGAGAGCCCTGGAGTATAAACTGACCTGATGCCTAATGGTTCCAGGACACAGCCATGTGCCCCAGAGACCCCTTTTAGAAAAGCCCAAAGTTTGAATCTCATTTCCTTTGGGAGCATTTGGGAGGGAGGGCCATTGGTTGATATTAGTTGTGTATGTGTTTCCTTGTCTATTACCTGTCTCCCCTTCCGGCATGTAAATGTCATCAAAGAGGAACCTAGTTAGGCTTATTTAGTTTTGCATGCACAGTTTCTGATACAATGCCTGAAAACTAATAACCATTTAATAGATATATGTCACCCCAAAATTACAGGAACTCATGTGTAAAGAAGTAGTGATAAAGTGGAAGTAGCATGAAAATTTTGGAGTCAGGCACAACTGAGTTTGTGTCTTGGTTTTCCCATTATATAGTAACATGATTGCAATCAGACAGAAGCAAGTTCTGGCTTGACTTCTCATTTTATAGTAATGTAACTTTGGGCAACATATAACCTTCAGAGACTCTCAATTTCTTCATATGGAAAATGGAGAATAAACATTCTTACCTCAAGGGGTTATGATTGTGATGAGTTCATGAATGTAAAGTGCTTAGTAAAAGATCTTATTAGTAATAAATAAAAGATCCCTTTTTGTTACCTTTTCATTCCTCAATTGTGGTTGCTTTTAGTGGTAACTGTAGTATTAGCACATACTAAAAGCATCAAAGGACTCTTGCTTTCTTCAGTTGGGAATCCTTAACTTTTCCTTTTTTAACAATAAATTGGAATCTGTATGGTAAAACTCCTGCTTTAGGATATGCAATGACATGAAAAGATATTTTTGTTGTTTCAATTATGGAAGAGTTGCAGCACAGAATGCAGAGTATGATTTCACCTATGTCTAAAGCACACGTATGTGTCTCTATGGTAAAATTCCAGAAATAGAGAAAATGTTAAAAGTGGTACGTGTAGTGGTAGGATCATAGATTATTTTCTCTTCTTTCATTTTTCAGAAGTTGGTCCTATTTTTTACATCTTCCACAACGAACATGATATTTTCTAGACAAAAATATTGTGCTTCAAGTTATATGGCTTGGCTAGTACAAGCAGAGGGAAAAGTCTTCTACATATGGTGGGGACTTTATTTTTCAACTACATTCAGAGGGAAAATGAGGAAGATCTCTACAACACAAATAATTTTCTTTATGCCTCCAGATGTCCTTTTCTAAAAGGATTAGAGATAAAGAAGCTGGAAATTCTGTCTAAAAGTAGCATAAAAAGATCTAATAGAGATTTTCACTACATACAACTGCTGAAGGAAG
The DNA here is from genome assembly GCF_002288905.1 of Enhydra lutris kenyoni. NCBI lineage: Eukaryota > Metazoa > Chordata > Mammalia > Carnivora > Mustelidae > Enhydra > Enhydra lutris. The sequence goes on from NW_019154134.1 coordinate 2,975,979, forward strand.
GTAAAAGATGAATGTTCCTTTACTTGAGATGCTGGTATCCACCAGAGATTAACACAATCTGATAAAAAGTGGTTGTTGCCCATGTGGTGTACAGATACAGTTAACTCTCACTCAGTTCAGATATACTTATCCTCTGTAATTGATGTGCTTCTAGAAGAGATTGGTAGGAGGTGCCTAGGTGTCTCAGTTGGTAAAGTATCTTCCTTTGACTCAGGTCATGATCCCAGGGTCTTGGGATAGAGTCCCCCAAGTTGGGCTCCCTGCTCAGTGGGAAGTCTGCTTCTCCATCTCCCTCTGCCCCTCCCCCCAGCCTGTGCATGCTCTCAATCTCTCTCTCATGCACTCTCTCTCTCAAATAAATAAAAATTTAAAGAAATAATTAGTAGGCGTCCTACTTCTATGAATTGAATTGTTGAGGGAGCTAGCTGTGTTGATTGATTCTTTTCATAATCTGTATAAAAGACAATTAGCTCCTCCTCTTCCACTTCAATTTCTCTTAATATACTTTTTTCGGGAGCTTATTCGGTGAAATAGAAAAAAAAATTGTTATTTACCATTTTATACTAGCATTTTTACTATTGATTCATATTCCAATGGAAGGGTGTCCCAAAATTTGTTAAACCAATCTTTAATTACTCAATGTTTAGGTTGTTTCTGGTGCTTCCTGTTATTTATAGAATTTTACATCATGAGAGTTACAGATTTGAATACATCCATAGGTTATGTATTTCTTTTTTTTTTTTAATATTTTATTTATTTGACAGAAACTAGGCAGAGAGGCAGGCAGAGAGAGAGGAGGAAGCAGGCTCCTTGCGGAGCACAGAGCCTGATGCGAGGCTTGATCCCAGGACACTGGGATCATGACCTTAGCCGAAGGCAGAGGCTTTAACCCACTGAGCCACCCAGGCGCCCCATAGGTTATATATTTCTAAAGGATATGTTTCTGTGACTCTAGTTAACATAGTGCCGAATGGTTTTACAGAGATATTTTACAGCTTACACTAGCAACTTAAGATGGTTTGCATTTCCCACTAATTTTGTCTATTATTAAAACATGCCAATTTGATAGTTGAAAGTGGTCTCTTAAGTTCAGAGAATTTCCATTTCTTGACTCACTAATGTGATTGAAAAATTTTGCCTCAAAGGTTTACATATCAATGCTGTGCCTTTTGATTCTTGAAGTGGCTCATAGTACAAATGTGGGAGGCAAAATTGTTTGGGTTTGAATTTAAATTATTTCATTTATTAGACAAGTAACCTTGGGCAAGTTACTTGACTTCTTGGTGCCTTATAAAATGGTGTAATAATGATACCTATTGTAGAAGATTGATGTGAAGATTAAATATGTTAAAATATGTAACATTCTTGGAGTGTTTTCTCAGTGCTTAGGAAATGGAAAGTATTCACTAAACATTAAATTCTTGTGTGAGTTACCATTTGGTGTCCTTCTCTGGAAGCTATGGTTTAAGAGGACCATTGATAAGCTGCACAGAATACAAAGGAGAGTGTCCAGGATGATATGAGATCTAGAAAATATGTTCCAGGGGTGCCTGGGTGGCTCAGTGGGTTAAAGCCTCTGCCTTCGGCTCAGGTCATGATCCCAGGGTCCTGGCATCGAGCCCCGCATTGGGCTCTCCGCTCAGCAGGGAGCCTCCTTCTTCTCTCTCTGCCTGCCTCTCTGCCTACTTGTGATCTCTGTCTGTCAAATAAATAAATAAAATATTTTTTAAAAAAAGGAAAAGAAAATATGTTTCATGAAGAGTAGATAAAGGCTACCGGTGATGTCTTGACTAGTGAGGACTTAGAGTAATACAGAAGTAGGAGCAATATTGTCAGATATATGAAGAACTTTATGCAGAAGGAAGAGTAGATAATCTCTCCCTGGTTCCACTAGAGAGAGCTAGGACCAATACATGTAACCAGCAAGAAAATTTCACAAGAACTTTCTAGTAAGGTAAGTGTGGTAGACATTTTTTCTTTTTTCTTTTTCCCTGCCCAGTACCTATTTCCCCTCTTTGTGAGAATAACAGCACTCTGATTTGTCTCTGAGACTACTTCTTCCTAACTAAATCAGGTGATTTGGGTGGGATAAACTCTCCCCTCACCTACCTTCAAGGTGGGCATTTGACTAGGGCCTAACTAATTAATTACTTTATCCTACTCAACCATGCCAGTGGGACAGAAGAGGAAACATGGCACAGATCAGTCCAGTGAAATTCAAGTGATGAATTTTGCTGAAGCTTGGCATCTGAGGTAGGTAGAGTACAAGATTGGAACTATTGACAGCCATCTTGTCAACATGCCTAAAGATCCTGCCAGAGAGTGAATCCACTACAGAGAAAGCCCTGCTTCTGATGATGTGGTTTGGACCCCTGGATTCAGCTTTGCATGAATGCCACACTAAGGAGTCCCAGTTAGGTCAGCAGTTGAAATTGGATATCTATCACTTGCAACTTAAGGAATCCTTTCTAAGTCACTGATAAGTGAATTCTTGATCATTTTAGATGGTCAAATTAAGGACAGTTGAGATCATTGTTAGTATTGTTAGCAATAACTCATCTTTTAGATAGGGGATAAAACTAGACCTTTAAGCTGACTTCCTCCATTAAAATTCTATGAGACTTTTTCATTATTCAGCTAAATGAAGGTTGCATAACAGTTGCCCATTTGAAAATGTGTCTGTCAGCATATGTCTGGTCATTTTAGCCAGGAGGGGTGTGCTGAATATCTTTCATGTCCCCTCTAGATAGTCCCTCTGCCCCTTTCTACCATGCTCTGTGCTTTGGAAGACTATGTAGATGATATCAGTGGGTTCTCTTTCCCTCTGGCTTATTTATGCCAAGAACTGGTAAGAGATTGGAGGCCTGAAGGAGATGGCACAGGTATTCATTTCTCTGGGTTCATCCCTGTGACATGACCATGGCATGACTGCTTCCTTTAACCAAAGCTATAGTGCTTCTACAGAGCTCTTTATCTCCAGCTTCTGGAAACTGCTCACTTACACTTTAGAAATGATAATAATGTAACACCTTGTGGTTTCCCAATATCCTGCCTACATGTATGACTCTCCTTAGATTACCCAATTTGTGCGTACCATCTGTTTCTAGAATCCCAAGTGATGCAGAAGTAGGTGTTTTACACTCTCTTGCTGGTTGTCTAAGGCTGTTGTGTTCAAAGATTCAACCCTTGGATTCTGGCCCAAGAAATCTAACCATATTCCAAATAATATCTCAGAATTGATAGGCCCAGAAGAAGACATTTCAATTCAGATTGAAGTTGTTGGTAACCTAGTGAAACCATCAGAGTAAAACTAATTAACAAAAATAGTAAGTAATCATGCAAAAGAGTTAATATTGGAAACTTACTGAATATGTATTTCTTAGGTTTTATGTCTTTCTTGTATGCTGAGCTTTTTTGATGTTATTCTCAGTGTTCATGTAGAAATCTTACTGAGGAGGGTCCTAGGAATCATACATGTAAGATTATAAGGAGCACTAGTCTCTGGATAATTAAGTTGAGCATTATATATTTTTTGGAACTAGTTACATATTACCTGAACATATGGCCTCAGACACCATGATATCCTAGGTTTGATTACTAAATCAACTTCTAATGAGCTCTAGGCCCTTGAGAAATTAAATAACTTTTCTAACCTGTTTTCCTCATTAGTAAAATAAAGGTGATAACAGTATTCATTATGCATTGCATATAAAGAATTTAGTAAAGAGTAAGTGCTCAATTAAATGCTATCAATTGTGAGTTTCGCTGTGACTACTATGGTATTTTCTCCATGAATAGGCATCATTTTACCATCCATATCTAGGGCTCATAAGCTCAAAAGTCTGTGGGATTTGAATAAATTTGGGTTGGCATAAAGAGACATTTTGCCCTCAATCTTTTCTACAGTCCTACTTTTGTTAGAGAAAGTTTATTTCCTACTCTGAGAAAAACAGCCTTGTAAGCTTAGTGACAAATCCAAGTGACTCTGAGTTAGTTTCTTAGGGAGAATGGCAGCCACCTTACAGTTTCTGGTGCTTGTTACCTTCTAGGAATATAGGCCAAATACTGCTAGGCTTTTTTTTTTTTTTTTTTTTTTTTTTTTAAGAGAAAAACCTCTTGATTTTGGAAGAGAACTAGAGTTTCAGGGTTGTTTGTGAAGCTTCTTAATTTTTCTTGTAAAGACAATTTTTTTAAAGAGCAGTTGTAGGTTCACAGCAGAAGTGAGGGGGAGGTACAGACAATTCCCATATATCTCCTGCTCCCCCACATAGCTGTCCCATTGTCAACATCACCCACCAGAGCGGTTTGTTATTGTTAATGAACCCACAATGACAAATCCCAGTCACTTGTAGTTGACATTGTATTGTAGCTCATTCTTGATGTTGCACATGCTATTGTTTTGGACAAATATATAATGACGCTTATCCCTCATCATGGTACAATGCAGAATATTTTCACTGCCCTAGGTGTACTCTGTGCTCTCTATTCCTTCCTCCATTCTCCACTAATGGCAGTTGTTAATATTTTCACTAATAGCATAGTTTTGCCTTTCTCAGAAAGGTACATAGTTGGAACCATACAGTATGTAGCCTTTTCAGATTGGTGTCTTTCACTTACTATTATACATTCAAAGTTCCTCCATGTCTTTTTTTTTTTTTAAGATTTTATTTGTTTATTTGATACAGATAGAGATCACAAGCAGACAGAGAAGCAGGCAGAGAGAGAGGGGGAAGCAGGCTCCCTGCCGAGCAGAGAGCCCGATGCAGGGCTCGATCCCAGGACCTTGAGATCATGACCCGAGCCGAAGGCAGAGGCTTAACCCACTGAGCCACCCAGGCGCCCCTCCTCCATGTCTTTTCATGGTTTGATAGCTCCTTTCTTTTTAGCACTGAATCATATTCCACTGTCTAGATGCACTACAGTTTCTTATCCATTCACTTCCTGAAGGACATCTTGACTGCTTCCAAATTTTCACAATCACGAATGAAGTTTCTATAAACATCATGTTTCAGTTTTTGTGCAGACTTAAGTTTTAAAATCCTTTGGGCAAATACCAAGGAGTACAATTCTGGGTCATATGGTAAGAGTATTGTTAGTTTTATAAGAAGACCTCAAACTTTCTATCAAAATAGCTGTACCATTTTGTATTCATTACTACCAGCAATGCATGAGTATTCCTGTTGCTCCACATCCTCACCAGTGTTTGGTTTTGTCAGTGTTCTGTTTTTATTTTTTTGGCCATTCTAGTAGGTGTGCAGGGGTATCTTATTTTTTGCATTTCCATGATGATACATGATGTGGAGCATCTTTCATATGCTCATTTGCCATCTGTCTATCTTCTTTGATAATATGTTCAGGTTTTTAATCCCATTTTTAAATCAAGTTGTTTATTGAGTTTTAAGAGTTCCTTGTATATATTGGATAACAGTCCTTTATCAGCTATGTCTTTTGCGAATATTTTTCCCCACTCTGACTTGTCTTACCATCCCCTTGACATTGTATTTCACAGAGCAAAGTTTTTAATTTTAATGAAATCCAGCTTCTCAATTATTTTTTCCATAATTGTGGCTTTGCTGTTGTAGCTAAAAAGTGTCATATAAAGTTCATTGTCAATGAACAGGTTTTCTCTTACTCTATCATCTAGGATTTTTATGGTTTTATAGTTTTAGGTCTAGGATTCATTTTAAGTTAATTTTTGTGAAGGATGTAAGGTCTGTGTCTAGATTGAGTTTTGTTTGTATATAGATGTCCAGTTTTAGCATAATTTGATAAAAATAATTTCTTTATTACGTTTTATTGTCTTTGTTTCTCCATTAAAGATCAGTTGACTGTAATTTTGTGGGTCTGTTTCTGGGCTCTGCATTCTTTTCCATTGTCCAACTTGACTTTTCTCTTGGAATATTTGTTGGCTGTTTAGTCTTTTGTTTTTCATTTAAACTTCAGAATCAATTTGTCAGTACCCACAAAATAACTTGGCAAAGTTTTGATTGGTATTTGGTCAAAGTCACAGATCAAATTGGGAGGAACTGACATCTTGGCAATACTGAGTCTTCTTATCCATGAACATGGAATTTCTCTCCATTTATTTATTTCTTCATTAATTTTGTCCTTCAGTTTTATGGTTTCTTCATATAGATCTTCTACATATTTTGTTACATTTATACCTAAGCATTTCATTTGTTGGAAGCTAATGTAAATGGTACTGTGTTTTTAATTTTAAATTCAATAGTTCATTGCTGGTATATTGGAAAGTGATTAATTTGTATATAATCATGCTTCCTGTAACTCTGCTCTAATCACGTAATAATTCAAGGAGGTTTTTGCTGTTGTTGTTAAGTCTTTGAGATTTTCTAAATATTATATATATATATATATATATATATATATCCTGTCACCAGCAAACAAGTCAGTTTTATTCCTTTCTTTGCAGTCTGTATGGCTTTAATACCATTTTTTATCTTACTGCATTAGTTAGAACTTAAAGTGCAATATTTAAATGGGTAGTGGGAGAAAAGGTACATCTTGGTCTTGTACCTGAACTTAGTGGGAAAAACCTCTCAATTTGAAAATGATGGTTCAATATTTTGAAAGACAGTATCAGGGAAACAAATACTTCTGCACACTAGTTTGAGAGCATACGAGACCAGTGGGAGTTCTGACCTAGAAGATTAAAATCACTAGTAATTAGTTGACAGAAAGCAAGAGAGTCAATGGTTAATTCAGTTTACACATAATTGAACTGTCTTCCCTCATAGAATTCAGAATAAGACAGTACTTGAGAAATTAGTGATGAACTAGGGGGAGTTTCTCTTTCCCTATCCACCTCCCTTCCGTCTCCAAGTATTACTTCCCTGACCTCAGTAATGACAAGTAAAGAAGATAAGTCTAGCAATGAACAGATCCTCAATGTAACACCCATGTCCTGTTGGCAAAGAAGCTTAAGAAGGGGAACTAGAGAAGGACTCTGTACCTTAAGTTTTTCCTTATCTCTTAGCTCTCACAGTTAAACTATACAGCTAAAGTGGGGGCAACAAAAAACAAATCTTGGCTTGACCTCCTTTCTATGTTGCTTTTCCACTTGCCTGTGGGCTTCGTTAAATGTGCAGGAGACAAGCTGGTCTCCGGAAGCTTGTAGCGGGGAAGCCAGAAAGCAGTATCTAAAATAGGCCCCTGCATCTACATAGTCCTCGCTAAAGTAGTGCTGGGGGCGACGAAGGGAAGTTAGGAATATGGTATACTTGAGGCTCTTCAACATCCCAAAGAGGAAAGAAAGTGACCCAGTAGTGGTCTGGGTGTTAGTGGAAAGATGGAGTGCAATATGATTCTGAGGTCTTTTGGCGGGGGGAGGGGGGGGGGATAAAATTGTTTTATTGCCCTTCACAGATACTCTACCCTTTCTGCATATTTTCTTTGTTTTCTGCTCTCATTTTCCCCTGGATTTTTTCATTCATTTAATGACTCTACTCTCTCATTCATTTAACTATTATGTGCTGTGCACTAGCAATACTATAAAAACTAAGAAACTATGAGAGGGGGTGAGATTACAAATAGCGGTCACAGTATCACTTTGAAAATCCCTTTGGGAATGGGAGTGAGCTAGAGAATGAGGATAGTGAACTGCCTTTATTCTTCTCCCTACCGTGTGTGTGTGTGTGTGTGTGTGTGTGTGTGTGTGTTTGTGTGTGTGTGTGTGTGTGTATGGTACTACTTTGCGACTTCAGAACCCATCTTACAAATACTTCCTTATGTTTGAATATGTCCTATTAAGGTTTGGAGTAAAATTGTCTGAGTTTTAATCCCAGCTCTTTCACATTTACTAGCTGCATAATTTTGACTATATTACTTAACTTTTTTTTTTTTTAAAGATTTTATTTACTTATTTGACAGAGAGAGATCACAAGTAGGCAGAGAAGCAGGCAGAGAGAGAGGGAGAAGCAGGCTCCCTGCCGAGCAGAGAGCCTGATGCGGGGCTCGATCCCAGGACCCTGAGATCATGACCTGAGCTGAAGGCAGAGGCTTAACCCACTGAGCCACCCAGGCGCCCCTATTACTTAACTTTTGTGCCTCAATTTAATAATTGTTTACAACAGTTTGAGACAATCACAACAGGGCATAAAATGAACTTGGCAAATTCCTGGCTCATGGTTCGTCCTTATTACACTAGTTGCTACTAATAATGTATTATAATTTCCTACATTATTAATTGTCTGATGACTTAAGTATATAGATCAGAGTGAGCACAAGACTGTGCCAAAAGACTTAGACTGTATGGAGGATTGAAATAATAAGTATAATTACAAACATAACAGAAAAACCAAAAGTGTAAGAGTGGGAGTTAAGGTTTAAATTTTTAAAAATAGCTATGACAGTGGAGTGCTAACTTAATGTGATTTCCCTGTGAACTTAATTACTACTGATAATGAATCATGTCCCAGGTTTTTATAAGAAGATCTGTGTAATTGCTTAAAATTTATACTTGATTTAGCCAGTATTAACAACCATTCTACAATGTACAGTGTATGAGAGAAGAGGATGATATTGGTTACAAGTGATAGAAATTGAACATGAGCGAGGTTGTTGTAGGTTTGTTTAGTGCACTGACATCAAGTATCAGTAGGACTCAGTCAACAGGACTCCCTCTCTCTCTTTGCTCTGCTGATCCCTGTGTATTAGCTTTTTAATCTCTTCTACTCAGAGTGTATGTTCTCTAACAGCTGGGGCCTTGGCTTCATGTTTCCATCTGTTTAGGGACAGTTTCCCCAATTCTAGCTTGGTTTTGAAAAATCTGGGCAAAAAAGTCTGGTGGACTTCGTTTAGATAGTTGGAGCTCTTTCCCATTTCCTCGTTCCAAATATAACACTTGCTCTCTTAATTGGAAAATGGAAAAGTTCCAATTTATTTCAAAACTTATTTTCTAAAGGTGGTAATAGTGATACAAATTCATGCAGGTTAGATGCATATTATTCAAACATTTAGGGCATGACTACCTGATGTGCACTTATATTTTGATGAAAATTAAGTTGTTTCATGATATGTTTCTATATTCCAACATTGCAAGAAAAATTTGGCTGTTGAGAGGCTATCTGCCTTAAAACCAATTATGATTCTACTTTACAACCAGCTTTTACCATCATCTTGGAACTCTGAGGATGAAGCATTTACATTTATTTATTTATTTTAATTTTTAAAAATTTCAATTAATAATCAAGAATTTTCTGTCTCCAATGAAATGCTTCCCTCAGAGAGAATACTTTGAGTAGCCATTGTAGGTGGAACTCAACACCACTAGAATAAGATTGAATGCAGAATAACTCTATTACCCTATCATCATTATCATTGTGAGACCAATGGCAGACTTAGACTACTGTTAATAAATGTCTCCACAGAAAATACAGTTGAACTGCAAATTTTATCAGTATAATTTTGGATTTTAATAATTTTCTGACTACACTGAGAAGTAGAGCAAGGGGCTTTTCTGAAGTTCTGACATATAAGTTCTGACATATAAGGTTCACCTAGTTGAATCCCAGACTTTGTGTTTCCGGTGTTCCCCATAACCTATGCCTTATGTCACTGGAAGAATGGTGTTTAATGTTAGGAAAGACTTAAAAATAACCCTCTTTCCATCTCCCCCCACCCAACATGAGGTGGTATGGCTTGTTGGTTGAAAGCAGATGTGTTCAAGGATCTAATTTTGATCTTGGAATTCAGCTAGAAGTTGTTTTTTTCCATTTGTTGTACTCAATAGGACATTTAGAATATGTGTTACATGTTGTGAAAATACTCATAAATTTTTGGGAAAAATTCCCAGACCTATTTACACAAACAAAAACAAACTACCTTGCTCATTTACAAAAAGAAAGAAAACAAAAGTAAAATAGAATATTCTGCCAGGATAATCAACTCTTGATTATACTTACATATTAAAGTATTTCTGGGCTTGGAATGAGTTTAGCTTTTCTTTTTTTCTCTTGATGTGCATTTTGAACTAATTGTTAAGCTGATTCATTCATGCACTTTGAGAGAGAAAAGGAATGATATTTGAAATAAAAGTAACATTATAGAGTATCAATTGGGTGAAAATAACTAGATTACAAACTTCTTCAGGGCAAGGAATAAGTAATATATTCTTTTAACTTCTGTCAGAACCATTAGTATAGTGTTTTGCTCATGATGGATATTCAGATACTGTGTGGTAAATGAATAAATATATGAATGTCTAAAAGCAACATATTGATAAAGGAAACAGAGCTATTTTGGATATTGACTTAAAACAAGAGCTCATGCTGAAGGGATAAATTACGTTACCTGCATACAATGGAATATTATTCACCCACAAAAAAGAAGGAAATCCTGCCATTTACAACAACATAGATGAACCTGGAAGACATTATCTAAGTGAAATAAGCCAGTTACAGTAGCTCAAATAGTATATGATTCCATTTACAGGAGGTATCTAAACAAGTCAGACTCATAGAATTATAAAGTAGAATGGAAGTTGCTAGGGATTGGAAGAATGAGGAAATGGGAAGTTAACTTTTTAATCGGTATCAGTTCCAGTTAAGCATGGTGAATAAGTTTTAGAGGTCTGTTTTGCAACACTGTGCCTGTAGTTAACAATATAGTATTGAGCACTGAAAAATTGAAGATTATGGGTTAAGTGTTTTCACTACAACAAAAATAATAAAAATGAGAGCACAATATAGATGCTTGAATGAATTCATGCTCATAGTTGGTCTTGGAAAACAGCTTCATGGACAATACGAACTTAAGATACTGGAGGTAGCATGGGTAATGATTACCCTGAAAATCAAACCGTCAGTCACAGCTAATTCTACATTCCTCATGTTGACCCATTTTCCAAATTGGTGTTCATGGAGCATTTTCCTCCATGATTTTAATGAGGAAGCAATGCAGAAAGTCTTCCATGCTTTCTAAGTTTGGAAACAGAGTTAAGTGGAAATAAGCACAAATGTACAGGTGTCTTTTTTGCAGATTTCTTAGTCTCTTATATATGAGCTAGTCTTTCTCAAAACTTCTTTAAACATATTTTTTGTTTGTTTGTGATGTTTGTTTCAGGATTGTTTTTATTTGTGATGCATCTACTGATATCTCCTAAAATTAGATACATATAGAATATAAACCCTGAGAAACACTGGCCTGGAAAATTAGAGCTAAATTTAACTATTTGGAAAATTCATCCACCTTTGCACATGGCAGCAAGATTGATTTATCTCTTTGATGGGTGAGATAGCACAGCTAGTGGAAGAGGATGTGGTTGGCACAATAATGATGATGATGAGAATGGCAATTCAAATTAATGGAAGTTTTGCCATATGCTAAACACATGGTAATGTCTCATTTATTCCTAATGAATCATATAAAAAGGGTTGCAAATTGAGACACTATAATGGAAATGTAAATTCCTCATCCAAGGCCATAAAGTAGGGTTAAGCTAAGGCCTACTCCATATTACTATATTATATGACCTCCTTGGAAGTGAACCTCTACAACTAGCACAAAGCGTGGTAGAATTCATGCTGGGTAACAACTCTCTTACTCCCTACCCCCCACTCAGTCACAAATATTTATAATCAATAAATTTTAAGTTGTTAACTCCAGTTAACTTACAGTGTTATATTAGTTTCAGTAAACAATATAGTAATTCAACAATTCCATACATCACCCAATGCTAGTCACAAAAAGTATACTCCTTAATCCCCATCACCTATTTCACTCACGCCCCCACCCAGTTCCTAATGGGTAGCCATCAGTTTACTATCAGTAGTTATGAGTCTGTTTCTTTCTTTCTTTTTTTTTTTTTAAGATTTTATTTATTTACTTATTTGACGGAGAGAGAGGTCACAAGTAGGCAGAGAAGCAGGCAGAGAGAGAGAGGGAAGCAGGCTCCCTGCTGAGGGAGGGAGCTCAAAGTGAGCCCAAAGTGGGGCTCCATCCCAGGACCCTGAGATCATGGCCTGAGCAGAAGGCAGAGGCTTTAACCCACTGAGCCACCCAGGCACCCCCATGAGTCTGTTTCTTGATCTCTCCTCTTTTCCCCCCTTTGTTTGCTTCTTGAATTTCACATATGAGTGAAATCATATGGTATTTGTCTTTCTCTGACTGACATATTTCCATTAGTGTTATACTATATAGCTCCATCCATGTCACTGCAAATGGCAAGATTTCATTCTTTCTTATGGCTGAGTAATACTCGTGTGTGTGTGTGTGTGTGTGTGTGTGTGTGTGTGTGTGTACACTCTTTATTCCATCAGTTGATGGAGGTATGTTTATTTTCTTGAGGTATGTTCCCTCTAAACCTACTTGGTTGAGGGTTTTTGTCGTGAATGCATCTTGAGCTTTGTCAAACACTTTTTCTCTGTTGAAAGGATCATGTGTTTTTAAATTGTTCTTTTTTTTTTTTTTAAGATTTTGTTTATTTATTTGACAGAGAGAGAGAGAGAGATCACAGTAGGCAGAGAGGCAGGCACAAGGGGAGGGGGAGCAGGCTCCCCACTGAGCAGAGAGCCCGATGTGGGGCCCAATCCCAGGACCCCGAGATCATGACCTGAGCCAAAGGCAGAGGCTTAATCCACTGAGCCACCCAGGTGCCCCATGTGTTTTTTAATCTTACATCTTATTGATGTGATTTATCTCCTTGATTGATTTGCAAATACTGAACCAACCTTGCAAGTCAGGAATAAATCCCACATAATTGTGGTGAATGATTTTTTTTTTTCCCTAATGTATTGTTGAATTTGGTCTGCTAGTATTTTGTTGGGGATTTTTGCATCTATGTTCATCAGGGATATTGGCTTGTAGTTCTCTTTTTCAGTGGTGTCTTTATCTGGTTTTGGCAATGAGGGTATCAGGTTAATGCTGGCCTCCTAGAATGAATTTTGGAGTTTTTCTTCCTTTTTCTGTTTTTTGGAATAGTTTGATAAGAATAGGTATTAACTCTTCTTTATATGTTGGGTAGAATATTCCTGTGGAGCCATCTGGTCCTGGACTTTGGTTTGTTGAGAATTTCTGGATTACAATTCAATTTCTTTGCAGATTATCAGTCTGTTCAAATTTTCTCTATCGCCCTGTTTCAGTTTTGACAGTTTATCTGTTTCTAGGAATTTATCCATTTCTTCTCGTTTGTCCAATTTGTTGGCCATTAGTTTTTCATAATATTCTCTTACAATTGTTTGTATTTCTGTGGGTGTTGGTAGTTATTTAGCCTCTTTCATTAGTAATTTTATTTAGATCCTGGGTTTTTTTTAATGAGTCTTGCTAAAGGTTTATCAGGGTTTTTTCCCCCCATCTTTTCAAAGAACCAGCTCCTGGTTTCATTGATCTGTTCTATTGGTTTGTTTGTTTGTTTGTTATTTTGATTTATTTCATCTATTTCTGCTCTAATTTTTATTATTTCCTTCCTTCTGCTGGCTCTGGGTTTTGTTTGGTGTTCTTTTTCTAGCTCCTTTACATGTTAGATTAGGTTATTTGAGATTGCCTCTTGACTTAAGCTTGAACTGCTATAAATTTCCCTCATCAAACTGCTTGTGCTGCATCCCAGAGATTTTGAACAGCAGTTTTCTTTTTCATTTGTTTCTTTTTTCTTTTCTTTTTTTTTTTAGTTCTTTTATTTTCTGGTTGACCTCTTAATTATTAGTAGCATGTTATTTAGCCTCCATGTATTTGTGGTCTTTCCAGATTTTTTCTTGTGGTTGACTTCTAGTTTTGAAACGTTGTGGTCAGAAAAGATGCATGGTATGATTTCAGTCTTTTTAAATTTTTTTGAGGCTTCTTTTGCGGCCTAATATGTGATCTGTTTTGGAGAATATTCCATGTACACTTGAAAAGAATGTGTTTTCTGCTGTTTGAGGATGGAATGTTCTGAATATATTTGTTAAATCCATCTGGTCCAGTGTGTTATCTCAAGCCACTGTTTCCTTGTTGATTTCCTGCTTAAGTGGTATGTCCATTGATGTAAGTGTGGTATTAAAGTTCCTTAAAATTATTATACTATTATCTATTAGTTCTTTTATGTTTGTTAAGTCTTTCATGTATTTGGGTGCTTCCATGTTGGGTGCATAAATATTTACTTTTAAAACTCCAGTCTTTAAGCCCTGCTAGTTTGAAGAGCTCAAAGAAATTGGCCCCTCTCTCTTTCCAAGCCAATGGCTATAGTCTTCATCTTCTCTGTGTACTTCCCTATGTGCTAGTCTCTCTTTCACCTTTCTCCATAACTGCTGCTCTCTCCCCACTGTGGCAGCCACTATCTGTTTCTCTGCCAAACTGGGTCTCTATACTTCCTACCTTCTTTGATGTGGCTTCCTCTCTACCTTTAGCTGTGGGGCTTGTCCTGCCAGGTTTCAGGTCGTTTGCTAGGATATTAGGATGATTTCATAGTTATCTAGTTGTATTCATGGGAGAAGATGAGCCTAGAATCCTCCTGCTCTGTCCCTAGCTTCTACATCAACCTATAATCAGTACTTTTTGAATATAGAGTAGATGGAAGTACAAAATTATCACCCATATATTCACTTCCTAGGTTTAATAATTTTCCATTTATGGAAGTGGGAGATGGAAAAGGTGGGAAGGAATGTGCTAAATTGAAATTTTAGTACAAAATTGTCACCCATATATTCACTTCCTAGGTTTAATAATTTTCCATTTGTGTATATGGATTTGTGTGTACATGTATTATATATATTTATATAAATATATTTATATTATATTATACATAGTTGATATATTAATTATATTTATATATATTTATACATATATATATATATATCTACTGAAGTATTTCAAAATAAAGAATTTATAACATCCCCTTCCTAAATTAATCACTGTGCATGTCTAAAGATAGACATTTTCCTTTATATAGCCTAAATACATTTCTATTTAACAAACTCATATTTTCATAATTATTTCAGAAATGACTTCTTCACCTTGATTATTCCACTAGTATGCAGTCAGTGATGACACACTGCATTTGATTGATATGTCTCTTAAAATTTCAGTTTAACACATTCCCTCCCACCTTTTCCATCCCCCACTCCCCAAAATAGACTTCTTGAAAAGATTAGTCCTATTACTTTTAGAAATGTCGCACTTTCTGTACTTGTTTCCTTCTTTTCTCATCTTATTTTTGCTTTTACTGTAAATAGAAGTTAGATCTAGATGTTGTACTAAATTTAAGTAAAACCTTTTTGTTAGAAATATTTGTAGGCAATTCTTTTAATTTCATAATGCATCACATGAGGAGGCATATAACACATGGTTTTCCCTCTACTAGTACTTATAAGATTGAGCCCTGGGTTCAGGTGGTAAAGCTAGTTCCTTCCATTATAAACTCAAATTTCCTACTTTGACACCAGAAGAATGATGGATTGATATTTTATATTTTGTGAATGTGTAATTTTCCAATAACTTCTTACTTAATTGGTTAAACATTCCTCAATATTCTTTTCTGGAATTGATTATCATATTAGGCATTGATTTTTTTTTAACACTTTCCACACTTATCAACTATAATTCATCTGTGATGATTTCTTCCTCCAAAAACTAGGGCTGTTTCGTTACCCTAAATTCTAGTATTTATTATAAAGGCAAGATAAATAATGATTTTCATTTAAACATAACTTTTTAGTTATGGTTGGTAACAAATGAGGATTTTTGTTTGTTTCAGTTTCAGTTCTTTTTAAGTATAAATATAGAATATAAAGGATTTTAATATGTTCTAATAAATTAGTGTTTTTTTCTTAATACTCACTTGTTTTATTTGAATTATCTCCTTCCTTTTATCAACACTATGCTTTTAGTTCAACCCAATTAGTCTCTGAAAATATTACTGCTTTCAGGCAAAAGATGTCCCTCTTACATCTAAGACCTTTTACTCTATTCCTACCTGAAATCAACTATTTCTCCAAGGAGCTCAATTTCTATTAATAGGGATGGTGCATAGAGACCAAAACCTGGTATTGGAATGGCATTGCTTTTAGGCTCTTTTAATGGACAAAACTAAAATATTCATATATCTATATACATTTACATATGCATATATATTTATGTGTCTTTAAAAATATATTAATTTTGGGATGCCTGTGTGGCTCAGTCGGTTGGGTGGCTGCCTTCGACTCAGGTCAAGATCCCAGGGTCCTGAGATCGAGTCCCTCATTGGGCTCCTTGCTCGGCAGGGGGGCCTGCTTCTTCCTCTGCCTGCTCTGCCTGCTGCTCCCCCTGCTTGTGCTCTCTCTCTCTCTCTGACAAATAAATAAATAAAATCTTTAAAAAACATATATATATTAGTTTTAAGTTTTTAGTCAACTACTTGGATTTTACACTTGTGCTTCTGTCAACTTTTCTCTTGTTTTGAAAAATCCATGATTTCTAATTACATAAACATTTATTTACATATTCCTACTGTGTCTGTAAAACATTTTTTAGTTACAGCTAAAAGTACTGAGTGAATTTTATCTTTTTGCAGTTCTCTTGGTTCTTAGTGTAGGTCTCAGTCTGTATGTTCAATTCAATAACTATATTCTAAAGACATCCAAAATGATTACTTCTCTCTTCCTCTCATTATGATATTTCTTCAACATTTTTTAAATAAATAAAATACATGGTTTAAGGTTAAAAACTGTATTAAATAAGGTTAAAAACTGTATTAAAAGGCAATTCTCATTTTTTTCTCTGTTCCCATTAGACCAATTCTACCACCTCTTATAGATAACCGTCTTTTTAGTTTTTGATTCATCTTTTCAGTTTCTTTTTCCCCTTAATAGAATATATCCATACATGTTTCCTTTCTGTTCTTACACAAAGTTCAGCTTAGTAATTAAGTGAAAAATGTAAGATAAAAAGTTTATCTGTGTATCTTGGAATTCACTTCATGTCAGCACCTTCCTCTTAAAACTGTATAACTTTCAGGGTGCATGAGTGGCTCAGTTGGTTGGGCGACTGCCTTTGGCTCAGGTCCAGGATCAAGTCCCGAATCAGGCTCCCAACTCTAGGGAGCTGCTTCTCCCCCTGACCTTCTCCCCTCTCATGCTCTCTTTCGCTCTCTCTCAAATAAATAAATAAAAATCTTTAAAAACAACAACAACAAAACTGTATAAATGTCTGATGTGTGCTTCTAACATCGTTTACTCAACCAGTTCCCTTTTAATGAACAGTTGTGTTACTTCCAATCATTTGTTCTTAAAAATAATGTCATAAAAATAACCTGACACATGATTCATTTCCTACTTCTGCAGGTATACATTGGTCAAAGGGTAGATGGGTTTTTTTTTTTTTTAATTTATTTTCAGCATAACAGTATTCATTGTTTTTGTACCACACCCAGTGCTTCATGCAGTCCGTGCCCTCTCTAATACCCACCACCTGGTTCCCCCAACCTCCCACCCCCCCCACCTCTTCAAACCCTTCAGATTGTTTTTCAGAATCCATAATCTCTCATTGTTCACCTCCCCTTCCAATTTCCCCCAACTCCCTTCTCCTTACTCCCCATGTCCTCCATGCTATTTGTTATGCTCCACAAATAAGTGAAACCATATGATAATTGACTCTCTCTGCTTGACTTATTTCACTCAGCATAATCTCTTCCAGTCCCGTCCATGTTGATACAAAAGTTGGGTATTCATCCTTTCTGATGGAGGCATAATACTCCATAGTGTATATGGACCACATCTTCCTTATCCATTCATGCATTGAAGGGCATCTTGGTTCTTTCCACAGTTTGGCAACTGTGGCCACTGCTGCTATAAACATTGGGGTACAGATGGCCCTTCTTTTCACTACATCTGCACCTTTGGGGTAAATACCCAGTAGTGCAATTGCAGGGTCATAGGGAAGTTCTATTTTTAATTTCTTGAGGAATCTCCACACTGTTCTCCAAAGAGGCTGCACCAACTTGCATTCCCACCAACAGTGTAAGAGGGTTCTCCTTTCTCCACATCCCCTCCAACACACGTCTTGATCTGAAGGTTGCAAAATCATATTGCAAATAGGTGTGGCTATAGGCAAAGTAATAATTGGGGCTGATTTTACAGATGAACCATCACATTTCCCAGAGCCTTGCCAATATGGTATATTATTATGATTACAGATTTCTGCCCATTTCTTTAGTTAAAAAAAAAAATGGCATTTTAGTGGATTTTAATTTGCATTTCTATTTTAAGGGATATGATGGAATATCTTTTTCTGTGAAAAGTCTCTTTGTGTCTCTTGGCCACTTTCTTTTTTTCCTGTCAGATTGTTATTCTTGATTTTTAGCTAAGAGCTTTTGATATATTAAAGAGATGACTTGCTTATATATACTATAAATTTCAGTTTCCCCTCCCCAGTTTGTCATATTTTTTCCCCTTTACTTGTACTGTTTTATTTTCCAAGCAAAAGCTTAAAGATATTTTTATAGTTAACTATTTTTTCCTTTATGGCGCCTAGATTTTTGATTCATAGTTACGAAGGTTTTCCTTACTCCTAGAGTTTAGAGGGATTTATCACGTTCCCTTCTACTTGTATTAATTTTAAACCATACTAATGTCCCAAAATTAACAGCTGTGCTAATTAGAGTTTCTTCTAACTCCATACAATGCTGACATATTTCAAGCTCATTCTCTGAAGGCAGCTTCTTATTGGAGAAGGTACAGTGTGCTCTTTCCTGCAGGCTGCTGAGAGAGACAGAAAGGCAGAGAAACAAATAACAGAGGGACCCCAGTCCAACACATGGAATTCTTTCCAGCAGAAGCTCACATGTCATTTTTGTTTGAGATCCAGAGCGTCAGTTCCCATAGAAACAACTGTCAGACACAATGGTTAAGTTATTTTGCATCTCACTGGCTTTGATTTACCTGCATTGCAGAATAAATCAAACTGTGCTTAGGGTTCTTTACTACCCATTCCTGTTATCATCTCTAGGCCTGAAGAAGCGAGGAGAGGACATAACATTATTCATGCTCTCTGGTAACTGGAGTGTAGAAGGCAAGCCACCTAAAGGAGTTGAGGTCATGAAGGGATGTGCCCACTGTTACAATGCAGTGCTCAAGGAAAAAGAGAACACAGGAGAAGAAATACCCCAGTTACAAATGATACTCTATCATTTCCTCTCATTGGTCAAACTCCAGGGAGGTCCAGAGGGCAAAGAATCCCAGGTGATGACGTCCATAAAGGTCAGCACATAGTACACAGAGAAGAGGAGGAAAGGGTGCACAATGATCAGAGGGTGTAACAAGAGCATTACCCTTATAGTGAGAGACTCTGAAAGTTTAGGGTGAGAATTTCAGGGTTCCAGGATCCAGATCATCCTGAATGTTAGAATACATCTTAGTTTGGATTGCCTGCCTAATATTTACTTCCAGATAAGGAAGCTCTTGAGGATGCATGTATATCCTTCCTTTAACTCTGGAAGTAAAATGTGAAAGAAACACAAAACACATTGAAGAATGAGGAGCAATGGACGAAAAACCCATTTTCCTCTTCAGTAGTTCCCCATTCTCATTTTGTCTTGTGCTTGTTAGTTTGTTTTTGAAAGTGGCAAAGAACTCAAGCTCTGGAGTTATACAGCTCTCTATTAACTGCTGGCTCCTGCTGAATATTTTTGCAAACTTGGGCAAAATCTTAAACTCTGTGAGGTATGGTTGCTTTATCTATGAGATGGAGTTAATAAAAGTACTCAACCCAAATGTACTTGGAGGATTCTTTTCTTTTCTTCTTAATTTTTAAATTAATTTTTTTGGAGGATTCTTGTGAAAATTAAGAGATAATTTGTGTTCAGTTCTTACTATTTAATAAGTGTTCAAAAATATTAGGGGCAAAATGGATCAATGACCTAAGTGTAGAGCTAACAGTAAGTCTACTAGAAGAAGAAAGCATAGGGATGAATCTTCATGCACTTGAATTTGACAACAGATTCTTATATATGTCATGAAAAGCACAAGGAACAAAATAATTTCAGGTTACCAGGATCCAGATCATTGTAAATGGGAGAATATTGCATAAACTGTTACAGCCGATATATTTTTAAAAAGTTACACTGGGATTTATCAAAATTAAAAACTTGTTTCAACAAAAAACGTTATCAGGAAAAATGAAAAGGCAGCCCACAAAATGGAACTGAGTATTTGAAAATCCTTTATCTGGTAAGGTTATAGGATCCAGTGGGGAGTGGGAACAATGGCTCAGTAATGTACAGAGTTACTCTTGGGGCACTGTAAATGTTTTAAATGTTTAGGTAGAGGTAAGTGGCTGCACAACATGGTGCATGTTCTAAATGCCACTGAATTGTTCACTTTAAAATGGTTAATTTTACACTACGTGAATATGACCTCAATTAGAAAGTACAGAGTAATAATAAAAAAAAAGGAGAAGGGAGGTAGGTGATGATATAGGTGAGGAAATATTTGTCATGATTTGATAATGGACAAATTAGGATTATATACGACTTTGTCTTTTTTGTATGTTTTAGAAATTTTCCATAAAAGTTAAATGAAAGAAAATGCACCTATCTGTATACACACACACACAAACAGTGTGAAGTATTATTTAGCCATAAAAAAGAGTAGAATCTTATCATTTGTGACAACATGGGTGGACCTAGAGGGTATTTTGTGCTAAGTGAAGTAAGTCAGAGAATGATAAATACTATGGGATTTCACTTATATGTGGAATGTAAAAAAACAGAAACAGACTCATAGATACAGAAAACAAACTTGATTAGCAGGAAGGAGAGGGGCTTGGGGAGGGGGCAGTGTAGAGAGATAGGTGAAGGGGATTAACAGGTACAAAATTCCAGTTATAAAATAAATAAGTCCTGGGGTTTAATGAACAGCATGGGGTGTATACTCAGTAATATTGTAATAATCAGATGGTGAGAGATGTTAGCTAGACTTACTGTATGGGGATCATTTGGTGATGTATAAGACTACTGAAGCATCAATATGTGTACCTGAAACTAATAGGATACTGTATTCCAATAGCATGGAGGACAAGGGGAGATGGAGAGGAGAAGGGAGTTGAGGGAAATTGGAAGGGGAGGTGAACCATGAGAGACTATGGACTCTGAAAAACAACCTGAGGGTCTTGAAGGGGCGGGGGTTGGGAGGTTGGGGGAACCAGTGGTGGGTATTTGGGAGGGCACATATTGCATGGAGCACTGGGTGTGGTGCAAAAACAATGAATACTGTTACGCTGAAAAGAAATAAAAAATTAAATTAAAAAAAAGAAAAAAATGAAAGCAATATTTAAGAGAAACTAACTGCAATTAAATTTTGCATCTCATAGAGTTTTTACATAATTTAATGGACTCATTGCAGAGCAGATTGAAGCTTCAGAGGTTTCCTTCTCTCTATTTTCTGTCTTAGACTCAAGTATGTAGCTTTTACAGATTTTGTAAAAGGGATTAACCACACCCACTCTCCAACTTACTTTAACCCATCCACACCGAGTAATTCAGAAATAATTATCTCACTCTCGATAGCAGCATTATGCTCTTTTCCCCTCATAACTATTAAGAGGAGGTTCCACATATTGGTTTTCAGGAACATACTGGCTGATATAAATGAGAAGCTGAGGGGTGATTCAGCTTCAGGCATGGCTTTATCTAGGGGTTCAACAGTGTCATTAGGACTGGCTCTTGCACTCTCCATCTCTCTGCTCTGTTTCTATCTGCTTTGATCTCATCAAGCTTTTCTTATGTGGATATTAAAGCAATTACATATCCTCTTTTGGCACAGGTGGTAGGGAAATTCCCACCCACATCATAAGGATAGAAGTGGAGGGAAGATGACTCCTTGAAGGAAAACTAATTACTCTATTTGCAAAATAAAGGGAAATGGATGCTAGACAGTTAAAACAAATGTTTGTTGGGAACACTGGTGATGGATCTTCATAGGGACATAAAAGTCAAGTAGACTGAGATCTTCTCCAGCTCCTTGACCCCTGGGATTTCCTTTATTAGGAACACTTGGAGTTAAGAGTTGGAGTTAAGCCCTCTAAGTGGACAGAGAAGCAAAGATTGGAGTTAAGGAAAGAGTTGGGAGTTTGCCAGCAGTATTAGTATTGATGGAAGAGCTGAGAAGAAAGGCAGAGTTCTGGCTGAAACTGCAGATCTGGCCAACACAGGGAGAAGCGCTGGCAGTGATTCAGAAGGCATAGAGGCCTGGCAACAATTCACAAGGAGTGAAAGGAGGGAAGAAGGGGGATCTATATTTAGAAACAGGTGGGAATACAGTCACAGAGGCATATTCTTTTAGTGGATGGATTGTAATAACAAAAATAATAACCACTTATTAAGCTTTTCCTATGTGCCAGGCCCTGCCCTTGTGTATTATCGCCACTATGAACTCCTATGAGGTGGGTATTACGATCCCCATTTAATTTGGGAAGAGACTGTGTCTCATTACATTTATATTGCCTGCCCCAGGCTGTAGTATCTGATTACTAAGCACATTCCCTTTGCCACTTTCATTGCAGAAAGGCTCCTTGGGACCAAAGAATGCACTGTACTAACAGCGTGTTGCTTAAGACTCCAAGTCTTGCCTTTGCAAAATGTGAGAGAGCATTGCAGAAGCTAGAACTGAAAACCACTATGTATAAGTGCTGTGCTAAGAGCTTTCTGAACATTACCTAATTTTATCCTTACCAGGACCATATCCCGGTATGACTGGTGAAGAAGCCATGGAAACTAATTTCCCAAAGTCACGCTGGGAATCCAGGAAATTTGATCGAAGATTCTGTGCTTGTTCTCACTCTGTTTGTCATAGATAGGATCATTAGAAAAAAAACTCTTGGATAACTCTTACCCTGGTGAAAT
Source organism: Enhydra lutris kenyoni (assembly GCF_002288905.1). Classification (NCBI taxonomy): domain Eukaryota; kingdom Metazoa; phylum Chordata; class Mammalia; order Carnivora; family Mustelidae; genus Enhydra; species Enhydra lutris. Next base: position 2,998,783 of record NW_019154134.1, read on the forward strand.
TTTGGAGCCCTAACTTATCTTGGTACACTGGTCTCACCCCATTAAGCATGCAGATTATCAGAGCCTGTAAGAAAAAATACTTTAAAATGTTTTTAACTTGGGGGAAAAATTTTAGTTGTTCTGGTTCTTATTTTACCCTGAGGCTTTCACTAGTTTTTCTTTATTAAATTTTCCCTTGATGCCAAAAGTTTGATGTTTTCCTCTTTTTTTCTCTACCTGGAGATGACTTTGATGCTGATGTGTTATTTGGGTTCGTTATCTGGACTTTTTCTGATTTGTTGATTGGTGCTCTAAAACCTTGGGGATATGCATCAAAAGACAACTGCTTGATTTTCGCCTGCCAGGGAAGAGAAAACGAGTCTCTCTCCCCTAGGGACAGAACTTCTTGTGTCAAAAATTGTCTCGTGTCCCAGGCAACAACTTCTTATCACTGTTGTCCTTTAAGAAGATAGAAAGGTAGTACAGCGGACCATTGTGTGTAACTACTATGTGACAGTATTATCAATAATAATCATGTCTTCAGCAAGTATTCATTGAATACATTCTATGTTTTCAGGCTCTTAGAGTGTATCAATAAACCCTCAGAGATCTTCCATTTTAGCAGGGGGAGACAGATAACAAGCAATAAGCATAAATAGGCAAAAGTAGTATGTTGCCTAGCGGGATTAAGACATTAAAAATCAGGGAGAGTGTCACCTGGGTGGCCCAGTTGGTTAAACGTCTGCCTTCTGCACAGGTCATGATCTTGGGGTCTTGGGATCGAGCCCCTAGTTGAACATCCTGCTCAATGGGGAGTCTCCTTCTCCCTTTGCCTTTGCCCCTGCTTGTGCTCTCTGTTTCTTTCCTTCTGTCTCATATAAATAAATACATAAAATCTTTTAAAAAAGGGGGGAACAAAGTGGGTGCGTGGGTGGCTCAGTGGGTTGAGCCTCTGCCTTTGGTTCAGGTCATGGTCTCAGGGTCCTGGGATCGAGTCCCACTTCAGGTTCTCTGCTCGGCGAGGAGCCTGCTTCCTCCTCTCTGTCTCTCTGCTGCCTCTCTGCCTACTTATGATCTCTCTCTCTCTCTCTCTCTCTGTCAAATAAATAAATAAATAAATCTTAAAAAAAAAGGGGGGGTAACAAAGTAAAGCAGAGTAAGGAGTGAGAAATAAGAGGCAGAGGTTGGTGGCAGTTTCAGTGGCATAGTCAGTGCAAGCATCCCTAAAAAGTGAGGTAAAAACAAAGATGGAAGGGCGGTGGTGAGGGGGTTGCACACACAACACCTGGGGGAAGAGTGTTCCTGGCAGAGGGATAGCCAGTGTAAAGGCTCTGAGGCGGAAGCATGCCCAGCAAGTTCTGAAAGCAGCTGAAGCCACTGGGGCAAAAGCCAAGTGATGAAGTGGGAGACTAGAAGGAGATGAGGTTCGGAAAGCAGGGATCCAGATCACACAGGGTTTGTAGGATATTGTAAGAGTTTGAGCTTTTATTTTGATCGAAATAGGATTTTAAACAGAAGAGGGGTTGAACCTAGCCTTTATTTTGAATGAGATGCCCCTGAGATTGGACTATAGAATGGCAAAGTTAGGAGTGGGGAAATCTTAGATTATTAGAAATCCCAGACATGGCTCAGACTGGGGGTGGAGGTGGGGGATAGCAGGGGAGTTGGTACAAAAAGGTTGGGTTCTAGGTAGATGCATATTTCCTGACAGATTTGATAGAGTGTGACAACAGCGTGGCTTCCCACTGAGACGGGGAGGACTTGGGGGAGAGCAGTTTGGGGAGGAAGATCTGGAATTCTCCAAATGAGTTCACTTACTGATTTATCCATTCATTTTTCATTCAGTCCTTCAGTAACTTGTTACTGAGTACCTGGTATGAGCCAGGCATTCTCATTAATTGCCACTGAATATTACAGAGGAGAAAACAGGGGCCCGGAGAGTTTAAGCCCATTTGTCAAAGTTCGTTCTGCCAGTGATGTTTAGTGTTGTAATTCTAGTCTGAGTCTTTATTTTTACCTTCGATAGTTATGTCTTGTCACATGTGGCTTGATTACACTGACAGAATGAGAGAAGAATGAGAACGTGATACTGTTTTACTTAAATATTGTTAGATACCAGATATACTTTTTTTTTTTGTAAGTTAAGCATTTCTGCCCTATCCTACATCATCATTTTATAACACTCTAGCAAGACTATTACTTTTTAAGCCCTTTAGACTATCCCAGTGATAACTTAGGGCATACTTAAAGATATTCTGCTTTTTGGAAGATGTAACAAGATCTACCCAGAGCTTCTCAATATTTAGCATTTCACTGTGTACTAAGCTCCACAACTCAATATTCAGGCAGCCTTTTAAATTTCCTGACATTAGTAGGAGAAAACATCAGTCATTCCTTGGTCAAGGATCTAAAACAGTAGCGAGGAACCCAAGCATATAATTAGGGTAAAAATTTTCCATGAATACTTTTGGCAAACAAAAACAAAACAAAGCAAAATCAAAAAGTTTCGGTAGCTTGAACTATATCCCTTTGGATATGAACCATAAGATCAAAAGAGGACATTTTTTTCCCCCTGGAAGTAAGCTTTTAACAATCTCTGTGGGGTGCTTCTCTGGCCTGAGGCTCTTATTCCTTTTTGCCTCCCAGAAGAGAGTGCAGCTCCCCTGATGCTTTCCCCCTGCCACTGGAGTCCTGGTTTGGGGCTACAGTAATGCTCTTGTTATTCTTGACTGGCACTGTGAGGGGCAAAACAAACAACACACACACCCCCCAACACACAGAAAACCCCAGAAACTTTCTGAGCCATGTTGGAGGGGTTGGAAAAAACCCCCTTTCCCCTATCTACTTCTATTATTTTCCATTTGCGATATCTATTTAATAATGTACTTTACTTGAGCTTAGCCTCCAGTGGTAATTTTGAGGCTATTATTCATTTTTTAATGTTACCATAAAGATGTTCTTTTACTGGCATGCCTAGTTTGTGGACTTTATTTTCTGTTATGTGTGAAGAAAGCAGCCCTTGCTTCATCCCACCATTATGCCGCATTTGTTCCCCTGGGTACAATTGTGAATTTAATAAAAAGTGTACAGCTCACAGCTATGAAAAAAGAAGGATGTGCTCACAGCATGGTCCCACATCTCCCATCACCTTCAATGCCATCCGAAGGAGAAACACACGGAGGTGTGGAATGAAAGGTGAGGGAGGATGGAGAATTAGTCACGAATATGAGACAAGTAGAACCCACTAGCACATGGGGGCCCATTGGAAAATAATAGCATTCGTTTTGGGTTGGCACAGTGCAGAGCTGTAAATAAAACAGATCATCAAACGAATGGCAGGGTTGGTTGACTCAGACTGCATTCTGCTCTTACCCTGGGAGCTGAGTACAAAGGCAGAGATGGAGTCCCGACACATGACTTTCTTCCGTCAACCGAGGAACAGTTATGCCATTGCCACAATGATGATGATTCCCATCTTCCCAGTGTTCCTCCAGTGACATTTGAACTGAATGCTTGTAGACCATTCAGGCAGAATGCCTTTAGGAGTTTTGAGTTGCTCTGAATGGCTGTTTTCGTAGTGTCAGAAAATCTCATTATTTTATACCAACTCAATTCCAAATTAGTGTTAAATGGATAGGATTAAGTCTGAAATTGATGTTTTCACAATATTTTTAAGAAACGATAGCCAAAAAACTGTCTAACCCACCTAAAAATTTTAAGGACTGTAAACTCTCTAAACTTCTTGCTTTCATGCTAAAAAGTTAACACCTTGATCTTTAACTTCTGTTTTCTAATTATTAAAAGAGTTGTACTTGGACTGCATGGCTTCTGTAACAAACCCTGAAGAGTTATTTCCTTAAAACAACACCAGTTTATTAACTTACAGTTTTCTGAGTCAGAATTCTGATGTATGTGTTTCATTGAGCTAAAATCAAGGTACTGACAGTGATGCATTCCATTCCGGTGGCTATAGGGGAGAATCTGTTTTCTTGACTTCGCCAGCTCCTAGAGGCTACTGCATTTCTTAGCTCACAGCCTCTTCCATCTCTGAAATCAGTGATGTCCAATCAAGTCCTTCTAACACCGCATCAGTCTGAGACTATCCCTTCTACTTCCTTCTCCCACATTTAAGGATACTTGTGATTATGTGGGTTCCATATGGATAATCCACAATAATCTCCCTATTTTAAGGTCAATTGATTGGCAGCCTTAATTCCATCCTCAACTTGAACTCTCCCTTACCATGCAACATAACATAGTCACAAGTTCTGAGGATAAGGTCACGGACATTTTTGGAAGCCATAATTTTACCTATCACAGGAAGTCCTTTTGGAGGACCTTAACTAGATGCCACTGAGTTAGCCCAGACCTTGGAAACAAAATGTTCTTGTGCCCCAATGCCTTGTCCTCTGTTTGCAATAGACATTGCTAATTGTTCTCAGCATGCTTTCTCATTGAGGCCAGGGGTAGCCTCAGAATCCTTCTTACGGTAACTGCTCCAAGCACACATCTAGCAACTGACACAGGTCCTCACATGAGAGGAACCGTTTTACCATTTCTGTTTAAAAATAATTCTACTTCCTTTTAATGCAATCTACTTTTTAAAACATCTATAAAGCAAATTTCCTGACACTAATTTAGACTGACATTTTTGCAGCTTGTCCTAGTCAGTACAGTCTGACTTAAGTCAGTCGTGGAATGACATTTATACATATTTGCTGTATGCAGATCCTTATACTGAATAAGAAGGTTTTAAAATACTGACACTACCAAATGCTGGTGAAGGTATAAAGCTGTAGGAACTCTGATTTATCACTTGTCAGAATGCAAAATCCTATAGCCACTTAGAAAGACATTTTGCAAGTTTCTTACAAAGCTAACCAGACTCTAACATATGATCCCAAAAGTATATTCCTCATTATTTATCCATTTGAACTGTAAGCTCAGGTTCATGCAGAAACTACGTGTGTATGTTCATAGAAATTTCTTTCATAATTTCCTCAAACTGGAGGCAACCAAAGTGTTTTTCAGTTGGTAAATGAGTATATATCCATACAATGGAATACTATTTAGCAATAAAAGGAATGACCAGTATATTGAATTACAAAACAAACTGGATAAATCATAAATGCATTTTGTTAAATGAAAAAGCCCAAATTCAAAATTATGTAAATTCCATTTACATAATACTCTTGGAAAAGAGAAATTGAAAGAATAAAAAGCAGATCAGAAGTAGTCAAGGGTTGGAGGGAGGGAGAGTGGTTGATTACAGAGGAGAAACAGTTTTTAGAATGATGGATCCATTCTATACGGTATTATGACTATATGAATTTCTCAAAATCCACTGAAATTTACAGTACAGACAGTAAACTTGAATGTATGGAAATTAAACAAAAAATCAGCCAGGAGGTTGGGGAAAATCCTGGAATGAAATGTTGGCTGTGATAAAAGAATGTATCTATGTTATGGAAGTGTGACATAATCTTACTGAGGGACATGGGGAAATGGGAGTTAACTTAAGTAACTCTTGAAAAGAGATATTTAACTAGAAATTACAGAGCTAGACAAAATGAACTGAACATAAACCATGTGCTCTAGTTAGAAAGGTTGTTTATCAGTGAGATACAGGTTAGCAATTCTAAAAATGCCATGTACATGGAGGTCATACAAATAATTAAATGGATATGGGTGGTGATAGGAGACAGGCTTTTCATGTTGGATAGCAAAGTTAGAAAGCAGGGCATGGGGGGGGGGGTGGGATGACTAGAATTAATTATGTGGTACTGGATTAGAGTAGAAGATATTATCAACATATGTTTAACTTGCCATAGATACAGATGAAGAGACCGAGGAAAAATTATAGATATGTATGTATATATGGGTTAATGTCCATACATAAATGTCTTTGCTGTGTCCACCAAGGGAGCCTAGAAACAGTAACAGTCCAGTAGAAATGGGAAAAGCCAGGACTCAGATCTTGGTTTCTACATACCATCCTCTAATAAAAGGTACCTGGGTCTCTTGGAGAAATTGTTGATTGCAGGGCTAGAGACAGGAAAATGAAACATTAGCCAAGAGCTTCCTGTAGTGGTTAAATGTAAGAAAATGGTCAAAAATCAAAAAGGATGAGGGCTTATCAGAATGACATGAGCACACACTTGAGAGAGATCACAATGGCTAAAGCTGGAAAAATTTAAGTAACAAAATTAATAAAGTAATATTAGAACCTAACACAAAGTAAAAGCAAAATAAATGATTGAATAAATAAATGAGGGGGAAGAGCTAAATCTTCTTTCCATAAGCATCCCAAATAATATATGTAAATACTATATAGCTCCTGGCCATTCCATGTGGATAATCATTCAAACTTCTTGATCCTTTCCTGTTATGTACAGTCTTCTGTCCCATAGACATCTAATTTTTAACTCCTCCTTCCCATTCTTTTGGTGTTTCCATTTGGATATTTGGTTTTGACCAGTCTTCAATTTCTCACTTTTTCCCTTTCATTCTTTTTTTTTTTTTCCTTTCAAGTTCTCACCTTTTCTATTATGTGTCTAGTCTGGTACTAAGCCTACCAAGTGAATTTATTTCAAATGCTCAATTTTTAATTTCTAGCATTTATTTTTTAAATATTTTTAATAGTTTCCACTTGTTTCTTCTCTATGAAGACGTTAAAACTTTTTGGCACTTAGTCCACTTAGATTTCTTTGCATCCTGAGCTATCTGATGGGTTTTTTACAAACTACGATTTTATAGTTTACTAGGTTTATATTGTTAAAGTAAGGATGAAAATCTCTTTTGATATTTTTTCAACACTAACAGTAATGGAAATTTGTATGTTATTATGAAGGGTGAGTTTTGGGACTATTGCTTTTTCCCTCTGTGGAACACAATAAAGTATGAAATTATTATTATTATTTTTTAAGATTTTATTTATTTATTGGACAGATAGAGATCACAAGTAGGCAAAGAGGCAGGCAGAGAGAGAGAAGGAAGCAGGCTCCCTGCTGAGCAGATAGCCCGATGCGGGCCTTGATTCCAGAACCCTGGGAACATGACCTGAGCTGAAGGCAGAGGCTTTAACTCACTGAGCCAACCCAGGTGCCCCTGAAATTATTATTTTTTAAAGTATGAAATTGTTTTAAGCACACTCAAATAGTAAGGAATTGGTAAACTTTTCTCAAGGTGATCTAGGTGAAGTTTGCAGCTGGTATCTCAAAAATAAAGTATCTATACTTGACCATTATGTGGGATGTATCATCAGAGATTTTACAGGTAATGGATCTTTGTGTTTAACTTCTCTTACTCTAACAAAGTTCTCTTTACTAATCTAAGGGGAGATACTTGTCTCTGAATTTGGGTGACCGCAAGAGTAACTTTAGAAATGCTTATAACGATGTGTGTGCTTTGGGAATCACTTCAATTCTTATGCTTCAAGAACCACTTGCTAACCAGAATAATACAGTTAGCTTACAACACATAATGTATTTGTATTTATAGCAAAGGAATGATAAAGTGATATCAGCTGTTATGGCCAATAGCAACAAGACTGCTTAACTTCGAGAAAGCAATGGTAATAAAACATAGTTCTTTAGCCTTTAATTTATGCAAACATTCATAATCTCAAGAGGCAGATACTATTATAATTATAGTTATTATTTATATTTTTACAAATATAACTGAAATGATGAGCAGTTGAATCATTTGTAACAGTGAGCATCTGTTACATTTTCCCTCCTAGCTCCAACTTACTCTTCTTAGAGTAGTAACAGCATTCCAGTGTTCTCTAGGGAAACAAAACCACCAGTGTTTTCTGTTGGTGTGGTTTAGGTGAAGAGATTTCCACCCTATGGTCAGTATTAGGCATGTGACCCACTCTGACCGATCAGCATTATGGGTCACTGTGATTGGTTTAGGGTGGGCATGTGACTCATTTCTAGAGATGCTTTCAAACTCTTAAGAAAGAAAGAATCACTTTCTTTTCTTGGACTGCTAATAGTAAAGATGAGGCACAGAGAGGAAAGCAGAGCCTTCAGACAGGGAAGCAGAAGACCAGTTGCTGATAACATGCATTGAGCCTTTGGATCCTGAAGTTTTTTGATCTTCCAACTTTTCCTCTAAGTGTGCCAATGCATTTGCTTAAGCTGTTTGAATTGGGCATCCTTCCCTTTCTTGCATCCAAGATTGTCTTGGTGAACAGATTTATTCCATGCAAGAAGTTAGTTAATGAGAATTGACTTTGAAGTCAGGTACTGATTTCAAGTGATTATATACGTGAAAGTGTGCATTCACAGCTTTGTTAGCAATACTTCTTGGGGAAGTTTCATCCAGCATTTCTTGAGTTAGGATATTATCTTGGTCAACATGCATGGGTCAAGAGGAGAGCTAAATGTTAAATTCATTTGTTTGGTTCTCTATTCCCTTGAGTTGACTCTGAATTGTGATTAATTGTGGCTTTGGGCTAATTTGTTGCCTAATATACTTGTGTAAAACTCTAAGTGTCATATTAGATTTAACTGGGAGAGGCAGGGGGTTGTCTTCCTGCAAGCCTAGAGTTGTATGAACTATGCAAATGAGCGTTCACATAAGAATGCTGTGTTTGTCTTCCTCATTGCTGCTTTCCCTGCAGGGCAACTCTAGCTAATCTAGTAATTAGTGGTAGGAAGCTTGCAAATCTGCAAGCTAATTTACTCATAAGAAAACCATGTTTAAAATGACATTAACTCACTAGGTTTCCATGTGAGGCTTGGCACACAGCTGTTCCAGTCCCTTGGCTATATCCCCTGTTGTACTTTGAAATGGGAAAGGGCATTAGAGTCCGCTTTGAAACAAGAGGTAGGGAGAAGGGGAAGAAGTCAAGACAGAAATTGTTATCTTTGGTGCTGCTTATATCCTAATAGGCCGTATTAGTGATTAGAGAAGATGTTAATAGTCATGTACTAAATAGTAATGATAATTCCTCTCAATTACTGAGTGATTACCATGTCTCAGGCACTATGTTTCTGGTTTATATCCATGATTACATTTCCTCTTCATAAAATTTGTCATATACATTATACAAGTAGGGAAATGATAGCTCAGAGACCTTATCTAACTAATCTAAACTCATACTTACCAATAACAGGATCAGGGTACCTATTTAGGCTTCACTTGTTAATTAGAGCATTTGCTGCCTACTAACTATAATCCTAGACTTTTAAAGAAAACTTACCCAGAATGTTACTGACATTTGTAGTGGGGTCAACCCCATTATAATAAAGTTTACTATCAGAAATCCCACAAGAAAACATATACCTTAAAATCGATTTTAAAAAGAAACAAACTATGTCCACCTTCACCTACTACTTAATGTTCCTATTTCCTTTCACAGAAAACCCTGTGAGACAGTAGGCTGTATCTGCTGGCCCCTTAGGTTCATCACTTTTCTCTTGCCCCTCCTCCAGGAGAGTTTTTGTCTTGATAGTAAAATGACTCCTAGTAGGAATAGTGACTTTTAACATCCTCTTTTCCTCCGCTTTTTATCAGAGTCTTTTGACGTGGTAAGTTTTTTTCTTTTTCTTTCAACTTTTTCTTCCCTTGGCTTCTGGGAAGCCACTCTCCTGATTCTCTGGCTAACCTGGCTGGCTGTATTTTACTTATCTCTTTGGCTGATTTGTTATCTTAGAGCCCAAGTTTTAAGCCACCCTGGGGTGCTACCTGAGGCTCAGTCCTTAGACCTCTTCCATTTTGTCTTTATACTGCATTCCTTAAGAGTGGTCACTCAGTACTCAACATGGGTCAAATCCAGTGTTTGTTCCTCCTGTTTCATGTCACCTTCCTTTTCACAACCAGTAATTCCTTCATGCCTGCACTCTTACTACAGCCTCTGCAGCATTCTCCTAAAATCCATTCCCTCCATAGCAGACCAAGTGAGATTTGGAAAACACAAATTAAGTTGAATGTTTCCTGATGAAAATCTCCACATACCTTCCTTTTGCGCTTAGAATACTATTCAGAATCTGTCACAGTGAACAGGGCTATCATGAATTTGTATTTTCTTTCTTCTCTTACTTCATTTTTTTCCTGCTTTCTTTGTTCTAGCTACATTGACCTAGTCCCTCTTTGTCAAATCAACCAAGTTTATTTCCCAAACCAGGCTTTTGCACAGCTAGTCTCTACCTTTGAGTTCTCTTCTCGTAGGCTTTCACATTGTAGGGTGTTGTTTGTTTGTTTGTTTGATCATTCTGATGTGTTATTAAACATCACTTCTTCAGAGACAGCCCCTATAACCCAGTCTGAAGCAGCTTCCAGCCCACACCTGCACTAACCCCTTACCCTCTTTTTTTTCTTCATTACAGTAACTCTATCTGAAATTGCATGTTTTTCATTGGTTGTCTATTTTCTCCATTCTCCACTAGAATATACAGTTTTGAGGACAAGAACTTTTTTTTTTTTTTTTAATCACAGTATCCTAAAAATGTGGAATGGTAGTAAATATTCTGAAGTTATTTGAATCAAGGAATGAATACATTTTAATAAAAACAATTTTTATGTGTCTAATTATCACACTCTTCTTCAACCTAGGATGCTGATTGTGTCCTCTATGGTATACCATCTCTCTGCTATTTTTTGAATTCCTTCCATACCATAACTTTTTATTAAATTTGCCTAGAGGATACTTTCTTGACTTTCTACCTTCATAGTACCTGACAAACAGCAGGGATAAATGAATGATGGATGAAACGAGCATTTTCCCCCACAAATATATATTCAGTATTTATGGTAATTCAGAATGTGGGAGGGATGGGAGAAGAAGCCTGCAGAACAAAAGTGAATATACCATAGATTAAATTATATCATTTTATGGAAGTTTGTACTGAATTTAAAGACTTAAGAACCATCAAGTGATTTTTTTTTTTAATTTGTAGCATTATGTATTTATATGATCTGTAGTGAAAGATAACACTATTAGCAGTGAGAAGAGTGGCTGGGAACATGAAGAAATTATAGGCAAGGAATCCAGGCTGAAGGCTGTTGTAATACAGCAAGAAAGAAATTTAAACTAAACTAGGACACTGGCAAAAAAAAAGGGAAAAAAGTTCAGTTAGTCTATTTTAGGGGTAAATTGTGTAGGACTAAGTTAATATCAGGATATGTATGTTAGGAACATATGACATTGAAGAAACCTCTGGGTTTCTACCTAGGAATTTTATAGCTACTAATCTAGACAGAAAACACAAGAGGGCTTTTGGAGAGGACTCTTTTTATTACAGAAATTCAGCCTGATGTAGTTGAGGTACACAAGGGAATTTGTTTCAAGGACATTAAGTGTGGCAAGAAGAATGATGGTCTTCAAAGATGTCTATGTACTTATCTCTGGAACCTGTGAATATGTTCTCTTTCCTGGCACAGGGGACTTTGCAGAGGTGATTAAGGTTAAGGACCTTGAAATAAGATTATATTGGATTATCCAGATGAACCTGACCTAATCACTCAAATCCTGAACTCTTGTACAAGAGCTATGGTTCTCTGTGCTTAGATTAGCCAACAGTGGCCAGGTGGAGAGGTTATTAGAGTCAAATCGACAGGATGGCATCCACAGTAACCACATGGATGGAGTCAAACTGGGGGATCTGTTCTCAAAAGAGGAGGAATGATAGCTGGACAAAACAACAACAAAAACAACAAGAAAAAACCCAAACAAGCAATGTAGAAGGACACAGGTTTAATGGTTGGCATGGCTCCTTTTTGCATCCCTTAGGTGTTGGGCAGTCCATGAGTAGTTACTGAGTGCCTGTTTTGGGTAAACCCCTGAGAGTCTGTATGTAGCATTTGTGAACATAACCAGAAGCTTAATATCCGTGCTACATTTATACCACTAGTGAGAAAATCAGTGAGTTAATAGTAAATGAAACAAGATGGGATTGGGAGGGAGACAAACCATAAGTGACTCTTAATCTCACAAAACAAACTGAGGGTTAATGGGGGGAGGGGGGTTGGGGGGGTGGGATTATGGACATTGGGGAGGGTATGTGCTATGGTGAGTGCTGTGAAGTGTGTAAACCCGGCGATTCACAGACCTGTACCCCTGGGGATAAAAAGATATTATATGTTTATAAAAAATAAAATTAAAAAAAACAAAACGGATACATATTTACAATTCTAAAAATAGCCGTGAAGAAGTACAAGTTTTAAAAGAAATGACTCACTGAGGTGAGAGGGTGGTTTAGAGAAAGGAGGCCTACTTAAACATTAGAGAAACATTTAAGCTGAGAGCCAGGGATGAGAAGGAGTTGATCGGAGAAAAAATAGGGGGTTCTGAGAAGAAGAAACAGCAGATGTCATTGCGTAAAGGCAGAAAAGAACACGGAGTTCTGTAGACATTGAGTGACAGGGTAGCTGGAGTACTGAGGGCAGAATAATGTAAGAGGAAAGAGGGGAGGTAAAGACCTTGAACATCCCCTTACCAGGGTGTAATGAATCATTTGGACTCCGTAAATTTGTAAATTTGGGACTTAACTATAAGGCATTGCTTCCAGTAGGGCTTGCTTCAGTCTTCACATTGAATCCTGAGCTTCGCCTGTACCCTAAATCAAAATCTCTTGGCATAGGGACCAAGGGATCTGCTATTTAGTGTCATCCCCCCTTAAAATACTTATGCACTGTAGTAGTTACTCTTCAAAAATAAATGACAATGGTACCCTTTTGTTAAAACATTATTATTAGAAAATTTGAGGTGGGTTTCCTGGATCTCTCAAGAAAAATAGGAGGAACAATGAATTATGTTGCCAATGACCAAATACAAAAGATGCAAAAGAGTTAATAAAGTTAGAGACTTGTCAGGCTTCATTGATGTTCACATCAGCATATTGTAAATTTCAATTAACTTGCTGACCTCCGTCTCAGTATCAAAATGAAGAATGCGTGTAGGAGAATACACTGTTCCCCAGGGAACTCCTGATATTCTGTGTATATTTATTTTAAAATACGAGAAAGGCTTTTATACAGGGAAGAACGTGGATGTGTGGGTTCACCTGTGCTACAATTTCTGGATGCGTTGTCTGTTGGTATACCCCTAATTGGGCTGTAGTGTAAATTGATGAGATCTGACAACTGTCCGCTTTCTCTCTACCGATTCCAATTACATTAACACTCAACTGGAATAAACAAATAGATGCATGATGTCTACTGATCGCAAAGCAGTGTCTTAGATGGTAAAATTTTCAGGTGTTACTTGGGAAAGTGTAAATTATCTCCCTCATTTCCATCGAGAAGGAATAAACATTGCAGAAAAAGAAAAAATTTCTGGTGGGTTGCCTAGACTCCCTGAATGTTCTCTGCTGAATTCTCATTGTCCTCTTGAGGTAGTTTAGAGATGACGCTTTAAGGCACTGTCCTCCTTCATAAGCTGGTGGTTGCTAAAGGCCAGGTGGGGCAGGAATGTAGAGATAGATTTGTTGATTTGCCTAAATCTGGACGCAGGGAGAGAAAGTTAAGAAAACTCTCTAGGAACCCTGAAATGATAGAGGATAGCCTGTTACTTGTGAAGGCAAGGGTGAACTGAATCTTAGGAAGGCTGTAATAAAAGTCAAATTTCAATCAGTCACAGATAAGCTACCTGACAAAAGAAGGAGCATGACATTTTGTAATACTGCTTGATTTACTTACCATTGTTCTTCTACACGCAATATTCAGCATTAAATTTAAAAAAAAATACACACAAAGAGACAAGAAAATGTGAAACATGGTCAAGAAAGGAAAGCATCAGTAGAGGCAGACACAGAAGTGACTCAGGTGATTGGAATTACAGACAGATGAGGACTTCAAAATAACTAAGATAAATATGTGAAAAAGCATAATGGAAAATGTGGAGAAAATGTGTGAACAGACTGAGAATTTAAGCAGAGTAATAAATTATAAAAAAGTACCAAATAGAAATGGTAGAAATAAAATGTTTGTTAGGAGAAATGAAAAATTAATTTGAAGATCTTGACAGAGACTGAACGTAACAAAAACAAAGTTTGAAGATGATCCACAGGGGAGCATTTGGAGAAAAAAAAAGTGAACAAAATGAACTAGAGCACTTCAGGTCAGGAGCAGTATTAATCATTCTAATGCTACTAATGTTTTGACCTATTTGACATTTATGAACACTGTACTCCAAAACTGTTGAGTACAGTTTTTTTTTCAAATATATATGGATTATTCACCAAGATAGATTATATGGGGCTACAGCCAACTCCCAACAAATTGTACATGACTGAAATTATGTAGTGTGTGTTTTAGGTTACAACAGTAATAAAATAGAAATCATCAAAAATAAGATAGGTAGAAAATTCTCAATTAGTGGGAAATTAAGCAAGATCTTTGAAATAACTCATGAGTCACAAAATCACAAGAAATTGTGTGTGTATGTGTGTGTGTGTGTGTATTCTATATGGTTAGAGGGAAATTTGCTGTTTCACATGCTTATATTCTGGAGACATTAGAAGGAAAGGGGAACATTATGAACAGCTTCATGCAGATTGAAAATTCAGATGAAATGGACAAATTCTTTGAAAATGACAGTTTTTTAAAAAATTGATGCAAGAAGATATAGAAACCGCAAGTAGACCTGGTATCTGACAAAGTCACTGGATTAAAAAACAACAAAGACAAAAGCAAATATTATTTCCCTTAAAAAAAAAAAAGCCTTCCTAGCAAGAAAACTTGAGGTACAGGGTGGCTCCACTAGTGAATTCTTTTAAAATTTTAAGGGAAATAATACCAGTCTTACTCAAATAGTTTTAGAAATCGGGGGGAGGAGGAACACTTCTCTACTTGTTTTATCAATTCTGTGTAATTCTAACACCAAAACAAAATAGATGGTGCAATGCTAGTATCACTCATGAAAAAAGGGCCAAAAGTCTTTAACAAAATATGAGCATATTAAATGCAGTGATGTATTAAAACTATCATAACTAAGCACAATTTATTAAAATTATCGTAACTAAGAACAATTTTTTTCAGGAATGCAGAGTTGTTCTTTTTAACATTCAAAAAACTCTGAATGCAATTTACCAGTTTAACATAAAAAACGGGTCAAGTCATATGAGTACCTCAGTTGATACAAGAAAAACATTTGACAAAATCCATTATTAATTCATGTTAAAAATTATCTGGGCAGACTAAAATACACAAAAAATATCCAAGGAGACTTTGTCAGTCTGACAAAGAAAATCTTTGAAAAATCTCTAGTTAGCTTCATAATTAATAGTAAAACATTGAATGATTTTCCTCTAAGACTTGGAACAAAGCAAGAATATCAGGTCTGATCTCTGATATGCAGCACTGTCTGGAAGTCCTAGACAACTTCCAGACAGCAATAGAAATAAAAGCTTTAAAGACAAGAAAAAGAAAAAGAAAAAAAAAAAGCAATAGAAATAAAAGCTTTAAAGATAAGAAAAAGAAAAAAAACTCCTAATTCACAGCTGAAATGATTATATACATAGATAATCCTATGAAATGTACAAAAATTTTTAGTAATGAGAAGAGAATTTAGAGAAGTCACAGAATGCAAGATCAATAGATAAAAATATGGTATTCACTATGGTAGCATAAAATAATTGGGAAATAAATTTAAAATTTTATGATTACATCAAAGTTATATACTTAGAAATAAATATAATACAATTATATGCCTAGAAATATCATACAATAAAAAATTTTGACAGAAACAAAAGCAGACAAGTAATTAGTTATTTTCTGTTCATGGATTGAAAGACTTAATGTTACCAAGATGTTCATTTTCCCCAAATTGATCTGTGGTATTAATTTAATCTCAGTCAAAACACAAGCAAGATTTTGGGGGCGCCTGGATGGCTTAGTGGGTTAAAGCCTCTGTCTTCTGCTCAGGTCATGATCCCAGAGTCCTGGGATCGAGCCCAGCATCAGGCTCTCTGCTTGGCAGGGAGCCTGCTTCCTCCTCTCTCTCTGCCTGCCTCTCTGCCTGCTTGTGATCTCTGTCAAATAAATAAATAAAATCTTTAAAAAATACACACACACACAAGCAAGATTTTTAGAAATTGACAAACTGGTTCTAAAATGTATATAGAAACACAAAGTATATCGAATAGTCAGAACTGTCTTACAGAAGAAGAAAGAAGTTAGAGAAATTTCTGATTTCAAGACATGTGATAAAGATCCGTTGATTCATACAGTGCGTTATTATCATAAAGGTGGTCAGATCAAAGAAACAGTACAGTAACAAAGAGGACTACATATGGTTGAAGCATGATTGAGGTGCCAA
Source organism: Enhydra lutris kenyoni (assembly GCF_002288905.1). Classification (NCBI taxonomy): domain Eukaryota; kingdom Metazoa; phylum Chordata; class Mammalia; order Carnivora; family Mustelidae; genus Enhydra; species Enhydra lutris. Next base: position 3,015,029 of record NW_019154134.1, read on the forward strand.
GTGAATTTAGTGGGAACTACAAAGGTTTTTTGTGTTTGTTGGACTTTTTGTTTTGTTTTGTTTTTAAACAAATCATGGCATCATGACTGGATAACAGGAATGTAGGGGAAAATAAAAATTTGAGCTCAACCATATTCCATATACAAAAAAATTATTTTTCAATGGACCATATATCTAAACTTAGAAGCTAGAAACTATAAGCTATAAAACTACTTACAAGAAAGCAGGGGAGAATACGTTGATGACATTCGGGTGGCTATAGATTCTACTTACAGGAAAAAATCATTAGCCACAAATTACAAAGTTTATAAATTTGACATACTTCAAGATGAATGTTCATCAAAGACACCATTAAGAAAATGGTAGACAGGCTACAAAATGGGAACAAATAAACCAATCCAACAAAACACTCTTATCTAGAATATATGAAGAAGTCTTAAAAATTACCAGTAAAATGACAAATGCCTTAAGTGTACACTTAACAGAAGAATAAATATGAATGATCACAAAGCACACGAAAAAAGTGCTGAAAATCATCTGTTATCAGAGAACCACCCATTATTTCTCAGAGCTCCAACGGGTGGAAATCTACTATCCTTAACATGATCTATATGGTCCCTGTCTAACTCTGTAAGTGGTCATTCTCTTCTCTCATGACTTCTTTAAGGTCTTCAAATCTGTGCACATGCTCTTACCTTAGCCCTGTCCGATCCTAGTTCCATGTTCTGCTTTATTCCCGTATCTGTATCTCTCATGAATTCTCATTCTTCAGGTCACTGTTGAAAGGTACTCCCCTCAGATCCCCGTAAAGAACATTTTGGATCAGTCTAATGGAGCCTTTCTTCATGCCATTTTTTTTTTTTTAAAGAATTTATTTATTTATTTGACAGAGAGAGATCACAAGTAGACCGAGAGGTAGGCAGAGAGAGAGAGGGAAGCAGGCTCCCTGCTGAGCAGAGACTCGATCCCAGGAGCCTGAGATCATGACCTGAGCCGAAGGCAGCAGCTTAACCCACTGAGCCAAACCAGGCGCCCCCTTCATGCCATGTTTTATACTCTCTCATACCCCGTGTGTTTCCTTTAGAGCACTTAAAATAATGTAGAAGAACCTGATCTGTATGTTTACTTCCTCTGCCAGGATGTAACCTTATAAGCAGAGATTTTGTGTTTTTTGATACCCACGGCATTGCTCGAGTGTCTAACAAAATGAATGGCTGTAGTAGTAGATATTCTAAAATATTTATTAATTGAGTGAATTGCAAAGGGTTGGTGCAACTAAGCAATTTAGAACCTACATTTGTGAACTGTGGACATTTCTGGAGTTTCAGCTGCCTTTCCGCAAAGCCCTATCAGCTGGAACAGCCCTGTACAGAAACAGAGCTTTCCGCTTCGGTTTATAAAGCTGCTCCCCGGGGATCTGTGCCGTATCAGACAGGTGCTTTCCCTGGGGATTTACCTGTTTTCACACAAGATGCCCAAGCGTGAAAAACCACCTCTTCCATCCATGAGCCACACAGTTTCTGATGAAGCCAGCTGTTTACCCTTGAAGGGCTTCCAGGAAATCCAAAGTGTTGTAAATGTTTTGTTGATAAAGACTTTTAAAAAGATAGCCATGTATCCTTGAACCGGTCTCAGTCCAGCTCTCGCAACTCAATCCTTTAACCTGAGACATAGCTGGATACTGGTTCAGTAGGAGGAAATGTGCCAAAAAGGCAGAAGCCAGGGCAAGAGCTGGACAAGTCTTTGTGCTCTTTGATTCCTAAATATCATCATGCTTATGTTTTACTGACACAGTGACTGCATTTCATTTTAAAACAAAGATGTCATGTGATGGTGTTCAGCTTAGGTTCAGTGGAATCAAAAAGGTCATTTTTACTAGGCTGGTGCCTTGGAGAAAGAGGCCGGATATATGTATGTGCACGTGAGAGAGAATGAAGTGTTCATTTCTCGCCCCTCTTTTCTCCCTGGGGTATTTTGACATGGCATTAAACGAAACAACAAAAGCTTACTGAGCGCTGTGATCAGAAGCCATCTGCATGGAACTGTTTTGTTTTTTTTCTTTAGCCTTATAACAATATTGGCAAATGATCCCCCAAGCAGTAATGAAGGTTAAATATCTTTGACCATTAAACATTTTATGTTGCCGCTAACTCAGGCAGCACAAGTACACAAAGTGACAAGTGATGTATTTGGGACATTTACCTCATTTCTCAGTCTCTGCCACCAAAACTGTCATTTCAGGGATGCACGAATGTGAGTTGAGCTCCTTTGCCAAATCACCTTGTTTAAATCTCCATAAAACATTGCTGCCGTCATCAGCTAGAAACTTTGAGAAGCAATTTAGGGTTGATATAATTTGCAAGTAATTTATCACCTCAAGTAGGTGGTTTTATTAAGTAGCTGCAGGGTGCTCGTATAAAAACAAAATGAAAGAAAGGTTACATTACCTTTGTCCTCCCTCTCATCCTTTCTTGCTTCTAGTCCTTTTGTTTTTTGAGTAGTTACTTAAACTTCTCTTAGGTTGGAGAATAATGAAGTAGACAGGACCAGAGAAAATACTGAACTAAAAAGATCAATAAGTGTATAAGGACCTCATGAAAGCAAACAGATTGAGAAAAAAAGGTTCAGCAAAAGCTAGAATAAGCAGAGAAAACTTGTGGAAAAGTTGGCTTTGAGTTGCATCAGAGAAGGCAGAAGCAGGAGGAAACTCCTTTCATTCAGAGCAAGAGTGTGAGCCAAGACCCTGGGGCAGAAATGAAGAGGTAGTGAGGAAATACCTAGTAGAATTTTATTTATCATTTTTGCTTAATTCATAACGTTTTAAGTTGCTCTATATATTGGTGATGTAAAGTGACTGTATTATAGTTTTTGTATATAAAAGATTTATGTATTTACTTGAGAGAGAGATTGGGAGGAGAGGGGCAAAGGAAGAGGGGAGACTCTCAAGCAAGGTTACCATTTGTTCATTCAATGAGCACAGCATAAGCTTCTACTGTATAGCATACAGCATATTAAAAACTAGGGCTACGAGGTAGATGAAATCAAATTGTATAATAGATCAACTTATTAGAATTCTGAGGGTGTTTTGGGTAGAATTTGGTGTTTTGTGGAATTTCTGACTGGAAGATCTTTGTAGCATGGAACAGAGTGAGACATTTTGATAGGCATCAGCTTAGGATGAGTAACGTTAGACTTCAATATTTTCATCTTTTTTGGTAACTCTTCACATACTGAAACTCCAACTGAAACTGCTCTAAGAACACAGAGCAGGTGGGACCAGCTTGAGTGAAACACTGAAGTCTTTCCAGGGGAAACGCAGCTTACCATAACACATGGGTTAGTGAACTTGGGATGGTTAGCATCAACGTTTTCCTAGTTAGTATTAGTTCAAGGGCATCTGGGTATGGTTGTGTGAGTGTATTTTGGGGAAGCATGTTTGTCTCCTAGATGATTACTTGGATTAAAAATGTAAAAATATATAAAATATAAATTTTTAAATGAGTTATTTGGTTCATAAAAAGGCAACCACTGGAGACCACACAGCTAACAAAATTAATGTGGCCATGCAGAGAAAGATTGTCACTACTTAAAACCTAGTGTTGATTTGTAAGCAAAACCTCTGTCTCCTGACCTTAGTGCAGTCATCTGGCCCCCCTGTTATTCGTGCCTTTAGATTTGAATCACATTTTGATGCTGTATTTTGGATCTGGAAGCAGAGATGGAGAGTTTGTGGCCATACTGCTGAGGAGCCCAAACAGTGTTTTATATTTGGATGTAAATAAATAAGGCCCAGTCACTAACCTCTTTCTAATACACCATCACTGCTAATTTCAGTAGAGGCTTCAATACCAGATAATGTTCCCTGTTGCAGTAGAGATAGCACTGTTGGCTAACTTTTTTGAAAGGAGAGTATGATTAAAAGAAATGGACAGGAATTATTTGAAACATGTAAGAACAGCTGATTTAAAATGTTTTAGTATTTTTTTTTTTCTAGTTTGTTTCCACATGGGCTGTACCCACCGGGAGATTTTTTTTTTCTTTTTCTCCTAATAAGCTCTTCATAAGATTTGTTCAAAGTTTCTTTTTCTTTTTTGTTAATAAAGGAACTCATAGGACTGATCGCTTATCTCCTAATGCCACGCACACACACACACACACACACACACACACGCAATCAAGTTATCACCCTCTGAGTAAACAGGATACAAATATTTCCTGGGTGGTTTTTGAATGTGCTGTACCCATGAGGAATGTTGGGGATTCTAGGAATCTTGGTACCCAGATTTGGCACTGCTCCCCATTAATCACTCAGTAGTCAAGTAGCTTATTGGAGCAGTACAAAGATTTGGCTATCTATCCTTCATCACTGTTGGATACAACTCTTGAGTGCCAAGAATGAATGAATCCAAGTGGGTGGATGGATGGGTGATGGTTGGTTCAAAGCTCAAGCAAAAGAGCTTTCTTTTGATATGCTCTCTGGTCTTGTCCTCTGGTCAGATTTAGAAGATAGGAGTAAAATCAAGAAGATAGGAGTAAGGAGACTAAGTCTTACAGCTGGAACTGCTATGGTGAATATAGGAGAGATCAGAGTTGGTCAGGAAAAGACCTAATTTCACTGGGGCCTCAACCTCCTTTGCTCTGTCCAGTAGTAGTTCAGGTGGGCTAGGGTAAAGGATGATGGAAGTTGTACCCTAAAGATTCATGTTAGGTTTGTTCTTGGCTGTGCCATCATAGTGTATTACTCTGGTAGATGCCTATCTCATGGCCAACACTCTGCTTGCCTTTTCTTTAATTAGAGAAAAAAAAAAAAAAAGTTGAGGAGTAGATATCAGCACACCTTGTTTTTGTTTGTTTGTTTTAACAGAAGGAGAATTATTTTTATTTTATTTATTTATTTTTTAAATAGGAAAAATTGAGGACTGTGAAGAATAACCAGTGTGTCTAAGGACATACAGATGGTTGAGAGGCAGGGCTGCCATTGAACAAAGGTCTGTGTGGGCCGATGTCTTTGAACACTTCACTTTGCACAAAGGCCTTTTTAAGAAGTAGGTTTTAGATCAAAGCCAGATCAGTTGGGGATTATTGATCTGTCACTTTAAGTTAGTTTTCTTATGATGTATCACTAGAGGTTGGGAGGAGGGGAAAAATGAGAGAAAGCATTAAGTGGCTTAACAGTGTTTTCACCTAATCTGAAAGGATGGCTCAAAAACTAGAAGAAACAACACAATCCACTGTCTCAATTTAACTCACTCATAATGTGATGTAAGTATGTTAGTATGTGCTGGCTAAGAAAAGTCGAGAGAAGAGTGTAAGTAGGACTTTGATCGTTAATTGCTTTGAGACACAATCAGGGCCCTGTGATGTCTGTCATTTTTATTTTCACTGTGTCTTCAGAGGTGCCCACAGGAACCTGAAAAATGAAAGCAGAATTCCAGCTCAATATCAAATGAATTTGCAAGGATTCTTCGGGCATTTAAGTCTATGATAAAGTAGGCAGACAAGCGTCTCTCTCTTTTTCTTTTTTAAGATTTATTAGAGAGAGAGAGAGAGAGAGAGAGCAAGGATGCACATGCATGAGCAGGGGGTGGGCAGAGGGAGAGTGGGAGAGAATCTCAAGCACAGTCCACAGTAAGTGCGGAGCCTGAGGCAAGGCTCCATCTCATGACCCTGAGATCACAACCTGACCTGAAACCAAGAGTCAGATGTTTAACCCACTGTGCCACCCAGGTGCTCCAACATAACCTTCTCTTAATAAAAGATATTAATATGAATTAAAAACCAATGAGGTACAAAACTAAATGAGTTTTTTTGGTTTGTTTGAGAAGAAAAACATGAGTATGGTACAATTTTGTCATTACATAGAGATGTAATGACTAAAAACTTAAGCTCCATGATCAGATATTTACAGACCCTGATATTGGGAAGCTCTGACTTTGCCGAACAAACTTTTCTATGCCCCAGTCTTGTAAAAGTGAAGCAGAGATGGTGGTAGCACCTACCCACCCCTGGACAAGTAATGAGGATAACACAGATGCTGTCTATACCAAGATCTGGCCTGCTGTGAACCTTGATAGATTTTAATCATGTTTAGAATTTTTGATACTGTGATCATGACTGAAATGACATGTCCTACTTGGAGATAATTCAGAATTGAGTATTTTGTAGCTTGAGTTCTAATCCATTCTTGTATCATGAGTCCAGTCTATAGGTGAAAAAAAAAAAACATTTTATTGAGTCTTCTCAAAAGATACAGATTGACTTTACGTACAGCCCTTAAATCATGGAATAATTACTAAATCCTTTTATCCAAAAGCTTTGCTGCATAGTAACTACTCAACAAATACTTGAAAAATGGAGTTGGTTTTTCTTTGCATTGTTTGTTCTAGTGTAAGACAGGTAAATGTATAAAATACATCTTTATGAACAAAGCTCATCAACTGAGACTTAAATTATTTGCACAGGATTTGTAGTTAGCGATCATAAAACTATTTAACACGGTGACAACGATTATATTTTACAATGATTATATTTTGTTAAATACTTGCGATGAACTTGTAATGTGACAGAATACATGCCTTGATGTTGTTTTATGACTTGGTATTCACTAAAATCAAGGAATGTGGTCTATTAATCTGCTACTAGAAATGTCAGGGCAGAAGTACACCAGATGTTCCTAACCTTTGTTCCAGCGGGTACAGAAGGCAACCATCCATTTATTTGACAAGCATCTCTGGGGCAGCTTGTATATAACAGGGGCTGTTCTAGACATTGGGGATATAGAGGTAAACAAGATATGCTCAGTCCTCGCTTTTTTGTACATGCATTCTGGTGGGCATAGTTCAAGAATAAGTAAGTGAAAGAGGTACAGAATGTGATACGTGCTGTAAAGAAAAATGGAAAGTGTTTAATGGAGAATGGTTGTGAAAGGGAGTATTTTCCTTTGGACTAATCAGTAAGCAGAGCCCCTATGCTCTTGTGACAGTTTTTGGAAGTGTTCTTGGATTCTCTTGAAGGTGGCACTGGTGGTGATGGGGTTTATCCCAAAATCTTCAAAGTGAGAGCCATTGTTAGAGTTTAGAAAGCCTTTGAGTAGTTGGGTTTATATTATTTCAAGATATTAGTAGTCCTCAAAACCAGGAAGCTCACCCCTATGCTTTGCCTGCTTGTCCCCAATTCTTTGATTGCTTTGGTCCCTTAAAACTTGAATTGAACATCTCTCCTGGGAAATGTCCTGATACCCTGAATGTGACTTTAGATCCCTTTTGTCTGCTTCGCTAACACATACCCCTTTATAGTACCATATTAAAAGATTTGTTTACTTGTCCCTCCCACCACCCACTATTCATGGATAAAACCATAAGCCCCTTGAAGGAAAAGATTATCTTGTTTTAATTTGTATATCTAGTACCTGACACAGCTGCAGCTTTACTCACAAGTCAGTGGGTTGTTTAGATACACTAAAACACTGGGTGTTTAGATACCACTGTTAAGTGTCATCACTCAAGCATTTTTATATTCCATACCTGTGCTTTTTCTCAGCTGATCTTTCCCCTCTGTAAAATCATCTAGCTGGTATAACCACACAAAAGGCATTGCATTGTAGAACCAATTTTTGATGTCTCCCAAATCATGAACGGGTCATACAGGCCCCAAAGATGATGTATAATTACTAAGTGTTCACCTGTGGAGTATAGTTAATAATATATAGCTAATAAATAATACTTAATGTATAGTTATATATAATATAATATAATATGATATATATTATGTATAATATATAACAAGTAATAACTCAATAATAACTTAAATAATTAAATAACTCAATCAAATAATTAATTAATAATAAATAATAACTTAATATATAGTTAATAAATAATACTTCATAACTAAATAGAAACATTTCCTTTTCATTCCCTTTTCCCCCCATTGCTCTTCTTTCTAATCAAGCCAAAAAACTCACTGCCTCCCATAACCAGTATACAACCCTGCATCCCTCATCAAAGGCATCTGTTCTTCCAGGCCTTAATTCAGAGTTCATTTCTCACTTGAAATGCATTTTGTTGTGTATACTTTTAAGCCTTGGAAACACTTGGGGAAGGAAGGTGCTCTGTTAGAGCAGGAAGAGGTGGTACTGAGGGTGGGGTGGGCAAAGAAAACAATCAGCGTCGAATTTAGTTTAATTTCTAGAGACTAACCTCATGCTAGCATTTCTAGTAAATTAGGATCAACCCTAAAATGGAAATAGTAAATGAAATCTTTAATATGTTCAGCTCAGTGGGCTTCAAAAATCTTTCACATCAAAGTTATTCATGAGGTTTTGGAATTTTGAACATTTTTTGTTCAAAGCCCCAGTGCTACGAAATTCATGTGCAGATCCAAGAAAAAAGGATCTCTTTGAGGGAATTTGAGGTGAGCTCTGAAGTTTTATACAGATATTCTCATGGTGCTATATAAATTATTAAGTATATGTACTTTTTTTTCCACAATGAAGATGTGCTACTTGCTACTGGGTATTTTATTAGAATAGATACACAGCAACAGGTTTGGGGCTACCCACAATGTGAGCTCTCAGTAAATGTTGTTTGCTGCTGGTGGAAGTGTAGACTATGCTCCTTTGTTGTGAATGAAGCTGACTGAGGCTATGAAATAGATCTATCTGAGGCGGACCCACAACACTGGTTTCGTTGTGTGGTGGGCTTTGACAGGAAATAGGGCTGATTATTTCACGGCTTGGTGTCCTGTTTTCCTAGTGCTTTTCAATCTTGCCTTAATTGCCCTTTTCTCGATGCTACAGTTAAGAGGGATGAGCTATTGCAAATCTATTAGAGAGCTTGATGGGTACCCCACTCTGATTCTCATTGCTGATCAATTGCTGAATCCACTGATTTTAATTACTGTATATTCTCTATACTTGTCCATTTAGCTTAAATCCTTTCACCGCCCCCCCCCCCCTTTTTTCTCTATTCCAGGCCTTAGATCATTCATTGACTTAGATAACATATGCCTGGTATGTAATCGGTGCCTAATAAATGGTAGATATAATATGGTTTTGAATATCTTTTCTTCCTCTTCAGTCTCTTCTGTGTACTTCAGTCACATTAATCCTCCTACAGCATCATTGTTTTCTTTTTTTTTTTTTTTAAGATTTATTTATTTGAAAGAGAGTGAGAGAGCAAGAGAGAGCAAGCATGTATGAATGGGGGTGAGGGGTGGAGGGAGAGAATCTTCAAGCAGACATTCACTGAGCATGGAGCCCAACATGGGGGGCAGGGCTTGGTCCCACAACCCATGAGATTGTGCCCTGAGCGGAAATCAAAGGCTGATACTCAGCTAACTGAGCCACCAGGTGCCTGCTCCTTTGTAATTGTAATGATGCCGCATCTTTGCTCAAAATTCTCAATCTTTCCCAAATTCTAGAGAATAAAATACAGAGTCCTTATTTTGGTATTCAAAGACATCTTGGCTGGGCCCCAACTAGTCACTTTAAAACCTTTTCTTGATCATGAAGCCTATGTTCTTGCATTGGGTTTAAGAACTTGGGCCATGGAATTGTATTCAAACTATGTCTCCACATCCTGCAAGCTGCATGTGCTCATACATTAAATGGGAACATGATACTGACTACTTCACTGAGTTACAGAAGAATGACTGGGATTATGACTATGAAGCTCCCAGTACTTCTGACGTGTGTCTTAGGTCTTAGTATGTATCTGACCTTTAAGTGTTCAGACTTTTGTTTTTAGTATTAATTTTTAGCATCCACTTCATACGGAGTACTATATTAATGTTTTTATGGTGGGGAAATCTGAAAGACCTACTCTTTTTTCAAAGAGTCATGTGCTTTCCAACTATTAGCAGATTATTTAATGCCAAAAAGGCAGATGTCTAATGGCCAAGGGGAATTAAGCAGCTTTAGCTTAACTGGTAATATGCTTTATATAACTTTTCTGTTAGTCATGCTCAATGAGTGAACAGAAATAACTCCCCTGAGGAGAGTAATTTTCCTCCATAATACTAATGTCTACAGAGTCCCTGAGAATAATGGTGCTATTGGGAGTATCGTATAGATTTCCTCAATGTCCTAGATAAGGACAGCATATACAGAGGGAGATGGAAGGCTAACCTCTTCCTTCCTTCCCATTCTCTTCTCCCACATGTTGAATGCGTTGTCTTCATGCCTGCCTCTCACTCCCAAGGGGGCACTGAAACTGAGAGCCTTTGGTAGTGTCTCTCTTATTCTTTCCACTTTGGTGACCACTGCCTGGAGATGGTACAAGAATACACACAGAGTGAAAAATTTTGAAACTAAGATGTGACCCATGTTCTTAATAAGCATTATAAATACTATTTTGCAGTGTCTTCCTAATTTATTTTTTCCCATTGTTCCTTTCATTGTCACTCTTTTCCCAAAGAATAGCTTGTGTGCACCCTCACCCTTATCTCCTTGGACATCGGTCTTTTAATTAATGTGAGGCCTATCACATTGGGCATCAATCTGGTAATTAAAACTACAAGGAGAAACATCCAAGGGTCGAACAAAGTCACCCAGGGCTTCTCAGTCTGGAGGGATATTACAAGTAAATTGTCAAACTTTGTTTAGCCTTACAACGATGATGATCAGAAACCTCTGACTTGTAATGTATGACAATAGAGTATTAAACATGTGTGCTAGGCATCATGCTCTGAGAGCCTTTACAGCTTCTAGTCCCTGACCAACAGAGCCCCAAGGGAACCCTCACATGTAAATCCATATTTGGAACCATGAGATGCCCTCTCTCCGGCCAGAGGTTTCTCAAATCTGAGATAAAGGCAGCCAGTGGACCTACTGTGGACCCTTTACATAAGATGATCACTAACAGGTCTATTCAAATTTTGTTACAGGCCTTCGAATATCAGTAGATGTTACTCATCAAATAATATTTTTTTGAGTATCCACTGTGGATTTGTTCACTTCTTTGTTTCTGTCTATGTATATACTTTTTATCAAGCTTGGAAATTTTTCAGCCATTGTTTTCCTTGTTTCTTTGAATATTTTTTTAGAGCCCCGTTATCTTTGTCTGTTCTCTCTGGAACTCCCAGGACACAAATGTTACATGTTCTGTAATACTCATACAGGTCTCTGGGACTCTGTTCATTGATTTTTAGTCTATTATCTCTCTGTTGTGTCATTGGATAATTTCTGTTCTATCTTGGAATTCACTGATGGTTCCCTCTGCTGTCTTTGGCTGTTGAGTTCATCTATATGTTTTTTATTTTGGTTATTTTAAGTTCTAACATGCATTTTTCATTTCCTTCTTTGTATTTCTTTTTCTGTTTTAGACTGTTTTACTTTCAAGCATGTTCACAGTTGCTTATGGAAGCATATTTTTGTTGGCTGCTTTACAATTCCTCTCACTTAATTCTAACATCTTTGTCATCTCAATGTTGGCATTTGTTCTATTGTCTTTGAGATCTTTATGGTTCTTTGAAATATCAGTGATTTTTTATTGAACTTTGTATATTTTATCTATTAGGTCATGGGACTCCTAATCTTATTTAAATCTTTTGCTTTAGCAACCTCATCTGACACTGTACCGTGGGCAACATAGACCAACCCCCGGTTGCTGTTGGTTAGGGTTGGTGGTCCAGGTTCCCCATTCAGGGTCCTTGGCATCCTGAATGGGGTCATGTCTTAGGAATCTTGGTAGAAAGCAGGAGTTGAGACTCCTCGTCAGTCTTCTTTGGGGATATCACCATGGCTGGGAAGGTTAAAGTTGGCTTGCTTCTGTTTCCGCATGACCGCTATCGACACAGCAAATTGTGGTCTTGTTATGTATGTTACATGACATTTGGCATGAAAAAGAACCAAAAAAGTTTCTTGGAGAAATGGCTGATTCCATGATTGGGGTAAGATGAGCCCCAAATATCTTATTTTATCAAAAAGTAATGAGGAAACATGTCAAAAGGACACAGGAGACCACTTGAATGGGCATAGAGTGATCAGATCTTGAATACTTCAAATGTCAAAATAGAGAAAGCAATGTATTATAACCCCTTAATTAAAGATAAAGATTATTATAAATATAAATTATGAGATTATTATTATCATTATTATAAAGATTATTATAACTCCTTAATTAAAGATAAAGATGCTCAGATAGGAAAAGCTCTTTCTCATAGTGGGATTACAGTTAATACATTTGAAAGTTTAAAAAATCATCAATGGAAACTAGAATTTGTAAGTATGATTTTGATAAGGAAAAGGATACTTAAATAGTTTCAAAAAATCACACAGGTTACTTTGTGATTACAAAGGGGAAAGATAGTAGTTTTATGATGAAAAAGTTGGCAGACACCACCTTATTCAAGTGATAAACGCTAATATTTAGTATCACCAACACTGAGACATCAACATCTAGTGCCTCCTATCGTGATGCACTGAGAAGGATACAGTGTTTCTTCATTGGTACTCCTGTTAAAAAAATGAGTAAACTTCATCTAATTGTGAAGAAACATTAGGCCTATCCAAATAGCGGGATAAGCTACAAAATAATTGGCATATACTTTTTAATGTTATAAAGGTTACAAAACCAAAGTACTGTCCATTTTAAAAGAGTCATGACAACTAAATACAATGTATTACCCTGAACTGGGTTCAAGGCATGGAAAAGAAATGGCTCTAAAGGATGTTATTGCAAGAATTGACAAAATTTTGAACATGGACTGTGGGTTGTTGGGGATTGGCAAATTGTAGTGTGTGAGCCTGATCTATTCCAGGGCCCACTTTTGTGGTATTTACGAGGCAGGAGTGGTCTTTATGTTTTAAAGTGTTGAGAAAATGCAACAACAGTAACAAAAACCCTGAGAATTTGCAATATGGAGCTGATGAAGCTCTGAAAGCCGAAAATATTTATTTTCGGGTACTTAATGGAAAATAGTTTGCTGACTCCTGGACAGTCTGCTAGTAAAGATACATTTTATTTAAGCTCCTAGATGCAGCAAGATGTAACCCTTGCCTTTTCATTTACATAAACCAGCAACTCCTACTTGCTCTTCTAAAACCACTTGACAAGGGTTTGAACACTTGTAACCAAAGGGTCTTGACTGATAGAACAACCTGCATTGCCAAGGTCACGTGCCCTTGCCTTGCTCTGCTTCATTTGCTAGTGCAGACCACATTTAAGTTGATGAGGTTCTTCAGAGGCCTTATCAAATCTCCAATCATGGCTGGCAGAACTGCACAGGTATACAGTTTTCCACTTAGTCTGGTGCTCATGTCTCTGCAAGGGCCATTATACATTCTGCTGCTCTCAGAAGAAATATTGATGAAATGTGTCCAATGTAATTAAAAATGGATTCATAATGGAAATGCCAATTCAGTGAACATAACTAATAACACTGTGAGTTCATATAATTACTTTTTAAATGGTCTAAAGATCTGATAGGAAAAAAAAGACTTCACTATCCTATTACACTGTTTCATAAATTTACATTCCGAAAAATTCATAAAGCAATTCTAAAGGGAGAGAGAGAGAGTTGAAGGGAGAGAAAGAAATGTCAAAATGATTTACAGAAATAAGAACTTTGGCTTCACAGAGTTAGTCTAGAATTTTTTATTTGTTCTCCTTTCTATGCACCTCCGCCAACATGTGTTGAGCATGTAATGTGCACTGGGCTCTGTGGGAAGTCCTGAGGATATAATAATCAGATGCGGCCCTTACCCTTGAGGTAATCAGAAAGTGTTAGGGGAGGGAAATACTATCATATGGTTGCAATGCCATCTGATAAGTGAGATGAAAATTGTAGATTTCAATGTTACTGCTTGGGAAACTGAGAAAAGTCTTCTTTAAAGGAACAGACACTTAATTGGGTATTGAAGGTAAGTGGGAGGTTGCTGGGATAATCCTGATGAATGAAGAAGGCATGCGCATATAGAAGAGAGATTAAACAATATGAGTAGGGATCTAAAATAATGCAAAATGAGGGAAATTGTTACTGACACTTAAAAATTCAAGAAAGTTGCACATTCAGGATGAAATAACTAAAGATACTAAACTTAAGAGTTGAATTTAGAAGTTTCTAGAAGGAAATCTTGAGTTCAGAGGGAACCACCTTGGACACATAAATGTAGGAAAGAAATCTGGAAAAAATGATTAAGAAAGAAGGGATTTGGGGAGAAAAGAGAGGGAGAGAAAGAAAGAATGTGGATTTCCACAATGTGGAAATTTCCACAAATGTGGATTTCCACAAGTTATAGATTATTGCATACTAGGAGACCGCCACATGCAGACCTTACAGGAGGAGTAACCGTAAGATGTGCTGTTTTCCCTGAATTTGTATCTGAGACATGATTTAAGGCTCCAAGCTTGACAAAGCCATCAAACCTTTCCAGAACTGCTGATTTACATAAAAGGGAATGTTTTAGTGGGAATGTTCTAGAGCAACCCGTAAATTTGTCATAAGTAAGGAGCATGTACTCCTGTCTCTTTGTCTTTCCACTCTATTTCACTTGGAGAATCCTCTCTTCCACAGGTTTGGAGTGAGCCAACCTGGCTTCTAGCTACATGTTTCATGGGACAGAGGGCTGTATAATGAAAACCTTGAATCCCTAGGCTTTAGTGATTAATTTAAAAATGTGACCCAATCTTTCTTAAAACTGCTTGAAGAGATCTTTTTATTTATGCAACTCATAATTATAAAAATAGAACTTGGATCTTCCATGGTTACTACTCCTAATAAATCACTTGAAAGAGAAGTCAAGGGAAAGGACTAGAGAACCACAAAATGGGGTAAGATCAAGTTCAGCTGTAGTTGTGCATCCGGGTCTGCAAGCAATAGATCTTCTCAGTTTTTAATTTTTTTTTTTTTTACTGGAAAAGTCTTTATCCCTTGTTTTTGAAGGGTATTTTCTTAGTTAGAGAATTCCAAGTTAGTGATTCATTTTGTTTTTGTTAGTCTATTTTCTTACAGCAGGTTAAAAACACCATACCATTATTTTACTGCTCCCATTATTTCTGTTACATAATATTGATGCTTTAAAGCTAGTATCTTTTTTCTCTCTCTAGTTAAGATTTCTTTCTTGTTTTGTTTTCTACACTTGGACAGTGGTGTGCCCAGGAATGGTTTCATTGTATTTATTCTGCCTGGGGTTTGCAGAGCTTCTTGAGGCTGTGGGTTGACTTTCTTTTTTTTTTTTTAAATCATACCAGTTTTAGAAAATTCTCAACCATTTGACTTCAAGTGTTTCTTGTATCTCATTCTCTTTCTCCCATGAGACTCCAATAACACATATGTTAAACCATTCCCAAGCATTTCTTTCTTTCTTTTTTTTTTTTTTTAAGATTTTATTTATTTATTTGAGAGAGAGAGAGAGAGAATGAGAGAGAGAGCATGAGAGGGGAGAGGTGAGCGGAAGAAGCAGACTCCCTGCTCAGCAGGGAGCCTGATGTGGGACTGGATCCTGGGACTCCAGGATCATGATCTGAGCCGGTGGTTGCTTAACCAACTGAGCTGACCAAGCGCCCTCCCAAGCATTTCTTAAGCCCCTTTCTGTATATATAGATATATAGTTGTTGTTTTGTCTTTCTGTGCTTCTATCTGGTGTTTTTTCCTGACTCCCTTAGTGGTTCATTAATAATGCAAGTTATCATATCCTTCAGTTTGGGAATATCATTTGACTTTTTTTTAAGGGTATATTTTTCTGGTGAAAGTCTTTATGTTATTATCTATTTTCTCACACTTAGTAATAATAGTTATTTTAAAGTCCATGCTTGATAACATAAATATCTGGGTTACCTGTAGGCTGGTTTTTATTGCCTTTTTTTTTTTTTTTTTTTTTTAAACCTTAGCCACTTTTCTTGTCCTGCTTGGTGATTTTTGAGTAAGTACTTGTAGGAGAATTGTCGAGATTCTAGGTGATGTTGAATTCCTCAAAAAAAAAAAAAAAATTACCTCCTCCTTTGGCTATAGCTAGATTAGGGTGCATATACTCAATACTGTGAGGAGAGAGTTTCTTTAAAAATTAATATGAAAATCAGTATTCCTAGGATGTAGGTCTACAGGGGTTCTGACTGACTGCCTGGAGTTCTTATTATGGCCTGTCTTCCTTGGGATCCTGAACTCTAATTTTGTTACTGAAAACTGCTGAAAAATCTGTCCTGTTTGAGCATATAGAGCTCTTGGTCCTGAAAGGCAAGAATTGCTTCCGACTGGGTCACAGCTTTCTTCAGATGCAGCGTGTACTTCCAGCTCACTGCAAACCCCTCCACACACTGTATTTATACACTTAACTAGACTCTTTTTTTTTTTATTTAAAATTTTATAAACACATATTTATTCAAGTATAGTTAGCACATAGTGTTATATTAGTTTCAGGTGTACAATATAATGATTCAAAGATTGCATACATCACTCAGTGCTCATCATTACTCATAATAGTAAGTGTACTATTAATCCCCATTTCGCCCATTCCCCCTCCCCATCTTCCCTCTGGCAACCACTAGTTCTCTGTAGTTGAGTCTATTTTTTTTTCTTTATTCTTCATTCGATTTGTAAATTGCATGTATGCGTGAAATCATAGGGTATTGTCTTCCTCTGATTGGCTTATTTCACTTAGCTTTGTACCCTCTAGATCTGTCCATGTTTTGCAAATGGCAAGAGCTTTTTTTATGGGTAATATTCCTCTGTGTGTGTGTGTGTGTGTGTGTGTGTGTGTGTGTATGTATGCATGTACCACATCTTCTTTATAAAATTTCTAGAAAAAAATACAGGCAATGATTTCTTTGACATCATCCCTAGAAACATTTTTTCTAGATTTGTTTCCTCTGGCAAGGGATACAAGAACAGAATTAAATTACTGGAACTTCACTAAAATAAAAAGCTTCTCAACAGCAAAGGAAATGATCAGTAAAACAAAAAGTCAACCTAAGGAATGGGAGGAGATATTTACAAATGATATATCCAATAAGGGGTTAGTATCCAAAATACATAAAGAAGTTATACAACTCAACACCAAAAGAACTCAAATAATCCAATTTAAAATGGGCAGATGACACAAATAGACATTTTTCTGACAAATGAAAAGATACTCAACATCACTAACCATCAGGGAAATACAAATTAAAACCATAATGAGATATCACCTCACGCCAGTACTAATGACTAGTGTCAAAAAGACAAGAAATAACAAGAGTTGATGGGAATGTGAAGAAAAGGGAACCTTCCTGTACTAATGCTGGGAATGCAAACTGCCAGAGCCATTCTGGAGAATAATGTGGAGGTTCCTCAAAAAACTGAACATAGGATTACCATATGATCCAGTAATTCTTCTACTATTTAACCAAAGAAAACAAAAATGCTTATTTGAGAAGATATATGCAGCCCTGTGTTCATAGTTTCATTCATTTTTATCAGCTGCGTGGTCCTTGTCTGTAATCATTTGATTTCTGTCTCCTGAAATCAGGTGGGAAAATAGGATATTCTCCTTAATGTAGAATGGATTTGTGTTAGACATAAAATAAGTCATAGTTTAAGACTTGGCACATGCTTCAAAGGAAAACATGTTGAATTTTAGGCTTGTGCCTCTACTTTCCCTTCTCTCAGGAATCTTGTTTCTTCTCATACTAAAAGCCTTGGCAGCCTTAAGCTTAAATTTTGGTCTTTCCAGTTCTGGGAAACTACCAAGATACTCTGCTGACTTACCTACCTCTTTATAGTTTCTTCCTTTTGGCTTCTCAACTTCTCATCTTCTGCAAAAAGTGGCAAATTCTTCCAGTAGGAAAATGATACTCAGAATGTATAGCTCACCTCAGTGAGCTTCCTTTTTGACACATTGATCTCGTAAATCCCAACCGTGTTGGCATTTTTTTTTTTTAACTCTGCCTTCAGATTGTGTGTGGTTCTGTGTTTTATTTGGACTTTTAGTTGCTCTTAGTGAGATGTGCTACTCTGTCACAGCTTGAAGCAGAAGAATTCTTACCTGTGTATTATTTTAGACATCAGAACATTTCACATGAAAATTTAGAATTTTTTTTTTCACTTGAAAATAACAATCCATGGCAGCAGAGAATCTCTGCTCCTTTCAACTCAGCAGGCATACCACAGGACACACAATCTTCACCACTCTGTATTGTCTTTCACCATTCTAGCTTCATTCATTGCTGTCCCTTACATATCCCTCTGTAATCATTTGATTTTGCATCACTTGAAGTGTCTTGAGAGAATAGTATGTTTTCTGTTCTTCAAAGCCATAGTAGAGGAAAGGAGCTTCAGTGGCAATAAAAAAGATTTTTGTTAGACATAAAACATTTCTCCATTATAGGCACTTTCCAGTTAAGGGAAGGCATTTCTAGAACAAATAGACTAGATACTCCATATATGTACCATAGATCAGATAATGTCAGAAATTTGGGATTACTGAAAATTTGACTTATTAGGTGGACTTGAAGACTATAGTTTCATTAGGAATAGAAGAATGGGGGGCATCTGGGTGGCTCAAGGGTTTAAGCCTCTGCCTTCAGCTCAGGTCATGATCTCAGGGTCCTGGGATCGAGCCCCACATGGGGTTCTCTGCTCAGCAGGGAGCCTGCTTCCCTCTCTCTCTGCCTGCTTCTCTGCCTACTTCTGATCTCTCTCTGTGTCAAATAAATAAATAAAATCTTAAAAAAAAAGAATAGAAGAATGGTGCTGTGGTTAATAGAAAGGCATGTGTTACAATCATTCAGGGATTTGCTATGAAAGTCTTTCATTCTTTCAGTCATTCATATATGGAATATTTTTGCATATTTACTATATGCTAGCCTAGTTTCTAGGCACTCTGAATCAGTGGTGAACTTTAGTTTTAGCAAGTTAATAAAGACTGTAAATGCACAGAGAAGCAAAACAATTTCAGTATTTGTATTTGTATTTGTAGTAGGCAAAATGATGGCTTCCAAAGATATCCATGTCTTAATGCCTAGAATCTGTGAATATGTTGTTTTACATGGCAGAGGGGATTTTACAGATCTTGTTAGGGGTAAGGACTTTCAGTTGGAGAGATTACCCTACGTTAACCTGGTAGTCTTGATATAATTATAGGAGTCTTTAAAAGCTGAGAACCTTTCCTGGCTATGGTCAGAGGGAGATATGACTACAGAAGAAAGATCAGAGAGATGTTACATTGCTGGCTTTGAAGATGAAAGAAAGGGACCATGAGCCAAGGATTTGGATAGCCCCTAGAAACTGGAAAAAGAAGAAAACAGATTTTCCCCTGAAGCTTCCAGAATGAAATGCAGGCTTTCTCACACCTTTATTTTGGCCCAGTAAGACACGTGTTGGTCTTCCAATCTACAGCATTATAAATTAATCCATCTTTGTTGTCCTAAGCAACTAGGTTTCCGTGAATTTGCTACTGTAGCAATAGAAAACAAATACAGTACCATAAAAAATATATAGGTTAGTGATATAGAAAGTGGTGGTGGTGGGAGGCTATGCTAGCTTGGATGTTGACTGAAAACTTTCCAAAGCTGAAACTGGAACCTACTGGAAGAACGAGATGTGTGTGTTTATGGCAGTAGAGGGCAGTGCTGAGGAGACTAGGAGACGAAGAAGGAGAAGCAAGAAAGTGCAGATTGAGTAGGACTTGTAGGTCCTGGTAAAGAGTTTAAATTTTATTTCATTTTGTTTAAAAAGTTTGTAGAGGGAGAACAATATAATTTTATTTACATTCTTGGGCCTATCCCCAGAGAATCTGATTTACTGGGCTCATGAAGGGATCTAAGAATCTTCATTTGTACAACTGCCACAGAGGTGGACTTTGGATCACATTGTAACAAATACTATTTCACTTTCTGGCATTTGTTCTCTGGCTCCTACACATAGGTTCATTCCCCATCTTTCTCTTTTTGTAGACATTTTCCCCAGCATATACCATAATCTCCAGATCACAGAATATTTTTTGGGTTCTTCCCATGTTGTTCATGGAGCCAATTCAGGACATCTAAGAGTACACACACTTACCTAATGAAATTGAGCAATATTTGTATACTGTCACAAGTCTACATTACTGCTTTTTCAGGTTCATATTATATAATGCACTTTTAATGAAGCTTGTATCATTGAAATTTTGTTTCTCTTACTCTCACCTCAAGGAATTTGCTACTTTAAAAAAGAAAACCGCTCCTAGTAAATTCAATAGATTTGTAGCTCTGTCTAAGAAAGCAGTATATTGTCTCTTGTGTTGAAGGGTAGAGTATGAGAAATATGAGTGGAGAATTTAGGCTAGGGAGAGAGTGTGTTCCTAAAAGAGCTCAATCCTGTAAGTTGGCTTTAGGAAATGGACCATAATTTGGAGCACTCTGATATGGAGGTAACTGCACACACCTTTAGACATTTTCTTCTGTGTAAATAGCCATTACACTTGATCTGACCTTCTTATTTCAGGGTTCCCAGTCATTCTTACTTGCCAGAGCAATTCTTCATGACTCCTAATAACTACCCAAGACAAGTTGGTGGCAAAGAAAGAGTCACTCATTTTAAAGAGATAACCAACTTTCTCCGTCTTAATTTGCACTTTGTAGTATGGTTGAAAGCCAGCAATATTTTTAAATTGTTAATCCTTCTTGCCTTATAACTATGTTTATTTGTGGGGACGGATGGTTGCCAGGCACGCTTCCTGTTTCAGGGTGCCCTTGTTTCAGGCGGTTCACAGTTGTCTTTGTTCATATGCAGAACGTGGCTGCTGTATATAGAATTCTTTTCTTTCTAATATTTTCTTTTCTCTCAGACTTGGCTCTGAGATTGTGTTTACTTATTTTTTTTTTTTTTCGGAGTAATTATCATTAATGGAAAGCATTAAGTAGAAGTGAGTGTGTGTTTTTAGGTAATTGTCCTGAGGATGTATGCATAGGAGGATAACAGAGGGAACTGTTGGGGTAATCTGGGCTCTGGAACCCTTTGTGTTTTTGCCAACCTTCAGCTTTCTCTTCATAGACCTATCCAGGAACTGTGGTTCCTGAGTACGTGAAGGGCAACAAAATAGGACAGAAACTAATACCAAGCTAGACCAGAAGCCCATTTATCCATAGTTCATGCTTCCTGATTTATAATTCATACTCTTAACTAAAGTGATTTCTGCAAATACAGATTTGCTCTTGACACTTCCCCTCAAAACCTTCATTGGTTTCCCCTTGCATGTGGAAAAAAACAGGAATTCTGCCCTTCAGGTGAGAAATTATAGGATGACCATAGAATTCATGGTCCAAACTCGGACAACTGGAGACTGTAAAGAATGCTGTGAATAATTTGGCTTGGGTGACAGGTTTCTAGTGCCCCAGGCAAATGGGGACAGTTGGCCCTGCTATCTAGAAGAGTCTTCAAACTCAATCTCCATCATCATCATTCACTCTGTTCCATTCACATTTGCTGCTTTCAGTTCTTTAAAAGTACTCACCTTATGGCCTTTGTGCAGGCTATACACTTTATCTAAAATACTTTTTAATGAGTTCCTTGCATGGCTGCCTCCTCACCCTTTAGGTCTCAGTTAAACAATCACCACTTCAGAATGGTGTCCCTGACCCTTGACTCTTGAGACAATTCTCATTCTATTTTGCTCTATCACAGGATATTGTGATTTCTTTCTTTCTTTTCTTAAAGCAGTTATTACAACCAAAACTCTATTTTCTGCGTATCTGCTAACTCCTCAGTACAACTAGAATGTATATTTTTTCTTGTCATCTCTTAAGACTTCCATTCAGTTAGTGAGACTGACACTTCTTGTCCTAATTCCAGACCCTGAGGGAGTAATGATTGTCCTAGCTTGATTCAGGTTACCAGGCTCTGGTACAGTCAGCTGTGGCTGGGGTGGTGGATCAAGTTTTATAAACATCCAGGCCACGAGCACACATTTTTGGATTGGGACAATAAAGGGGGCAGGCGCAAAGTCATGTGCGCTCTAAGTTGTCTAAACACATCATTACATGGTTTCCTTTTTTCCTTATGTCTGTGGTTTCCCAGGGAGAGTTCTAGTCCTACGCTTTTATTTTCCCTTTGCTCCTTTAATTTCTGAAGGTCAAGTTTACACATCTCATTCACTTCTTTTGAATAGAGCGATTTGGAATTGTTGTTTCCCTGATTTGTGTGAATCGAATGGTTACTTTCGGCATCTGATTGAATCTAATGAATCACTTATTTGATCAAAACAGGTGTCCCGTACCAGTATTCTGAAGTTGACCCCTGCAATGAGGCAAGGGGTTTATTCTGACATTAGCTGTTTCTCTTTAGTAATTAGAGGGTTTATTCTTTTTTGGTTGTATGTGTTTATTGTCTGCATTGCAGATTAAAATCAAATGCGTATTACGATTCTACCGATTTAGTAACATAGTAAAACAGTTGTCTCCTGTTCGGTATAAAAAGGTAATTGAAGAGTCACCCCTGCTGAGAGTTAGCAGCTTGGATTCTAGACTGAGTCCTGTCCCTAAGGAATGGTATGGTAGCTGGAATTCCTTGAGCCTGTCACACTGACCCTCCTTCATTTATGAAATAAAAGAATTGATTAAAATTACTTTTAAGTTCTCTGCTAGCCTTGAAATTCTGAGATGTTATAACTGCCTGAGAAGGGATCCTATTTTTTGACTAGTTGTTAATTTTGAAAAAGACTCTGAATAAAATACTTCCAAGAGAAACTTTTTCAAGGAAGTTTGTTATGGGGAAGATTCTTTATTATTTTTGGAAGAATTAAACATAAGAGAAGTGACCCATGTCCTAAAGTCCATGAGTCTGTAAGAGTCCATTTTCTCCATAGTAATGACATTCAGTGCCACCTTGCTGCATTTTGGCTTGGGGTAGACAGAGGCCAAGTGGTCAAAATGGCTGCTGCCTTGATTCTTGCTCAGAAAACTCAATTAGAGGACAGAGCCAAGATGCAGACTGAAGTGACAGTCATTATTTTTTACAGCAGATTAATGGGAGTGAAGTAGAGAAAGCTTTCTGCCCTGTAAATGTGCCACTTGCAGTCCTGTAACATATGGCTCAACACAGAATAAGGGAAATTCAAAAAGTCATTGAATGATAAAGGCCAGAAACTGCCAATGATATCTCCAGGAGCATGACCCACGCCTTTCCTGCTTGGCATCTCCTGTAATGAGAACACGGACCAGATCAGTTGCAAAGGGACCTGCCTGTGAACGTTTCACTGCATCTGTTCACCACACACTAATGACATAAGCAGTATTGTTCCTGGCATAGCCCCTCCCACGAGGGACATGACCACATAGTGCTGCTTTTTGAAAGACTCCTGACAGCACTTAGTGACTCACAGACGTGTAATAAAGAGATCTTGGTGAAATGATAGTTATTAGGATACCTACTGTCGGCTCAGTTCTCGTGTTTCCATGCTCCCAGGTCTTCTGGGTGTACTTTAAGTGTTGTTTTGGTTGGCTTCAGTTTGCAATTATCTCTGCTAATGCAAGGGAGTGGTTAATTTAAAACAGCAGATTTTTCAGGAATAATCTTGGCATCAGTGCAAATTTTGACAGAGATTTTAACAAGGGTATGCCTGATAGTCTATCAGTTCAGACCAAGACTCAAAGATGAGCTGTGAAAACTTGAATGTTTACTATTTCCCTGGAGAATCCCCCAACTCGGAACTATATTACCTTTTAAAATCATTGCAGAGAAAATATAGAATCGCACTGTGAATAGGCACAGGGCTGGTATAAAACATGGGTAGCTTACCTTTTACAGAGTCTTTATACCTTTGTGCCTTGTGCCCCATTCAACTCAACACACATTTATTGAGTACTTACTGTATATGAGGCATGGACGGTGAAGGGACAGATCACCTTGCTCTCAGAGTGCTGACAGTGTACGGTAGAAATAATTACAATGCATTGTGACAGAGTTTATACAGAACCTCCCAGCAGAGGTGAATGGCACGAGGTAGGGAAGTCCAGGACAGCTACAGAGAAGATGAAACAATTGAGGTGGGTTTGAAGGCTTGCTAATAATATTTCAGGCAGACAGAGTGCAGAGGTGAGTTTCTAGGGTGAAGGAACACCAGTGAACATAGCCATGGAGGTGCGCACGTCAGCAACTGATTAAAAAACAGAGAATAATCAGAAATGAATTAAAACGACAACTGTAGTGTGAGCAAAATAAACAATGTTTAAAATCCCTAAACAGCTGAGTAAACCCCACGTTTGTCCTCATGGAACTTAAAAACTAGTTCAAGAAGCAAAACATAGGCATGTGAGAAAAAGACTCAAGGTAACAGATGCTAAGACAGTGAATACATATGAAACATACAAACATTAAATGCTATAGATATTTTGAGGACTGAGAGATTCAGGGTTCCTGGGAGGGCACCTGTGGAGGCAAAGAGGAGGGGGAGATAAAGTTGAAAGTGATGAAAGACATGATTTTAAGATTTTCATGTGTCTCCTCCATTTTGTTGGCTTTCAAGCTATCACCATATTCACATGAGACCATGCCTGTTAATTTACACAGCATTATTGTGTCTCTCCACACACCCGCAAGCCCAGTTTCAAATGTATGTTCACTGGCAAATCAAGAAGTGGAGAAAAACATAAAGGAGAAAAATATTACTCATCTTATACTCTGTACAGAAAATTAGTTTTTAATATTTTGTGTATATAACTCCAGATTTCTTACATAAACATGTTCTCTATATAAAAATTAAAAAAAAATGGACTTGCCCATAGGTTTCTTTGTAAGTCAATTTTTTTTTTAAATTTTATTTATTTATTTGACAGAGAGAGGGATCAAAAATAGGCAGAGAGGCAGGCAGAGAGAGGGGGAAGCAGGCTCCCTGCTGGGCAGAGAGCCCGATGTGGGACTTGATCCCAGGACCCCTGAGATCATGACCTGAGCTGAAGGCAGAGGCTTACCCCACTGAGCCACCCAGGCGGCCTGTAAGTAAATTTTTATACTGTTTTTCCATTTCAGTGCTATTGCTGTCTTTCCGTGTTAGTAAATATTTACATCAGCATTTACGTTTACATCAGCATCTTACCATATTCCATGAATCCTGGGCTCTGTGTTCTGTTCCTTTCATCTGTATGTCTGTCTTTATGCAAACACCATACTTGCGATCAGTGTATTTTTGTAATATGTTTTCAAGTCAGGAAGTGTAGTGCCTCCATCTTGGTTCTTTGTAAAGGTTATTTTTGGCTATTCAGGACCCTTTTGGTTTCATATAAATTTTAGGTGTTTTTTTATTTTAATTTCTGCAAAATTGCCCTTGGAATTATGATGAAGATTGTACTGAATCTGTAGTTAACTTGGTGTAGTGTGGACATTTGAACAATATTAGGTCTTTCAACTCATGGATGTAGAATATCTTCCAATTTATTTGTATATCTTTTAATTTCTTTGGGCACTGTTTTATACTTTTTATTGTACAAGTCCTTTTACCTCTTTCATTAAATTTCTCTCTAAGTATTTCTTCTGATGCTCTTGTTGATGAGGCTGTTTTTGTACTTTGCATTTTGGATTATTTGTCATTATTACTGCGTAGTGTACAAAAACTGATGTTTGTATCTATTAATTGTGTATTCTGCAATGTTGCTGAATTTGTTTATTCTAATACTATTCTGTAGAATTTTGGGGGCTCTCTATATAGAGGATCATGTCCTCTGTAAACAAAGATAATTTTGCTTTTTTCCAATTTGGATGCTTTCCTTAGGGGAGATGCTAATTGACCTAATTAAGAGTTCTGGTATGATGTTGAGTAGAAGTGGTGGGAATGAGCATTTTTGAGGTGTTTCAGGCTTTCTTAAAGGAAAATGTTTCAGATTTTCATTGTTGAAGGTGATGTTAGCTGTAGCCTTATAATACATGACTTTTACTATGTTGAGATACCTCTCTTTTCTATGTCATTTGTTGAGCATTTTATCATAGAAGGATTTTGAGTTTTGTTAAAGAAACTTTCTTCATTATGTGATTTTGATCCTTTGTTCTTTTCATACAGAGATTTCATTTATTGTTGTGTGTATGTTGAAACATCTTTGTAACTCAGAGATAAACACCCTAGATCATGATGTATTATCCTTTCAACATGCTGGTAAATTCAGTTTGTGGAGGATTTTTGACATCATCAGGGATATTGGCCTCTTGTTTCATTTTCCTGTAGTGTTTTTGGTTTTGGTATGAGAGTAATGCTGGGCTCATAAAATAAGTTTAGAAGTGTTGGCTTCTCGTCAATTTGATGGAAGAATTTGACAAAGAGATGTCTTAATTCTCTAAATGTTTGATAGAATTCACTAGTAAAGCCATCTGGTCCCAGGCCCATTTTTGTTGGGAAGAGTTGGACTATTGATTGAAAACTCTTATTTATTATTGGCCTGTTCATGTTTCTTATTTCTTCATGATTCAGTTTTGGTAAGATGTATATTTTCAGGAGTTTTTCAGTTTCTTTTAAGTATTTAATATTTTAGCATACAATATTTCATAGTAGTTTCTTATAATCGTTTTTATTTTTGTGGCATCAGTTATAGTCTTTGCTCTTTTTTCTTAGTTTAGAGAGTTTTTCCAATTTTGTTTATACTTTTAAAATATTAACTCAGCTTTGTTGCTATTTTCTGCTTTTTTGGCTATGTATTTCATTTATTTCTTCATTAATCTTTATTATTTCCTTCTAATTTGGGGCTTAATTTGTCCTTTTTTCTAGTTCTTTGAGCTGTGAAGTTAGGTTGCATTCTGATATTTCTTTTTTTTTTTTTAAAGATTTTATTTATTTATTTGACAGACAGAGATCACAAGTAGGCAGAGGAGGCAGGCAGAGAGAGAGAGGGGAAGCAGGCCCCCTGCTGAGCAGAGGGCCCAATGTGGGGGTTTATCCCAGGACTCTGGGATCATGACCTGAGCAGAAGGCAGAGGCTTTAACCCACTGAGCCATCCAGGTGCCCCTGACATATTTCTTTTTTAATGTAGAATTTAACAGTATAAACTTCTGTTAGGATTGCTTTTCCTGCATATCATGAATTTTGGTATGTTGTTTTTAAATTCTCATTTATCTCAAGATACTTTCTAATTTCCTTTTTGATTTCTTCTTTTTAACCCATTGGTTATTCAAGACCGCTTAGTCTAATTTCCATATGTTTGTGAATGTTTTAGTTTTCCTTTTGGTGTTGATTTCTAGTTTTATTTTGGTGTGGTCAGATAAGATACTTAGCAAGACTTTAGTTGTCTTAATTTTGTTAACACTAGTTTTGTGATTTAACATGCAGCTTATTTTATAGAATGTTCCATGTGCTCTTGAAAATAATGTGTCTTCTACTGCTAGAGGGTGGAATGTTCTGCGTACATCTGTTAGATCCACATGGTCTATAGTGTTGTTCAAGTCCTCTGTTGACTTACTGATTTTCTGCCTGAATGACCTGTCCATTATTTTAAGGGAGATATTGAAGTCTTCTACTATTCTTGTATTGCTGTATATTGCTCCCTTTAGTTCTGTCTTTGCTTCATGTATCCATGTGTTCTGAGGATGGGTGTGTATGTGTGATTGTTGTATCTTCCCTGTGAATTGACCCTTTTATGATTGTAATATATCCTTTGTTCTGTTTGTTGACAGCTTTTGAGTTAGTCTGTTTTGTCTGGTGTAAGCATGGCCGCGCCTGCTTTCTTTTGCTTACCATTTACATGGAATATATTTTTGTATTCTTTTCAGCCTAACTGTATCCTGTATTTAAACTGAGACTCTTGTAGGCAGCATAGAGTTGGATTTTTTTTTTTTTTTAAATCCATTCAGCCACTCTATAAAGTCTTCTTACTGGAGAGTTTAAACCATTTATATATAAAGTAATGACTCAGGACTTACTCTTGCCATTTTGTTAAGTGCTCTTAGAACTTTTTTGTTGATCTTTTCCTTTCTGTTTTATTTATTTTTAGTGACATGTTTTGATTCCTTCCTACTGTTGTGGATCTTCTACAGGCAATTTTTGTGTGTGTGGTTACCATGGGGCTCACCTTATAGCTAAGGCAATCTATTTTAAGCTAGAATAATTTGAATACCATAGAAAACTACTCTTTGTTTCATCCAATTTCTGTTATTGATGTCACCAATTATCTTTTTATATTGTGTACCATTAACATATTTTTATAATTATAGCTCTTTATTTATACTTGGTTTTTAACTTCCGTGCTTGAATTCAAGGTGATTTTCTTACCTCCATTACTGTAGTACAATATTTTTATTTATATATTTACCTTTATCATGCTTTCATGTCACTCTTTAGAATCCTTCCGTTTCAACTTAAAGGATTATTTTTTTTAACATGTCTTATAAAATCTAGTGCTGATGAACTCCCTTTTGTTTATGTGGGAAGGGCTTTAATTCTTCTTCACTCTTGAAAGACAGTTTGCCAGTTACAATATTCCTGATTGGCACTTCTTTTATTTCAGAATATTTAATATATCATCCTGTTCCCTTTTGTCCTACAAAATTTCTGCTGAGAAATCTGTTAATAATCTTATGGGTGTTCATGTATGATAAGCCCATTATTCTTGCTGCTTGAAAAATTCTCTCTTTGCCTTTGACTTTTGACAATTTGATTTTAATGTGTCTCTGAGTGGACTACTTTAGGTACATTCCAGTTGGATTTACTGGGTTTCTTGAATCTGAATGTCCTGTTACTTCCCCAGATTTGGAAAATTGGCTGCTATTACTTTTTCAAAGAAGTTTTTTTTCTCGTTACTGTCTCTCTTCTCCTGCAATCTTCATTATGGTCCTTTGGATAATATCCCAGAATTCCTTAGGCTTTCTCTTTTTCATTCTTTTTTTCTTTTTCTTTTTACTCTTCTGATGCATAATTTAAATGACCTGTCCTTGAGTTTGTTGATAATTTCTTGTGATTGATAAAGTCCATTGTTGAATGCCTATAGTGGATTTTTCAACTCAGTTATTACATTCCAAAGCTCCAATGCTTGTTTTTCAAAAAAAATTTTCTCCTTATTGATATTCTCATTTTGTTCATGCATTATTTTTCTGAGCTCATTGGGTACCTTTATGATGGTTATTTTTAATTAATTGTCAGATAATCCATATACTTCCATTTCTATAGGGTTGGTTTCTGGAGATTTATTTTACTCCTTTGACTGGGCCCTGTCTCCCTCTTTCTTCATGTGCTTTGTCACATATTGTTGGGATCTATGCTTTTGAAAAACAACCACCTCTTCAAGTTGTTATGGACTGGCTTTGAACAGGGAAAGATTTTCACCATTCATCCAGGCTAGAGATTCTGGGGGCCTTTCAGATCTTTTCTATTGATGTATCTATTCTGGAATCGTATGTAAATTCCCACTTAGAGAGATTAGTTGGTTTCTTTTTTCAGGAGTCCATATTCTATTCTCTCTCATGTCTGTTTATAGTACTGCACCTTCTTAGAGCTGCCATGCAGCCCGCTTGTTCTCAGTGGTCCCATGATTCTAGATTACCGCAGGCTCCATCAGTGCTTCTGATGGAGGAGACAAACAGCAGTCTGTCAGCACACTCTCCCTCCCTCAGAAAATCCAAAACACTGGACGTGTGATCCACTGTTTTGTTTTGTTTTGTTTTTTTGTCCCAGTAATAGGCTCCTGAACGGTATCATTCTCTTTCTGTGGAACCCACAGGGATTCTGGAGCATCAGCAAGCTGCCCTCCTCTCTTGTTCTCAGCTGCCTCCAGGTGATGAGACTATGCCTGCCTCAGTCGGCATCCAAAACAAGTGAGACAGGAAGCAGTCCTTGGGACACTCCTCTGAATAGCTGAAATATTGGACGTCTGTTCCAACTCTTTGTCTTCCTGGGAAGAAGCTGGGAGTTGGAGGTTTTGTGAAGCTAATTCCATACTGAGCCAGGAGTAGGTGCTATGATGAGTGAGGATATACTAGTCCAAACCTTCACGCTTGTTCTCTGCAGCCCCTTTCCTGTTAGAATTTAGATTCAGATAAAACACAAGCCAGTCCTTTAGGAAGCCTCCTGAGAAGCGAGAATGTTGCACATTTGTTTCCGTCTTCTCTTTACCTCCACAGAGAGAACCCGGAAACTAGGATGTTACCTCCTAATTATGCCATGCTGAGTTGGGAGGGTGGTCCATGGTGAGTACCACAAGTTTTCCTTCTGGCTTCACATTCATGGGGGGGAAGGGAGTAGGAGCTTCTTAACCATTCTCTGAATTCCGCATAAAGGGAAATCGTTCCTAACTATTGTTGAATTGATGTTTTTATATATAAAGAGAAGGTCTGAGTCTTTCTAGTTCTCCATCTTGCTGTTTTCAGCCTGAGAGCTTTATCCCAAATCCCCAGTGTCTTGGGTTGTTAAGGGCTGAGACTATATGGGACTTATTTCTTTTTTCTATGGCTGCTTTGTAGTAAGTGTTCATCAAATGCTTCATGGAGGAATATAAAGTATATCAAACTAGGTATAAAATGGTTGCATACCTCCCTTTGGCATACTTTCCTGATTTGGATAACATGAGGCTTCCTTTGAATAAATATTAAGGGTGACATTTATCAGTGTTGTTAGTTCATCTAAATTCATCCATGAGCTTTAAAGCAAAACAAAACATGTCGATGTTTTCAGGCTGATTTAACAGGAACTCTATGGGACTTATTTAAAAAAAAAAATACTCAAGTCATTAACTTCTTGTCATTAGCTTACAGAGGTAGGATCACAGAATTATTTGGCCAAGAACATAGGGATCATCTCGGCAACTACTCCCACCCTTAATTTTACAAATGAGGAAACCAAGGCCTGGGGATTGTAAGGGTTGTTCAGAAATCTCACTGCTAATTAGAAGAGGAGCAGTTACTAGTGCTATGGCCACCTTGAATCTGGCTCTTTCTATTGTACCCAAACCATGCCTCAAGTCTGGAATAATTAAGTTGTGTAAAATAATGCCTCAAATGGGTGAGTACAAAATACACTTCAAAGGTAAATTTAGTATTCAGAGATCATTATTTCAGATCTCCAGCTGTTACAGAACAAGGCTGTTGAAAACTCCAGCATTAACAGATGTCTGCTAAGCGCTACTACTAATAATTGAAATAGTAACAACAGTGTCCAATTAGTCTACAAGAACAAAACACACACACACTTTTTTAAATCCTCATTTTTATAGGCATTAATGCATCAGTGTGGCACCTTGAATGAACATTCTGAATGAGAAAGTTGAGGGAAAAAATGCTTCAAGATAGAGTATGTACTAGGGACATTACTTTAAGCTATTTAAAAAACATGACCCAGACAGTACATTTGGGTTAGTGATTTTGGGGAAAATATATTTGTGAGTGCAAAGAAATAAAACAGATGATTTTTAGCAGGCTGTTTGTTTACATGACAAGATTGCCTGAGAGTTTTGGTTTTAGGGAAAGAAATGGCAAAAAGATAAAATGAGCATTTCCAGTTTTCTCTCTAACATTCCTTCACTAGTCAGCCCAACTTGGGACTTGATTCATTTCTGATTTTGATCAAAGTTAGATGTTTACTGACCTGATCAAAAGCCTTAGCTTGTCCATTCATTTATGCATTTCATGTATATTTATTGGAGGTTTGTTATGTTCTACTTACATATTCAAAAGGTAAACACATGATCTGATGCATATGGCCATTGTATTTTAAAACATAAATAAAAATAGTATAGAGTGTTCAGTATGTGCCAAACATTTGCCTACAAAATCTCACTTAAACCTTGGAAGGAAATGTCAACAGAATTTTCTATTACTAGTCCTTTTTAACTGATAAGAGAACTGATAGACAAAGACATTTTGTAACTTGTGCAAGGTCAGAAAACCAGTGTTTTAAAGGCATGTGTTGTGATGAGTACTAGGTGTTAAATGCAACTAATGAATCATTGAACACTACATCAATAACTAATGATGTACTATACGGTGGCTAACTGAACATAAATAAATAAATAGGTAAAATAAAGAGTAGACATGAAATCCAAGAGCTTAAATCTAGCATATGTTCTCTTCGCTACTCTAAGATATAGCTTCTCCTAGGTACAGCTAAGAAGTAGACAGTGGGTCTTCACCTATAGTGGGGAGAGGGGGGTTGTCATGAACTCTTTTTGGAATCCAATGAAATGAAATTTTTGTCTTGTAACCTAGAAAAGAAACATGAGTGATGCACATATATATGTATTTGAAATACATTTCAGTGTTTCCATGACACTGAATGCTTTGGAGTAGCATTCAAGGAATTTCATGGTATAAGAGGAAAGAAGGCTTCTAGGTCCAAGGATAAGGTCACTTGAGGGAGAAAGCCATCCTCGAGTTCATTTCACCTTCTGTGTTCCTCCACATTAGGAAACTTAGGGACCACAACTTCCCATCTCTTCCGAGGAAAACTAGGAGAGGAAACCTTCTCCTTCCATCACATTGCCATCCTTTCTATATCTCATTAAATGGAGAACTCTCTTCCTAATAGATAGATCAGAACCCATTTAAGTGGGTCCAGGTCAATGACCTGTAAATGGGAAATCACAGATGAATTATTTTGGAACGAGAATAAAAAGACATGGGAAAAAAATGCTCTATTATCTTTAAGGACAGAGGAAATAAAAGGGATTTAGGAATGATTTATAAGTTTGTTTGGCTCTTTGAAAGACGGAACTAAGATATGAATATTATTTTGACGTTAATGCATTCCTGTTTGTTTTCAGACATTATGAAAAAATGAAGTTTGAAATCTATGTCAACATAAATATTTATAATCTAACTTCTCTAGTTGAACTAAAAATAACACAGGACTCAATGGAATCCTACTTTTCTCACTTTGGTCTTAGGGAGAAAAAAAATAAATTCCTTAAACTTTGTATAACCCTGAAAATAATTAATGGCTCTCTTGTTCTAAAAAGAACTTAAAGAGAGTCTCTATCTCTTTTTTTCCTACATTAAATAATCCGTTTAAGTCTATTATTTATTGTGACATTTAGGAACTTTTGTGGACCTTGAAAGGAAATTCTAATGTTAACACACAGAAAAATCAATTTGATAAATGCAGGATTTAGATTCATTTTATTTTGGGGTGAAAAATACATGTGAAATATGAGCTTGTGAGTTTTATTAATCTTTTTATCCTTGGGGCCCAAATGCTGACATTTCTCCATTAGGCACTTTAGAAGTTATAGTGGTGGACAGTCTATCAGCAAGCCTCAGGCCATGGACCTTTTTAGCAGCCTACTGGTCTAGTGATCAATATGATATAACCTAGTGAAAGCTCCTGCTGATATTGTTATCACATTGTAACTTGCAAAGAATACAAATCTAGCCAGTCTGATATGCTGTGATATTTATTTATCCCCAGGTTTGATTTTCTTGGAAGATTCCTTGGCCCCCAATTCCCAATAAAATATAAAGTTTACACAACATAACAAAGTAATTATGATATTTGTGTTTGGAATCATTAAAGACAAATAGCCCCCCTGTGTGAGCATGGGTACAATACCTAGATATTTGTTTGAATCTGTTTCTCTCTTTCTCTAAGAGTAAGGCTTACTAGCCCAAAGTTACTGCAGACATTAAATATGCTAAAGCATATAAAACACTTAGTCCAAGCGGCACCTACATGGTGTTAAGTAAATGATGTCTATCGTCTTATTATAGTTATTATTTATAAATTTAAAAAATACTTAACTGCCCCAGAAGGACCCCTTGAGGTAAAATAGATGAAAAAATGTGTGACACACAGTGCTTGACTCCAACTGAAAAATTTAGGGTTTTTACCTCAGCACCGTGATGGATTAGTGGACCACAGGCTTCCAAACTAGAAAGTGAAGGAGATAGGCTAGATCTATTCATTCAAGACAGACAAGGTCCCTAGCCCCACGAAGCTGCCGTTCTAGTGGGAGACACAGGGGAACTATATTTAAAAAGTACATAAACAAGATAATTTTATAATAGAAAGTGATAGCTGCTGTAAATGTACGTAGAGTATGAAACTGGGATTGAGTAACAAAGGGCAGGGGGATTTGCATTAGCTATGGTGGTTAGGGAATGCCTTTGTGAAAGTGTATTTGAACCAATGCCTTCATGATGAAAAGGGTCTAGATGTGTGAAGGATCTGAGGAAAGAGAATGTCAGGCAGGGCAACAGGGAGGTTAGGGTCCCTGAATCAGGAATGAGTTTGCAACACTCTAGAAGCATAGAGATCAGTGTGACTGGAGTATAATGAGGGCAGAGGAGATGGTAGAGGATCAAGTTGGAGACATGACCAATGTCTGAATTCTTTCAATGATTGAATTCTTTAACTGATTTAATTATGAAATTCATACGAGTGGAGTGTAAAATCTGATTTTTCCATAGCTTAGAAGGAATTGAGATGCTATAGTTCACTCATGGATAAGAATCCTGGTCTTACACAAAGTTCCCTCATTCATTAATTCATTCACTCATTCATTCATTCAATGTGTGTTTTGCTTGTATGTTTTTTAGAGAGAGCAGGGGAGGGGGCGGGAGGGGGAGTGAGATAAACTCAAGCAGGCTCCATGCCCAGTGCAGAGCCTGATGTGGGGCTCCATCTCATGACCCTGAGAGCATGATCTGAACCAAAATTGAGTCTGACGCTTTACTGACTACACCACCCAGGTGTCCCCTACACAAAGTATTTTTAATTCTTTTATGTGCATGAAGAACAGAGGTGGAAAAGAGTATTCCATTTTAGCTTTTTTTGTATTATACTACATTATAATGATTAAATCATGCATTTATTTGCATTTATCTTAAACACTAAGAAAGGGACTGCATCCCAGAATTGTTAGAACTGGAGAGAGGGAGAGAACTGGAGATAGCATGCATTTTCTACAGAATGAAAATATATTCCTTTCAGATAAATTAAACATAAAACCACTTCATGAATTTAAGTCTTGTTTCTGCTATTTGGAATGTTGCTTCTTTTACACTGAGAGATTAATCTAGTGATGCCCATAGATACAGCAATAACTTGTTAATAAGATATTGATTTCTCAAAATAAAACCATAGTAATATCATATTTTCAATCTAAATTAATGCTTCATTAAACTAATTAATAGCATAACAATAACTTGAACTTTCAGTGATTGTAATTAATCATAATCACATAGTATTCCTGTACCAATCCATAAGTGTAATGTGATCTTTTATAAATCAGAAAACTTTTACATATAAATAAAGTAAGCTAAGATCCCATTTTATTTTATGGGGTTTTCATGCTGCTACATAATTAGATACATAGCACAGTATAAAGATGCTAGACTGCATTTGGGACAAAAGAATTTTGAATGCTACCAGCCCCCTGCCACATTTTTTCTTTCTCTTGAGCACTTAATATCTACTATGTGGTGCTTAGCAAATCATTTCCTCTCTCTGGACACATAGTTTTTTAATTCCAGAAACAAGAGAGTTGAACTAAATGATATTTGAGGTCTCATATCTATCTCTAAAAATGTTGTTTTAGAAAGATGCCATTCCTTAGGAAGACAGCGACCCCAGACATCCATATCTTTTAACACCTATATACCAATAGCCCCAAATGTATATCTCAAATTCTCTCCTGACAGTCAGCCTTCGTATCTAATGATTAACTGGATATTTCACCTTAGATATGTTTCAGGTGCCTGAACTGCACCTTAACTAAACTGGAGCTCTTCATCTTCCCCATCCCATGTACTCCTTTTTGAGCTTCTCATTTGAGAAAAGGGTTCCAACAGTTACTCAGCCATTCAGGTCAAATATCCAGTCTTCTTGCCCCATAGCTAATCACTCAGTCGTACAGATTCTATCTCCCGAATGAATGTCTCACTAAACCACCCATGATTCTCCATCTCACTGTTCTACCATTAGGCTGCAACATCATTTTCTCTTATCAGGGCATGTAAGAGTCAACTAACTGCTTTCACTTCCTTCCATTACTACTCTTGGGCTTTCCTTTCTCTTACTGTCTCCAAAGCATTCTTTTGAAAGGGGAAACCGGTTATGTTACTTTTCAGCTTAAGCTCCTTCTTTAGATGACACCGATATTATACCTGTCCTTTATGGCCCCCGGAACCTGGTCACTGCCTACTGATTAAGCTTTATGATTTGCCACTTTCTTCTTCATACTGAGATCCATCCACCCTCCATCTTACCTGGGTCTCTGCATATTGTGGCTGGTCTTTAAGGGAAGTTAGCCTTTGATAAGTCTTTTGACAAGTTCCTTTCTTTTCCCCTAGGGCTATTATAACTTAGCTTTTAAAATTAGAGAAATCATGGCTGCCTGGGTGGCTCAGTAGCTTAAGCATCTGCCCCCAGATCAGGTCATGATCCTGGAGTCCACATGGGGCTCCCTGCTCAACGGGGAGTCTGCTTCCCTCTCTGCCCCCACCCTGCTTGTGCGCGTGCTCTCTCCCTCCCTCAGATAAAGAAATGAAATCTTTAAAAATAAATAAAAAAATAAAATTAGAA
Source organism: Enhydra lutris kenyoni (assembly GCF_002288905.1). NCBI lineage: Eukaryota > Metazoa > Chordata > Mammalia > Carnivora > Mustelidae > Enhydra > Enhydra lutris. The sequence goes on from NW_019154134.1 coordinate 3,051,403, forward strand.
AAGCCATATCCCGTATTAAACCCTTCAGTGGCTTCCCATTTCAATTAGAATAAATACATATTTCTTTATTTTACAGGATAAAACCCAGTCTCCTCTAACGGTCTACATGATGTTCCCAGCTTAGTTTTATCTCTAGTTTCATAAAATACTCCTTTAGCTACAGTTACATGTTAGGCATACTAGGACAATTTTGAGAATGAAAGGAGATGCTAACATGTTTTTGAAAAAAACTACATGATACATTATTCACTTAGTGACCAAAAAATAGGTTCATTATATATTTGAATTTTTAAATACCTTGATTAAAAAAAATCCAAAAATAAAAATTTTGACAGATGAGACATCAGACAAGAATGGTCATTTTACTAGTTCATTGTCTTCTAGTCACACAACTTTTCATTGATGTATCCAGCTAATTAGTGCCTAATTACCATCAGGCCCTCTTTTAAGCACTTGAAATACATAAATAACAAAGCTGGTACTGAAATTTCCTGCCTTCATGGATTTTAAAGTGGAGAAGAAAATTAATGAGTAAACACATACAAGCTGGTGATGACAAGTGCTCTGTAAGGGTTAGAGCAAGTTAGAATAGCATTGTCCAACAGAAACCTCTGTAATGATTAAAACATTCTCTGTGCCATCCATTAGAGTAGTCACATGTAGGTACTGAGCATTTGCAACTGACTAATGTTATTGAATATTTAGATTTTTAGTTCTATTTAACTTTGATTTAAATATAAATAGATATATGTGACTGGTGGCTACTCGTAATGAGCAGCACAGGGTTTAGACAATTCTTTGTAGTGTGGATCATGTTTTTAGATACACCTGGTCATAGAAGGTCTCTTTGAGGAAGTGACATTTCAGTGCACGAAATGAATGAGATGAAAGAATTATCCTTATAGGGATCTAGTAGGAGGCTGTGTAAAACATAATCCAGGAAAAGGGAACAGCACATTCTTGAGGAAGAAACAGTTGTTATGTTTTAGGGAGTACAGGTCAACACAGCTGGAATATAGAGAGCAAGAGAATGTTCCTTGAATGTACAAATCCCTTTCTGGCATCAGGGTTTCCAAAGTTCTTACCTTTGCAGAAATACTCTTATCCAAGATCTTGATTCGATTGGCTCTTATGCATCATTCTCATCTCAGTTCAAATTTAAATGACCATTCCACCCCTATCAGGGTCTAATGGTTTAATAGCACTTACCACTATCTGAAATTACTTTACTACTTTCTCACTGGTTTAATTGTTGGAGAAAAAAGTAGTAAGCTTGTTTTTTTTGTTTGTTTGTTTGTTTAAGATTTAGTTTATTTATTTGTCAAAGAGAGAGAACAGAAGGCAGAGGGAAGAACAGGCTCCCTGCTGAGCAGGGAGCCCAGTGTGGGACCAGATCCCAGGACTCTGGGATCATGACCTGAACTGAAGGCAGGGGCTTAACCAGCTGAGCCACCAGGCACCCAGTAGTAAGCTTTTTGAGGGAACCTTATCTACCTTCTACATTGGAGGGCACATATCTCTTTGAGATACTTTAGGATAGTGTCAGGCATATAATAGGTACTGAAACACTATTTGTTAACTAATGAGTGAAATTTACCTCTTATACCTCACATCCTAGGGAAAAAATTCCCTAATTTCCTGGATTAAAAAAACAAAAACAAAACCAAATAGCAGTGTGTTCCTAAATTATAATGTCAGTATTTATATAGCCTTTGATATATTATGTACCACAATTATAATTTTTAATAGCTGTATTGAGATATGACTCATGTACAAAGAACTACATATATTTAATGTGTACAATTTGTTAAGCTTAGGTAAATGCAAGCATCTGTGTAAATATCACCACAGTGAAGGTAATAGACATACCCAGTACTTTCCACTTTCTTTTGTGTCTCTTCGTGGTTGTTGGTGGTGTTTTTTTTCATATACGTTGCTCTTTGATGTTGTTTTGTAAGGACACTTGATAGGGGATGTACACTTTTAACAAATTTTCAAGTGCACAACACCATGTGGTTCACTGTGAGCACTATGATAAATACTAGATCTCTGAGACTTGGTTATCTAGCATAATTGCTGCTTTGTACACACTGAATAACTCCCCATTCCCCCTACCTCCCAGCACCTGACAACCACTACTATATTCTCAGCTTCTATGTTCAACTGTTTAAAAAACCCCACAGGAGTGGAATCATGTAGTATTTGTCCTTCTGTGACTGCCATCGTGTCTACTAGGCTCATCTGTGTTGTTACAAGTTAGAGGATTTTCTTTGCTTTTAAAGCTGGATAATCTACTGAATGCGTGCACCACATTTTCTTTCTCCATTCTTCTATTAATGGGCTCTTGGGTGGTTTCCATGTTTTGGCTGTTGTAAATACTATTGCAATGAACATGGGAGGGCACATATCTCTTTGAAATACTGATTTCAGTTCTTTGAATGTATACCCAGAAGATGGATTGCAAGTTCATATGGTAGGTCATTTTTAGTTTTAGTTTAGTTTAGTTTTTTGAGTTTTTTAAAGCAATTTCTACACCCAATGTGGGGCTTGAATTCACAACCCCAGGATTCAGAGTTACATGCTCCACTGAGCTGGCCAGGTAAACCCCAATTTCAGGGTTTTTAAAATGATTTTATGTATTTGAGAGAGAGCAAGTGAGCAGGAGAGTGGGGAAGGGCAGAGGGAGAGGGAGAAGCAGACTTCGCACTGAGCAGGGAGCCGGATGCAGGGCTTGATCCTAGGACCCTGAGATCATGAACTGAGCTGAAGGCAGACGCTTAACCAGTTAAGCCATCCAGCTGTCCCCCAATTTCAGTTTTTTTTAGGAACTCCCATACTGTTTGCCATAGTGGCAGCAGCATCTTGCATTTCCAACAGTGTACAATGGTTCCATTTTCTCCACAACCTTGTGAATACATGATATCTTTTTTTTAATTTTGAGTAATAGCCATCCTGACTGGTGGGAGGTACTAGCCTGTTGCGGTTTTGATTTAGATACGTAGGTGCTAGAGTAAGGAGATAAGACATTCTATCTATTTAGAATTAAAGATAGTAGGAAATATCAAGGTTCAGGAAAGGATGTTAGTTAATAGAGGACAATGTAGCAAATTTGTAGAAAGAGGTAGAACAGCTCTAACTTCCTTTACTTCCTGTCAGCTTTCTACTTTCAGTAATGTTTTATTGGACAGTGATTCTGTATGGTAGTCTTTGCATGAAGTCTTATTCCTCATACAAATAAACGTGCCTCTTTTTATGGAGCACCTGAGTAAGACTTTGCTGTTGGCAGTGAATCAGGTCTTAAACCAAATGAAAAATTTGGTTTGCTCAAATGACGCTGGATGATAGAAAAGTAAACAGAACTTGAATTCATGAATGTGCTAACTACTTCCTGCTTTGGAAGTTAATGTTTGTTAGGTGACATGTTTATTTTCTCTTGAACATTTGTGGAGGCCATTTAAGGATATCTTTGCTATTTTGATATCATACCACCAGAGGAATTGGCTTCAGAAATATTATTGGCCTTTGTGAGTTTGCAGCCTGTCCACCTAAGAGGGATTCATCCCACTTCCCCCAGCTTGGTACTATGGGCACCATCTCTCAGAAAGCATGAGCCTCCTGCTCCAGTTCTCTTCACTATGAGTTCTGTGTATTTCTCATTGAGTTTCAGCTTCTGACTTTTTAAGAGCAGTTTTTCTGCTAATTGCAATCCAGCCCTTCCATAGCAGTGGGTTGCTAATGAACCAAACTAATATTTTCCTTTGCCTTCCTTGGAAATCTAGAGGAAGCTTTGCTTTTAGCCATCTGAAGCACCTTGCAAAAGAAGGTTATTATTTTTTTTTTCTTTTGTAGTTCTTTCAGCTTTGGCAGAAATAGGCTCTCAGTATCAGGTAGGAAAAACTGGGCAGGAAAGAAAGAAAGCGAATCCCTTAGCATCAAGTAGAACCAGAATGAGAAACTTCATTCCAGTCTGGGAGTCTTAAACTATGTTCCAGAATACATACTTCATCTGTACAGTAGTTAAATGCTAGAGCTCTGAAGCTGTACAGATCCCCAGTGCAACCCACTTACTAGTTGTGCTGACTGGAGAAAAATGGTGAGGCCCCTTCTCCCTCACTCTCTTCATTTGTGGAATGAGGCTAATGAATGTAAGTGCTTCAGTTTTGTGATGATTAAATGAGATAATATACATAAATTATTTGGCATAGTGCTTAGTACACATTAAGTGTTGAAAAATATTTCCTATTATTGTGGTAGCAGTGCATACATAGCATGATAAATGGCTTATTAAAGTTAAGTCAATTCAAATTAGTAATGTTCAGTTAAGTGCCTCTTCCTAGTACTTTGCTGTAAGTCCCAGGGAAATAGAAAAGAAAGAGAATACAGCCTTGACTTTCATGATGCTTGCTTGTGAAGCAATTGGGTGGAAAACGTTACCTGTGAAAATTTATTCATTTAATAAATAGTCATTGAGTATCTACTAAGCCTCTGTGATAACACAAAGCTTCCTACTCTAGTAGAGTTGACAGTCCAGCTTGGGAGACTGATAATGCAGTAGCTTTAATAAAGAAGTTATTCATGTAGTATGAGGGAAATTAGATTTTAAAAAGAGTAGATTGGATGAGCACAATTGAAATAGGAAAGTTAGGTAGGGCTCAATGAGAACAAAGGATTTGGCAAGGACCTGAATACAGTGAAGTAGTTAGGCCTTTTTAGAATCTTAGGTCTGCTCTGTAGAATGTCCAGTCTGCATATTGTGGGCCCTGGAATAAGTAAAGACTCAAAAGAGAAGGGATAAAGAGAGCCAGTAGCAAGGTAGAGTTTTTGACTCACTCAAACATTCATTACACAACTGAGTGACTGGTGAATACAAGTTAATAGAGAGATTTTAAGGAGAGGGAAGTATCCAGAATGAAAGTGGTAATGTGGCTCATGGACCACTATGCCTTTTTGCCTTTTCCACCTCTGCCACTAAAATTATTAACAGATTATATCCAACTTAGAAGCAGCCTCAGAATCCCTCCCAGCGTATCACTGCAGGAGACCTAAACCAGCATATCACAGTTGACTTGTGAGATGCGGTTTATTTTCAGTCTCCGTGCTGTAATACTTCCAGGCTTTATTCACATTTGGAACAGATCTGTTACCAAGAGTCCTCTGACATTCTGGTCCACATATAGGTATTTTCCCTTTCTTCTTACTCTTTTTAAAAAAAAAAATTAATTCCACTATAGTTAACATACAGTATTAGTGTTAGGTTAATTTCAGGTGTACAGTACAGTGACTCCATGATTCCATACACCACCCAGTGCTCATGAGGACAAGTGCGCTCCTTAATCCCCCATCACCCTTTTTACCCATCCCCCACACCCCACCTCTCTTCGGGCAGCTCTTAGTCGTTACGAGTCTCTTTCTTGGATTACTTATTCTTGTTGTATTTACAAAATCTTATTCAACAGTCACTTGCCATAGCAATTTTAGACAGGGAGATATTTTTGTTCATTGAAAGCTAGAGCCTTCTGCATAAAGGTAGTGAGTAACTGCCGACTTGATGTGATGAAGAATACCCATATCATAGGATCTGGGCCGTGGGTATTTTGTGATAGCCAGCAATTCCAGAATTCTAGTTCTCTTTATTTGTGTTAATTTTTTTTAACAATTTTATTTATTTATTTGAGAGACAGTGAGAGAGAGCATGAGAGGGGAGAAGGTCAGAGGAAGAAGCAGACTCCCCATGGAGCAGGGAGCCTGATGCAGGACTCGATCCCAGGACTCTGGGATCATGACCTGAGCTGAAGGCAGTCTCTTAACCAGCTGAGCCACCCAGGCACCCTGTGTTAATGTTTTAACACAGCTCAGTGCTATGAGGTTTGGTATTCTCTCCGTAAGTGCCTCTGACCCTAGTAATACTGTGTTTTCTCTTCATATGGCTCTCAACCTAGAGGTGTCTTTGGCGTAAAGCAGTGATGTTAGAACCCTGGTACCTTATGAGATGATTTTTTTTCTTCTTCTTCTTTTTTTTTTTTTTTAAAGATTTTATTTATTTATTTGACAGAGAGAAATCACAAGTAGGCAGAGAGGCAGGCAGAGAGAGAGGAGGAAGCAGGCTCCCTGCTGAGCAGAAAGCCCAATGTGGGGCTTGAACCCAGGACCTGGGATCATGACCCGAGCCGAAGGCAGGGGCCTAACCCACTGAGCCACCCAGGCGCCCATATGATTTTTTTTTTCTTCTCCTCCATGATGTCTTTCATCCCTATTCTATAGAGTTAAAAGACAAGCAGTTCAACTCCTGAACTCCTAAGTGCCATGTTAAATTGCACATGTTCCCACACTCAGTAAATAATTGTTTAGGACAGAAAATGCAGCCCTGTATTATTGATTCAGGAGCTTTGGCTTTTTAAGTACAATATAAAAAAATCAAAAGTGAATCAAAGTCCATTGCTTTGGAAGGAAAAATAAAAAGAACAAGTCACATCACCATCTCACCATTATGGAACATTTTGAAAGAATTGAAAAGGCTTTTTTTTTTTTTTTTTTCTTCAGGCTGAGATAAGGTATTTGTTTCAAGGGAAAAAAATAAATGTTTACCACCCAAAACGAATTTCATTAAACGAAGATCACATTTATGGGGGAACTTCGTCTCTACTGAAGCTATTGCCTCTTTCCTGCCAAGTGGGTCAACAGTGCCTAAAAGCAGGTACTTATGTCCTATCTTTCCAGACTCCCATGTGGCCTCTTTATATGGTCACGGACTCAGGAATCACTTTGTAAGGGATGGGCATGATGGAAAGAAGTGTATTTAAAAAACAAACAAATAAACAAACAAACAAAAAACAGTTTGGAAAAGGCTGAGCAATCCCAGGTGAATCAAGCTTATATGGCAAGGCAACTGAAGACCTAAATAGTTTCTGAGATAGTTGTGATCCTTGGTTTGGTGTCTGCATAGCTAGAAGCACAAATTCAACTAAAATAATGCACGCATACACACGCAGGTTGAGAGAGAGGAAGGGAGAAAGAAGGACTCTACAGGCAGAATGCAACACGGGAGGAGGAGTGATTACATTTAAGAGAAATCTGAAAAACAGAGGAAATCTGTCATGAGCAAAGAAGAATAATTGGTTTTAAGAAGACTAGCTTAGATGGTTATCAAAATGCAAGTGTGTATATATATGTAAGCGGGTATGTGGTTTTCCATATAGGCTTCCAACTTACCACTGCTGTTTTGAAGATGTTTGGTTTATGTCCACAGGCTCTGGAGGAAAGGCCTCCAGTTGCACAGAGAACTCACGAAGTTGGGAATAACAAAAACTTGGGACTTGGTTTTGTGTCTGCTGTTGTCATGTTGTTAGATTGTGTTATCTTGAGCCTGTGGTGTTTTCCACCCTGAGCTTCTGTTTCATCATTAGTAAACTGAGAGCTTGCAGTTTTCACTACACTTACAACTCTAATTCCAGGTTCTCATTAAAAAATATGTGCATACAGATACACATTTATATTTTCGGGCAGTTAGGGAGAACTTTGTATCCTGGCAAAAAGTCTGTGTAGCATTTTCTAATGTAATTGTTACTATAGCTATTTGGGTGAGGTGTTGCTATCATTCTCATTTTACAGGTCAGGACTCAAACTTGAGTAGGCTGTGTTATCTTGCTTGTAGTTCATCTGTTAACCAGGGAGTGCAGAGGGATCTTAAACTCAAGCTCCTAACATAGAAACCATGTTTTCAACTACTGCATGTTTCCGCCCCCTGTTCTAGTTTATGCCGCTATCGGGGTGATATTTTTATATGGCTCAAGCCTCTAAAGTAGTTTCTGCAGCACACTGAGGTGTATAATTTGGTATGGATTGGGCCTGTGTAGCTGTGGTGAGACATGCATACATATATGCGGTACTTGCTGGTGTAAATCCCTTACTTGGGAAGAGTCAGGAAGTAATGGTCTTGGTGTTCTGTTGTGGTAGAGCTGGGGCAGGGAATGTGTTTAATGCTCAGAGAAGACTGACTGTGGGTTACTTAACCCCACCACAAGCAATTGACTTCATCTATAGGTACTGCCTCTGCCTCTCAATAATGTATTGAGACAGTCTCTCCATGAGAAAATCTCGTATTGTTTATGAACCCAATAATTTTTCTGAAATTGCATTAGCAACAGAAGAACACTCTAGATAAAATCTTCTAGGGGGATCTGTGTATTTTGAAGACAGGCTTTTCCGACATTACTAAGGAATAGTCATCCTCAAAAACTTTCATGTCACTTAAATCCTGTCACCATCACTACCTCCACTGCCATCCTTACCCTCACATTTGGCTCTTTCCACATTCTGTTTCATGTTCTAGTTCAGAATTAGAATTGCTATTAACTTAAATTCAGGAACAGCTACTAAGTATCAATGAAGTACAACTTAATATGGAACATTAAAAAAAAAGGGGGGGGGAGAAGATACCTTTCATAGAGGTGTGGTATTGGTCCCAAGTTTTTTTGTGGCCATTGAAACCCATCTCTTACTGGTTACAATAAAAAAAGGGAAAAATTGGCTCATGCACTTAGAGGATCCAGAAGAAGATCTGCCTTTAGACTTTGCTGAATCTAGGAGTCCGAAAACTGTGATCTTCCTATGTTTTTCTCTCACCCAGCTTTTCTTCCTCTGTGGGTATTAGCTTTATTGAGCTTTAATCTCTGCTAGTTATCTTCTTACGTTGTGGGGAAGATACCACCAGAAGCCTATAGCTTTATAGCTCATGAGCCAGAAGACAAATTTCCCTCCACTGCTCTCTCATACCTTAACTCACCCTTGAGCTCATCTCTTTCTTGGGAGTAATGGGTACTGATTAGCTACCAGGATCAGGGGATCCCTTTTGTAGATGGAAAGTAATCCGACATCTGTGATTAAGGGCATTATTGAGTATGATACGGGGAAGTTTAGTTCTTCAAATAAAAGTGGGCTGGCCAAGGAGCATATGAGCCATATCATATGCTGTTATTTGTGAAAAATTTAGCCATCCCACCAAAATGTGCAAAGCACCTGGGAATGGTGATGAAGATAAGTAAATTGAGGTGAAGAATTGAGCATAAACTAAAGCACAAAACTAAGAGAATAGGCTTATTGGCGGAAAACCAGGGTAATGGTGTCAGCTAGAAAGATGAAACAAAGATATTCACAGTTCACCTGTTGAGTCATTTGGATCAAAAAAATAGAACTTTATACTGTCTCTCCTTAGGGTCAAGTAACTCCCACTTTAGTTCTCTCTCTTTCCCCAGTATGTCATGCTTTTTTTTCCCAAACATGTGAATACTTTCATGGAAACACCTCTTTTTAAAAACATTTTATTTATTTATTTGACAGACAGAGATCACAAGTAGGCAGAGAGGCAGGCAGAGGGAGAGGAGGAAGCAGGCTCCCCGCTGAGCAGAGAGCCCAATTCGGGGCTCGATCCCAGGACCCCGAGATCATGACCTGAGCCGAAGGCAGAGACTTAGCCCACTGAGCCACCCAGGCGCCCCTTCATGGAAATATCTCTAAAAAACTAGTTTGAGAGGTGCCTGTGTGGCTCAGTAGATTAAGTATCTGTGTTTGGCTCAGGTCAGGTCATGATGTCAGGGTCCTGGGATCTGATGTCTCAGGTGGGGAGTCTGCTTCTTTCTTTCCCTCTGCACCACACTCCTACCTGGTGCCTGTGTGCTCTTGCACTCTCTCTCAAATAAATAAAAATCTTTAAAAAAAACAAAACTAGTTTGAGTTCTTGTTTGAATCATAAAGCAGTACAAAACTCAAATAGTTATGTATTAGAATCACACTTACGATTGCAATATTATTACAACTTTGTTGTTTTATTAGTAGCCAATAAATCACTACAGAACTAATTGCTTCCTGGATGATGAGGACAGTTGTTATGGTTTGAGGTGATGAAGATCTGGATGGTTGTAAGATGTGGAAAACCAAATGAGTGAAAATAGTTCTGGGTTCAGTCAGTCTCACTTAAAAATCAGCCTTAAAAGCCCTATTACTTAAACAAGTTGCCATTGTTAATGCTATTATGTCCTTTGCAGAAATGCTGTTGCTCCTAATTTGAAGCAAGTGCTTCCTTTAGGGCTAATTAAGCAGATGAATGATATTTCTTAGGACCACATAGTTAAACTTGTTCAGTCTAGAGAAAAGTCGGGGATGCTAGATAGAATGACTAGAACTGGCACTTCCAGAAATAACTCTGGTCTTTATTCTGGGAAGACACTGGTTGAGAGAAGAAAACTACTTAATTAACAGTTTTGTTTTGTTTTGTTTTAGCACCTATTCTTTTCATATAAATATGTATGGCAAACAAGAGATTTATAGAGACAATTTGTTACAGCATTGGCATCCATTCATTTTTTTCCCCTGACAGACAGTACTTAGCTTCTCAAAATATTTAACCTATTCTTAGCAATATACTTGTTGAGATTGACTCCACTCTAAGCTTCAGGGATGGGTCTTGATTGACTGAAAGTGATGCAAGTGTCCCAGGGCCATCAAGGTTAGATCAGGGATGGGCTCTCATGACCTAATCACTGCCAATGAACTAATGAGACACTGAGGCTTCTAGGTAAATGAAAGCCTATTTCTTAGAAGAAACTACAATGGCTTTTCACAGTTGACCATGCACAGTGGCAGACAGGCATCTTTTCACTATAAGATGAGATTGTGTCTCTGAATGAAAGAGAAGAAGCAGAGCCACTAAAGGCAAAGTCAGGTGAAAAAGAAAAATCTGGTTCTGGTTACTGAGCCCTGAATCCTTTTCTTTCTGAGGAGAAACTACTGAACTAGCCAAATTCATGAGCCAAAAAAATGCCCTTTCTAGGTGGAGAAAGTTTAGATGGACTTAAAGTGATAGGAAGGTACTCATGTAGTTAATCCACAAAGGCCTAAAGAAGAAACTTTAAAAATTACCCATAATTCACTCATCCAAATACATTAATCATTCCAATATTGATGGGATGTTAAGTTGTTTTGGATTTTTCCAGATGCATTAGAGAAAAAGTTTGGTAATTATTTCTGCACTCTTGAGATAAAGAAGGATTTTAAAGTATTTCATCAAAGCTGGGAACTGTAATGAAAAAGATCAATCTCCTCTCATAAAAGTTTAAACATTTTATATAGAAAATAGTAACAAAGTTAAAAATATGACAAACTGGAAAATTACATGGAGAAGTGTGTTGGATAAATAATGCCTGTAATATGTAAACAGCTTTTACAAATTAGTAATTAAAAGTTGAATACCCCAGTAAAAATGGGCATGGAAAATGAATAAGCAATTCACATGAGAAGAAACACACATAATCAGCTTTATTTTTGTCTGGCTTTAGGGCTTTGAGCAGTTGACTGTCTTTCTTCACTTTTTAGTCTTCTCATTTGTTGAAATGGGCATAATGACACCTGCTTGATAGCATTTTCATAAACTCAACATGAAGCGGGATGAAGTAAAATATTTTATGAATCTAAGGTATCAGATTTAAGAAATGGCCTCTACATTAAGATGATTGTCTTCTCTAATTTTGCTTATGGAGGAAGAACAACAACAACAAAAACCCTCTGTGATTCAGAAAGTTCAGTTCCCACTTTGGATTGCTAAGCTATTAATTACCTCCAACATTCCATTTGGGTCAGTGAATTTGAAAATCAAAACAATGGAACTGTAACAAAAACAGTAAGTTCAGTGTTAAAATTATGGATATATCATTATAAAGAACTAAGTCCAGGGAGGAAGGTGGTTACAATGATCAAGGGCTTATTCTATATAAGATAGTAGTTTAAGTACTTTGCAATCATTATCTTTTTTTTTTTTTTTTT
>NW_019154134.1:3063316-3101130 GCF_002288905.1 Enhydra lutris kenyoni
GCAACATGTGAGATTAAGAGTCACTTATGGTTTGTCTCCCTCCCAATCCCATCTTGTTTCATTTACTCTTCTCCTACCCCCTTTGCAATCATTATCTTAATGAATCTTCACAATGTCCCTGTAAGAGTCTTAAAAATACCTACTTTTTGGAAACTGGGATTCCCAGAGCTTAAGTAACTTGTCAATAAAGAGCAAAGCCAAAATGGAGTTGAGGCTAAATTCACAGGCTCCTGCTGCTCATTCTTATAGCCCTTCTGTTTAGTCAGGGAGCCATTTTGATTTGTTTTATTTATTTACTTTTTTAGAAATCCTAGAATAATGTAAGAATCATATACACAGCACTTATATTTTCTCATATATACACACCAGTGTCCCAATTACAATTTAAGAGTGGATGTTGAACAAATAGTTCACTACCAATGGAGGTTAGGCAGAATTTCTGGCCACAAGAGCATATTATTTCTTTCCTTTCCCTTTTTTTCCCTTTTCTCTCCTTCCTTTCTTCCTTCTTCATTCCTCCCTTTCACTTTGCCTCCCTTCTTTCCTTTCCTCCCTCTCCTCTCCTCTTCTCTCCTCTCCTCATCCCCCACCCCCTTGCCCTACTTAGTTTTTATGAAAAGGAGCAGTGAGTTGAACCAATGTAGCTCTTTACAGAAAAAGGTAATTTTTGCTTTGAGGATACAGAGACTTTAAAGAATTCTGATTTTCAGTGCATTTCCAAAAAAGAAGAGTCAACATATTGGACATCTTGCATCAGAGTTGGAAATTCTCAGGAACCTTTGAGCATCACAGGGTTTCTTCCTCTTAGAGTCAGAAGCAGTGAACAGCCAGTTGGAATACTCCTAGGTCATAGTATTTTTGAAAGGATTCATCAAGGTCCATTACATTCCAAATTATATACATTTTTATTTTATACCAAGTCCTCTGACAACCCAACTGCTTCCCAGAGGATTCCATCAAGGATAGAACAGCATCACATTGCATCTCTCCCCAAAATGAAAATGCCATCTGTTATTATATCAACATGACATTGTGTGCATTAGCATATTTCAAATACACAGCAATTTACATAATGCCTAGAAAACCATCTTTCCATGATGCATAAAGCTTTCTGTCCAACCCCCTTACTTCTGTTTTTGGAGGCACCTCACGCAGAGAAGACAACGTGCAAGTTCAGTGTGGCTCTTCAGCGGGAGTCCTTTGTGTGGGGTTTTGCTCTGACTGCACAGAAGCAGCTAGATGCTTTATTCTGCCAGAAAGGACATTAGAAGACCCTTCATTTACTATAATTTGTTTCATTCTGTGCATTTCCTGTTTCCTTGTGCTATAAATTTCACTTTATAAATTCTGAAAACTTCTAGCAGGACTTAACAGTATTTAAAAATTATTTTGTATTATTTTTACTGGTTCTCGATTTTTTTTCTCTTAAATAACTCTTTTGAGAACTTTGGCTTAGACACCTTTCTTTCTGTTCAGGCTTTGTTTTCCCCCGAGATTAAAGCTATTTCCAGCTATCTCGTTGAGACTGCTAAGAAACAAACTCTGAGACAGAATTCAGAATGCATAATTGTGGGGGGGAGGAAGACGTGGGAAAGCCGAGGGGAACCAGGTAGGACTGGGAAGGAAGGCCTGTCAGACTTCAGTTCAATGGGTGTCAGACACAAATAGCTTGGCTCTTGTACTACTGCTTTGTCTTGTCACTGGCTTGGGCCACACCTGGTTATCAAGCTGAGATGGACTCAAAGGAGCTAATAACCGGAGGCTTTCTGCTAACTAGAGTCCCATCAGCTGGGCAGCAGAACCTTTCTTGGAGAGGGATCTGAGTGTACAACTTTGGGTTTGGCACTCACCAGCTGTCCTACTAGAGCAAAGAAGTATTTAATTGTTTTACCTTAAAATTACCTTAAAAGACATAAAGAAATATGGAAAAACCTATGACTCCTTTTCTGCTCTAAAATCCCCCTTTTCACTGCAAAAATCCAAACTGCCTGATTCTGGACTATTGGGGAAAAGACCATAAGCATCATAAGATGCCATAAGATGCCATAAGCATCTTGCAAGTCTTCTGGAGTTAAGTTATGTCACAGATAGCAGTGTTGAATTTTCCTTTTAGTCTTTAACCCTAAAAGCCAAGTGGAGACAAAAGTGGGTCTGTTATTGTTTCAAACGAGCCCATCACTGAACCATTAGTTTATTGTGAAAGATACTAAAACTACTAGCATTGATCATGCATTTCAGGAAATCAGTTAGCTACACTATTAGGTAAGAATCTCTACCTGGGTGGCAAAATTGAATGCGAGGAAAATGACGCACAGAGAGGAGAAATGTGTATGTTTCTGTGAATGCCTAAAACTTCCTTCCGGTAGTTGCTCACAACACATTGTAACATTCAGTCCCTTGATTTAAACAAGAAGTTGGTTCTGTGTGTGTTTATTGCTTAGTGGGTCACATTATGAGCCTAGCATTCTGTGTCTTCAGGTCATAGTTTGCATCTGCCTGTTACATTGTCTGCTTACAGGTGCATCCTGTAATATTTCATTAGTAATTAGAACACTCAGTGACGATTTCCTTGCTTTGAACTCCAAGTAGTTGAATCATTAAGCCCTCATCTGCTGGGCCGTTCCCTTTTCTTCTCTGTATTAGAATGGGCTCTGGGAAGACCCTTGGAAAAATATGGACTTCGATACAAAAGCCTTTTTCTACCCAAGAGACTAATTCTTCATCTGTAAAATGATAGAACTGGACTAAGGGATTTTTGATGTCTCATTTAGGCCTGTGACCATGTGTTTCAGAGAAAATACCTTTTCTCTCTGGAGGCTAATAAGAAATAATGATGGGACTGCTTCTGCTAGATTCATTTCCACTCAGAGAGACAAGTAGAATATGGTACCAGCTTCTAGAATGGAAAGAGAGGAACTTAAATTCAGAGACCTCAGGAAACATCTGACTATTTGATCCATGGAAAGGAGTCTGGAAGTCATAGTAGTTAATAATCATTGAGTGCTTACAAAGGAACCCTAACTGGACAAGCGTTTTACATTTATTGCACTTAGAACAATGTTTTGAGAATGCTATCACTGCCTCAATGTGAAAGATGATGAGAATGAGTTTAACAAAGAAAAAGCCACATGGTCATTGTCACCAGACTTTCAGGGGGCTGAGCAAAGTATACACCTGGATTCCCCCTGACTTTATCAGTCATCACATTCTACTTGCCTGGTCATTTTATTGGTTCATTTATTCCAGGCCTAGGTATCAAAAGCCTGCTGCATACCAGGTTTGATCAGAGAGAGGATGAATGTTTGGTGGGAGTTTGTCTCTGCTGGAGTTGAGGAAGTTTTCTGTGGCCTTTCTGACTGTGATCATTTTGTATTTGTATTACATTATTGGGATATGGCTCCTTCCTGATGATTACACCATGAAGTGTTTCCCTTTGGACAACCCTAAAGCCATGGTCCCGGGAAAGGGGGCCTTGGAGTCCTAAATTGCCGGTATCTTTATCAAAGCTTTTAATCCCTAATTCATTTTCTGGAAAGAAGCATTGGCAATTGCTAGGAAGCATGGTCAGAGCATCACTTTATCTTTTGTAAAGTCTTTCCTAAAGACTGTGCAGGGAAGGGTGAGAAGGGGCTCTTGAGGAGATGTAATAGGATAGAAAGTGGGAGTATGTGGAAAGAAAGTCATTGGTCACATTTATCCTCAATTTTGCACTATTATTTTCAAGTCACCATGTCAAAAAGCACAGAACTTCATTGTGCTTTCTTTTGTCTTTGAGCTTATCATACAGTCATTATTTACTTTCAGTTTCCCCCACAGAACTAGACTCATATGTAACATTTGAATTATCTAGTATCTCCCGGACATGATTCCTTTGCATTTGTTGAACAAATACTTAATGAGTACTACTACGTTCCAGGCACTGTTTCAGGCATTAGAAATGCCATAGTGAACAAGACAAATTCCTCCCAGGCCATTTTCAAGTCAAAAGACAGATAGTAAATAAGCAGAGAGCCAAGCAAAGATTTTTGTATAGTGCAGTTTCATACAGTGGCAAGATATAAAAAAGAAAGCAAGCTATGGTTAGATATTCTCTTTACATAGCATGTCCAGAAAGTCCTTTTTACAAATCTAAAAATTGCAAATGAGTCTGCTCTGAGGGTAAGAATATTCTAGGTAGTAGCAAAGCAAATAAAGGTGCAAGGTAAGCATGAGCTTGGCTGTTGGAGGACCATGAAGCTAGTGCATGGAATAAAGGAAAAGAAAACTCTAGGTGAGAATTCACAGTGGCAGGGTAAGCAGAACTGAGTTTATAGAAAGCCTTGAGGCTATAGTAAGAAGTTGAGACAGATCCTTGCTCAACAAATATTTATTGAATATTGACTGTGCAGCTGGCACTGTTTTAGGTGCTGAAAGTACAACTATAAATAAATTAGGTGCATGTTCCAGTTCTTGGAGAGCTTACATTATTGGGATATAGATAAACAATAAGTCAGATAAATTTTACAGATCTATATATATGCATATATATATATATATGTGTGTGTGTATACACACACATACATGCACATATATATTAGTGATAAGTGGTAAAGGGAAAAAAAATGGAGCAGGAATGAATGATACCAAGTTTGGGACAGAGTGAAGGAGGCTTTGAAAAGATGGAGAGAAACTAAGAGCAGTGTTACTAAGCAAGCCATGTAGTTCTTCTTTGGGGGGAAAAATGCATATAGGTAGTAGAAATGAAATTCAGGGACTAGCCAAAAGACTGGTGTTTCTGGATTGGCAGGAATTAGAAGGAGAGTAGTAGGAGACATGGTCAGAGAGTAAATGGAAATCAGGTTATACAGCCAGATTACATAGAGTATATAGACCTTCAGATTATAATAAAAACTATTGGGCACCTGGGTGGCTCAGTCGGTTAAGCATCTGCCTTTGGCTCAGGTCATGATCCCAAAGTCTTGGGATCGAGTCCCACATCAGGCTCCCTGCTTTTCCCTCTCTCTCTATGCCTCCCCGTTGCTTGTGCTCTCCTGCTCTCTCTCAAATAAATAAGTAAAACAATAAAAAAAAAAACCTGTCTATTATTCTAACTACATGAAAATCCGTTGTTGAGCAAAGCACTGCCACAATCACATTTCAACAGTTTTCTGGTATGAAAATAGAGTAAAAGGAAGCAAGAGTAGAAGCAGAGAGAACAGGTGGGAGATTACTGTTCAATACAAATTAAATACAAACCCCCAAAGTGAGCCACATACACAATTTTTAATCTGCTAGTGTCCCCACGGAAAGTCAAAAGCACTAGGTGAAATTTATGTCAGTGACCTGTTGTACTTAACATGGTGAGATATTTTATACTATTTTGACATTAAGCCTTTTATTTTATTTTTGCAAAATGTCTCAGTTTGGACTAGCTACTTCTTGAGTACTCAGTAACCACATGTGGCTCATGGCTGCTATACAGCATGTCAGTTAGGAGATAACTGCAATAATTCAGGTGTTAGAAGTTGGCCTGCAGTGAAGGGGATAAGAAAGCATCAAGATTTGGGTGTGTTTTAAAGGTAGAGCCAATAGGATTTGCTGAAAGGGTGAATGTATAAATGGATAAGAGAAGGAATTAATTGAAATAAACCAACTTTAAAAAAGAAAATTAAATTGTAGGCAAGTTGGGATATTTAATAAATTTCATATATATCTCAGAGCCATCTTACCCATAAGCTAAATGTTAAAGTCAGTTTTCCTACCCTAGGTGATGGAGACCTATTAGGAACACTTTTCAGATCACTGAAGTGTGTGAGCTGAGGAGCTGGTGAATGCCTCTGTCATGGGAAGAGCAAAGTGTGGAAGGCAGCAGAAGACTATAATGTGGTACTTACGATGGCTTTTTCCTCTGATTTACAGAAGCACCGTCATAATGCTCCTTCTAAGGTCTTGGGCTATTAGTTGATATCAGGTAGCTGTTCATCTTTTTCTAGGGTTTTCTGAATAACAATCGGACATAATTGAGCCCCATATAATTCCAAGGAGGGTTCCTTTCAGAAATGCATCTATCCAAAATGGGTAGATATTTGTAATTAACACAGATTACATATTCATAGTTTTTTTCATACCAAATCATCATATGTGCTAATGTAGCCCAGAATTTGATCCAAATTTTGTTTTAGTTGGCCATTCTGATTGATTTTTTTAATTTGAATGGGCTCAGTTAGAACATACCATCTCTAGCAGGTGTTTCCTGGTTTCCACTATCCTCAGTGGTGTTGTTCGTAGTCAGTGGATACACATACTTCGACAACAATTTTTTGTCAACAATCCTAGTAAAAGCTATAAGATATATTCAGATTGGGCCATTCTATCACTGAACTGATAACTGTAGCTATTGGATAAACCTAGCTAATTGGTTTACAATTGAAGCATAAAATTGTGACAGGGTACCTAAGCACATACTAATTCCCAAGTAAGTTCCAAGTGAAAAACATGACTTATTTGAAAAGACAGAATGGATTCTAGGAACACAATTTAAAGAATACACAAACACACACATGCACATATATATAATAATATATAATATACATAATAATAGACCTCATTTCTGGAGTTTTATTTTGCTCTTTAAATCTATACAACCACTCTGTCAAGTAGGTGTGATGGTTCTCAGTGTACAAGTAAGAAACTAAAGAGAAACTGAGCCCTGGAGAAAGCAAAAAATGTTCCCAAGGCCACATATCTGGTAACAGAAATAGCTGGGGTTCTGACTTAGAAGCCAAGTTCTTCTTACCCACTGCACTGTATCACCCTTTATCACACTCATTCATTTCACAAATGACAAATATTATTGAGCCCTGCTCCATTATTAAGACATGCTAGGCATTGTCTACGTAGAGAAAAACAAGTGAACAAGATGGTTATAGATGGTAGTAACTGCCATTAGGAAACGCCCCAGTAATGATAGAGTGACTGGACATTAGGAGTGGGAGATGGTTGGCTAATTTAGATGTGGTGGTCAGGAATTCCTCTCTAAACAGGACACACCTGAATAATCCTTTGTTTTATTAGGAATTCTTTTCCCCTTAAATAAATGGAAATTAGGTCTTAGGGAGAAGGACTGAACTAAGATTCAAATCATGCCCTGCTATTATTTCATTCTTTGATTCACTCATTTGTTTACCAAAAAACATTTATTTAAAGACAAATTTTGTACCAGTATCTATGCTAAACATTATTCATTCATTAATTAATTCAGATGACATGTATTTAGTGAATGCCTACTGGGTGTTCTGTTTTAACTGTGACAATCAGTAAACCAAAGAAAGGTCATAACTGATTGTGACCAGGGGTATGGTTTTGATTATGTTAAATGTTAATGTTTATTAGAACTCCAAGTGTAAGTGGTAGTTGGATTTGCCAGTCTCGATTTTTCAGAAAGGTGTAGCAAGGAAATCCAAATTTGGGACTCATCACCAGAGAGATGATACATAATCTCATAGGTTAGTAGCATTCACCAAGGGATTGACCAAAGAGAAGTGAAGATGTTCGATGAACAAACTGAATATTGAGTTAGGCGGAAGAGAGAGAACTAGCAAAAGAATCTATCTATGAATATGCCAGTGGAATAAAAGGAAAACCAAAGAACTGTGTTGTTCTAGAATCCAAAGAAAGAAAATGCATCAGGGACATAAAAAAACCAACTGCGTAAAATGTTACCACTAAATCAAGTGAGATGAGGACTGAGAATAGAGTATAAAATGTGGCAGCATGGAGACCACTTGAGGCCTGATACAAACATTTCCAATAAAGCCTCACTGGAATAGTTTAAAGAGAATGGGAGGAGAGTAATCAGAGACAATGAACGTAGGTTGGTTTTTAAAAGAGTTTTATAACAGGAGATGGAGAAGAAGTAGGCTGGGAGCTAGCAAGAGAAGCAGTAAAAGAAAGCTTGCCAAGCAGAGAGAAAGAAAAGCATGTTTGCATACTGATGAGAATAATTCATTAGTGAGTCAACAACTGATGATGTAGGGAGGGTCATTTTCCAGGAGAGTTACCCCAAAGTAGGTGAGAGGAAGTGCGGGTTAGTGTGCAAGTGGAAGGATTGGATTTGGAGAAGAATGTGGATGTTTTGTCTATAGTCATATGCAGGAAGGCAGAGTATAGACCGTGCAAGGTGGGGAGTTGTGGGGAAAAGGGCATCCGTGGAAATTCTCTTACTGGTACGTCAGTTTTCCCATTGATGTGGACATAAGATGAAAGGTGAATTCCCATACCACTTATATGCCTTGTGATTTAAGTAAGCAATCCAATGTCTTTGAATCTCAGTTTGCCCATCTGTGAAGTTGGAATAAAAATATTTTTCTCTAGGTGTAGTAATGATTAAATGTGACTTTATATGAAAAAAAAAATACTAGCCTGGTACTTGTACCATCAAATAATGTTGGCCAAAGTTGACCTTAGTATGAGCAAACATGAATGAGCATCTTAAATAGTACCTTACTCCCTAGATTCCAGTCAGGAGACGCACTTTGGTATGGGAAGGCAGCCTGTAGTTAACAATAACATGAAATGAAGGTGAGGTTGGCTTAATCATTAAGAGGAACATTTATAAAATTCGTGGTATATTTGTCATATGGCCTCTGACCAAGGAGAACTCACTGAAATGTTTTAACCATAATTTTTACCCATATACCTGTTAGTCCCAGTGAGCTTGGAGTGACAGTGATCCACTGAATATAGGGAAAAAAAGCAAATGTCAATGTTCAGGCTCCTGTCCCAGGCTAAGTGTTCTAGGCATATGAGATAAAACCCTGATTAAAGTGTCAAATGGCCCCTAATCACATTAAAATGAAATGTGACCAGAGTGCTCCAAGAAATGGGACATCCCTGTCACCTTTTTCTCTTTTCTCCATAATAGCAATATCTATCTGCTGTATTCCAGATAATACAAATGTCTATTCATATTGTGTGGACAATGAGATGACTTGCATTTGACAGATCTTATTATGCTAGAAATCAACCACTCTAAAATTAACATAGGCTCTTATTAGAAATGATTATGTGAAAGTTATCTGGTGCCTGGGATTTTCACCAGGCAAATCCCTTCTTCAAATCCTTCCTTACTCCTTTTTCTCTTCATGTATTTTTTTCCCAATGGAACTATAATATAGGGATCTAGTACAAACATAACTTGTGCCAAGCAGACCAAAATGGTTATCCCATTTGGATATTTACCATCATATATCAGGTCCCAATGATACTGAAGGAGTCAACACTAAAATTATAGGTTCATGTTTGTGGTTCTTATTTTTGTTCTTATTTTTGGGCCTATAATGTCAACACTATGAGAGTAAGGAGTTTACATTGTTGGGTTGTTTATTTTCAATCACTGAAAATAGCACTTGGTACACAGTAAGTACCCAATAAGTGTCTGTTGGGTGAATTAATGATAATTAGCAGTGAAAATAAGCCTGTCATTAAGGATTGTTAAGAATTAAGGGAAAATACTGGTCCCTGAGATCAGATTTTTTTCTTACAACCCACCTGCATTGACCATCCCCAAATAAAATTAATGGTTTAGACTCTGTACAACTAGTATCTCTTCCTTCCTCTTGAGATTGTAATTTAGGAGGAGTTTCCCTTATTTTTCAACTGATTAAACTCTGAGAAAGGTAAATGTGTAAAGGATAAAATGTGTTCCTGGCACCCCTGAAATTGTGGAAGTGTTTGTAAAGTGTTTGTGTCCCAGGCCACTGCTCCTGTACAAACCTTGCGTTTATCACTGTGGGAAGTTAGGTTTGCCCCAAGTTGAAATACTGGATAAGTTTGAAAGAGTCAAAGTGAAATAAGGAAACAAAACATTATCTAGTGACTTCAACTTTGACCCTTAAAATGGCCAGTTCTCCACTTATGTCAAGCAAGACTCAGATGATTACCAAAAGGACAATCAGGTTTATGATTTAAACTAGATAGCACAAAATCAAAGGTCTACTGAGAATAAGCAGATGAATATGTGTGTGACTCTGTCTGGGTTGGAAATATGGTGAGCAGGCACATGCTCGATCTAAAGGCATTTGGTTAAAGCACTAAATAGATACACAGTTAAATCCAACTTCTTAATTACTAAGATCATTATATCATGAACAGTGGGTAAGCCAGAAGAGATCCAAGTAAAGCTATTTAAGAAACAGTTATTTTCTTACAGGTATGAGGGGGAAAAAATGTATTCTTGTCCTTAACTATGTCCTTTTAAAGTAAAAATCTTTGCTTTTGATTGTGGACAGAATTTAAATAAATACCTCTTGAGTGCAGACCCCTCCCCCCACTTTATTTTCCTTGATAACATGCCATGCCCTAAGAACAGAGTTCCATATCGGGGAGAAAGCTTGAGTTTTTAAAGGATAAGAACTATATTGGGAATAAAAACTTGTTAGTAATAAGACACTATCTAGCCCATGTGGGTTTGATGCTAAGCAAGAAATTGAAGTTCAGAAATGGAAATATACTTAGCAGTGTTGGGCGTTGTGGTGATTTGTTCTCTAAGATTCAACAGGAGAGGAATGGGAAGAGAGGAATGACAGTGGTGGGCGGAACTTACCGTACCCCAGAATCACATAGCAGACTTTAAAAATTGCAGCTACTCACCTCACTTCTTATGCACATACACCTAAGTACCCTCCTGAGTTCTTAGCTGGCTAGGTTTGTAGTGGGACCTCTATTTTTTTTTTTTTTTTGACAGATCACAAGTAGGCAGAGAGGCAGGCAGAGAGAGAGAGAGAGAGGAGGAGGAGGCAGGCTCCCTGCTGAGCAGAGAGCCTGATGTGAGGCTCGATCCCAGGACCCTGGGATCATGACCTGAGCCGAAGGCAGAGGTTTTAACCACTGAACCATCCAGGTGCCCCTGGGATCTCTATTTTTAAAACACTCTCAAGAAATTCTTAATGCAAAAGTTTATGGACTATTACTTGGAAGACTTTGTTTGAAGGAATGTAATTCTGGTATGTGCTTAAGATTTGTCTACAACTAAAGAGTTGAGAAGTAAAAAATAAGGAAACACCCAGGGTGGGAGGGGAGGATAACTCCGGGGCAATAATGGTGTAATGGTGTGGTCAGTGAAGAAAGAGGTGGGAGAAGATTGAGAATATTTCACTAAAATTTTAGTAATAATGGCATTCGAGGAGGAACTATAGTGTGTAAAGGTTTGGAAGGGGAAGGATTTTGAATCTATGTATTCATTAAGCAAATATATATTTAGTGTTTAATGAGATTGACTGTTGAAGGATTTAGAATGTCTAAAATGCTTGGCATTTGGAAAAATTACAGACTCATTGCAAGGATGGGAACTAGTTTTCACCTCATGCACTAACACTGTTTAATTGGCAGGGGGTGCCTGGAGCGTTCTGTTGACAGGTGAACGAGGCTCCACTTGGGCTCAGATGTAAATGATATCTGACCTAGAAACAGAGATGAAAGTGGGTGCTTTTATGACATAGGTTCTCTTTTTCTAAGATTGTCTTATTTTTGTGTTTGGGAAATATATCAAGAAGATTTTTTAATGTCTCCCTTCTACCTCTCAAGTGGACATGTTGCAAATTGCACAGGTACAAAAACAACTCTAGGCATTGTCAGCCTTGTGTCTACTTGCATTGATATTTCTCTTGAATTCTTTTTTTTTTTTAAATAGAGGCTTGCTTTTATTTTTATTTATTTATTTATTTATTTGACAGACAGAGATCACAAGTAGGCAGAGAGGCAGGCAGAGAGGGAGGGGAAAGCAGGCTCCCCGCTGAGCAGAGAGCCCAATGCAGGACCCTGGGATCATGACCTGAGCCGAAGGCAGAGGCTTTAACCCACTGAGCCACCCAGGTGCCCCATCTTCTCTTGAATTCTGGCAAACCAACAAATTCCAGTCTCCCATCTTGAAGAGAGTCACAGTTCCTTATTTCCTTATGTCTAGCAAATATATGGTTGAGAGTGCTTGTTAAGCAGTAAACATTTACAAGTTGGAGGAGTTAAAGCTGTTAAATGGCTAATTGAACATCATTGAACAGCATGATAATTTGGGGAAGTCTGGCTGAGGCAGATGTCCGTATTAGAGACCTGTCTTTTGAAACAATCAAAAAGTGATGTCTGAGGATTGCCCACTGAAGACAGGAGGAGGAATATATTCTCCCTAAGTGAGGCAGCTTCTCCTGCAGGTGAGAGATTCAAAGGAGACCCAAGGTTGAGGACTAACTGGATCAGAGACTTCAAAACAAAGAAAGAGGGCCTTGTATATATGGACCACATCTTCTTTATCCTTTATCTGTTGAAGGGCATCTTGGCTTTTTCCATAGTTTGGAGATTGTGGCCATTGCTGCTATGAACATTGGGGTACACATGGCCCTTCTTTTCAGTACATCTGTATCTTTGGGGTAAATACCCAATAGTGCAATTGCTAAGTCATAGGGTAGCTCTATTTTCAACTTTTTAGGAACCTCCACACTGTTTCCCAAAGTGCCTGTACCAACTTGCTTTCCCACCAACAGTGTAAGAGGGTTCCTGTTTTGCCACAATCTCTCCAATATTTATTGTTTCTTGCCTTGTCAGTATTTGCCATTCTAACAAGGTATAAGGTGTAAGGTGGTATCTCAATGTGGTTTTGATTTGAGTTTCCCTGATGGCTAATGATGATGAACATTTTTTCATGTGTCTATTACTCAGCCATCGGAAAGGGTGAATACCCAACTTTTCCATCAACATGGATGGGACTGGAGGGGATTATGCTAAGTGAAATAAGTCAAGCAGAGAAAGTCAATTATCATATGGTTTCACTTCCTCGTGGAGCATAAGGAATAACATGGAGGACATTAGGAGAAGGAAGGGAACAATGAAGGGTTGGGGCAGGGGGAGTCAGAAGAGGAGACAAACCATGAGAGTCTGTGGACTCCAAGAATCAAACTGAGGGTTTTAAAGGGGAGGGGGGGGGGGGCTTGGATGGGTGATCCTTGTGGTGGGTATTAAGGAGGGCATGTATTACATGGAGCCCTGGGTGTTACACATTGCAAACAATGAATCACGGAACACTACCTCAAAAACTAATGATGTACTGTATGGTGACTAACGTAGCACAACAACAACAAAAAAAGAAAGAAAAAGAAAGAGGGCCTTGCTGATTGATTGGTAATATCACTTACCTGCTCTCCTGCTTGACAACCAAAGCTTCAGAGGCTAGTACACCTGAGGTTTTCTCAGACACTTGTGGCCTCTTACTTTCTTCCCCACATACATTTTAACACTGGGGGTAACTCATTTAGGCTGAACAGTATGTCTGATTTTAAAATGCTAGTTTTGTTGCTTGGGGAAAACCAGAGAAATATGATACCAATGGAAAAAGCTGCTTCCCTGTTGACTAGAGTTTAATGTATTTTGGAGCTCTGGGGAGGTGATTGTGCCATTCATCCACGCGTGCTGTCTTACCTGCCTGTTGACTTGCACTTGGCAGTGTTGTGATAATTATGTGTATGTGTTTATATACCTGATTAAATTGTGTCTTACTGAGTAACATGTTAAATGGGATTTGATAATTCTTCCTAGGCATAGAAAGTAGTTTAGCTGGTTAAAATTCAATTCCTTTTTGATGCTCTACCCCCAACCCCACCCAATTCTTTTTCTCATGTTTACCTTGTTGTTTCAGGTTAGCAATAAAGTTGAATTACTGAGAGACACCCTGATGGCTTTTTCTGAAGGACAGGGAAACAAAACATAATAGAGCAGGAAGAATTTCCAGTAGGAAATGCCTAGTGCAGCACTAACTCAGAACTGCCTCTGTGATGGATGGTATCTGCCAGTGTAGCCCAGGGAGGGCTGGTTCTAGTGTCTGTGGAGGATGCAAGATCAGGCCACCCACTATGGTTTTTCTAGCCAAAGACAACTTCACTTAGAAGTAGGGGAACAGAAGACTGAGAAGTAGGCTAGGAGAATCAGATTTCTGGAGGCACACAGTTTTGTCGTTAAGATTGTTGTGGTCCATTTCCGCCAGCTGATGGCTCTATGCTGAAAGCCCCTCTTGAACTTGACTGTCAGAAGGTGTGGGCTAGATAGATCACTTCATGTCCATTAAGAGCTTGGGTAGTGTCTCTGTTCGATGAGGGGCCTGGTCCAAAGGCAGAGTCCAGGAACTATAGGAATTAGAGAATTCATAAAGATATCTCATTGGAAGAAGAGAAATGTAAGTGCCGAAGAGTCATATTTTTATCTATAATAGGTGCCAAAGAAACCAAACTGTAATGGTGGATAGCCAAAGAACCAGAAACTTTAAGCCAGAATATGAGTGGACATGGGTAGGCCATAAAGATCTAGAGGCAAAGGTTGTAAATGGATCCGTGATGACACATCTGAAAAATTGGCTCTGATTAGAAATTGCCAAATACAACAGGATTTGGTATTATTTCCAGGCTGTACCTGGGGGTAGCCCAATGACCACCTGTAGACAGAGTGAACTGATCGAGAGAGACCCTGAAAGCAAGCATCTGTCCAACTCTGAGGGTTCACAGGGGAAATTGAAGAGTGGTGGAAAGACTAGTAAACGCAGTTTAGACACCTGGATATATATGACAGTAGGAAACTCAGTTAACCTGGGCAGATTTCATCTATCATCTGGAAGTTATAAATGCTCTCTCATGTGTTTTATAAGAATCAAATTGGAAAACATAAGTATATGATAAAATGCTATTCACATGTCTAGTTTTACATTTTTGCAATGCTGTAATTAAATGCAGATGGAATTGTAACTTTTTAAAAGAGACGTTTCCACATTACTCTTTTACTTGAACCATTTTCTCCTGGAAATACTTCAGAAATTCACTGAGATTTGGATATGTCTTGCCTTCTTAAACACTTGTAAGATAGCCTTTGCTCTCCTCTTCTCTAACACATCCATCAAATGTTTGAAAAATATTAAGATTAGAAGAGTCTTTTAGCAATTAGGTCTAATTAATGCATAAATCTAGAATCAGAAAGGGATATATATTTGATTTCGGAACAAGAGGGGTATGAGCCCTTCCTCTTGGATTTCAGTTTCTTTCAGCATGTAGCCCCATTCATTAAATGCTCCGGTTTCCCACTATTCCCACAAATAACCTCTCTGATACCTATGGGCTGTGCCTACTCAGGAGGTCAAATTGAAAATTAGACCACATTTTCTGACATTTCCTTTTTATTTCTCATTTGTTTCTTTACCTCACAGTTTTGCTATGGAGTTCAAAGGAGGGACTTACATGGGCATGTTTTGTAAGCCATAAAATGCTGTCAAAACGTAAGGAAGAAGTTAAATTACATGTTGGAAGATACAGGTTTAAGACCCCTTCCTGCCACACATCAACTGTGTAACTTTAGGAAAGTCTTCTTACCTCTATGGATTGTACTCTCTTTCTTGGATAAGAAGGGCTCTATCTATATAGATCCTAGCTAGAGCTCGTCACTTCTGTCCTGTCAAGCCCAGAATGTGAAACATAATTATTGTCATTGTATGAAACTTTTTTTTACTGTTTGGAGATAGCTATTTCCTGTGAATGTTTTTATGTACTTACTCTTCTGATTTCATTCATCTATCCCAAGTATTTGAGAAACATTCATTATTTGAAATGACTTAAATAAATGATGTGGATTTATTAAAAATACCCATTAAAATAATATATATTTTAAAATGTAATTTTCAATCAAGTAAGATGTTGTAGCATATTCTTCAAAACATATTCAGTTGACAATCTAAAGAAACTTTCTCCACATTTTAAATCTGTGAGATAACCATGTGGGATTTGGCACCACAAATTTTAGTTTTTATTTTGAACAGAAACGGTTTTACTCCCTTTTTTCCCCAATGTACCTTTCATTCTTAAGGATGTTTACATAACTATATCCAGAATTTCTTATTTTATTATAATACCAACTACATAATATATAGCTACTATTATTAGGATTCTACTATGAAGGATTTTAAGTTTCCTTCATTTTTTTATCTTCTTCAAAAAGGATTTTCATTTTACTCATGATTGTCAGGTATAACCTGACTATATGGTCAAATATAACATTGTATTAATTACTATGTGATAGATTCTTTGTGTGAGGTTCATAGTCTTCCCACGTTTATTACTTTTTCTGTCTCTAAAACCTACAGCCATTTGTGGGTTTGTGATAAATGCAAATTACCAGAATGATAGATTAGTGTTTTTTTGAAAAACTTTAATTCATTTGTATAATCAGAATTAATTTTGGGTTCACACCATCTTACATAAAAAAGTAGAGATACTCAGGCCTTAAATTATTCAAAAATAATTAACACTGAAATGTTTTAAATTAGTTAACATTAAAATATTTTTATTAAGTAATAGTTCCTTTCTGTGTATGTGAATATGGCATTATCTCATGTATTCCTGATAGAACATCTCAAGTAGCTATAATCTACCTTAATTTTCTTACTTGATTAGTCACAGTTCTATTATTTGAACTCTGAATATTGAGAAAGCTGCAGCCCCATCTGCTAAAAGGATAGTGTCTGTTGCCCAAAGAAGAGATATAAATAATACATAGTAATAGACAGCTTACCAAAGTCTTCTATGTCTTTAGCTACTAAGTGGTGATAAATCATCCAAACCCACTCTTATCTGTTTGCCCACATATAACATATGACATAAAGATGTATATGAGGTAGTTTTGATTTATAGATTAGCAGTCTAACACACACTCACGAGTGCAATGGATACTTCCCTTCTTGACTTCTGTGCCCCTAATTTTCTCGAATGCATTGGGAAAGACTTGCTCTTCCTCTCCCTTGGGTTTCTTTAGTTCAATGTCAAGCCTAGTTAATAACTCAAAAAACAAAACTAAACAAAAACTCCTTCTTCTGTTTTTAGCAGAGATTAAATTATTTCACTTGATACAGAAACCCAACAGAATAATTACCTACGTTCGTGCTACTTTAAGTACTGGGAGAACCCAGGGTGACAGAATTGATAGATATCTTTAATACTAAAATCAATTAACCCACAAGTCTCTATTGATTTCAATGGCTGCTAAGTGCTATGTGGGATTCCTAAGAAAGACAAGGCATCATCTCTGACATTTAGAAAGTCTTCAGAGAACTAAGAACAGCACATGCGAAACAAATCTGAGATGTACATTTCCTTAACTATCTTTGTGAATCTGAAAAACTTTTAACTTAGTTTTTTTTTTTGTCTATCTTGATCAGTCACGAAGATTTATATATTTATCTAAATATACAAATTTCTTTATCTCTGGTTATATTCTCTGTGTGTCTGTCTACAATGTTGCATGAACAATGAGCTGGGTCATGAAGATAACCCTTCTGTAATCTTGCTCTTGGCCATCTGTCCCTTAGACACTTCACTCCAGGCAGGACAAAATTTGTTCAAATTCTGGCCCTGTGCCATAATCTCTCAGGCCTTTGAACTTTTACACAATAGTCTTTATATCTGAAAGATACAGTCTTTCCCAAATTTTCTGAAAGTTTCCCACAACTTACTCATCAGATCTCTAAATTTAAATGTCCCCTCTTCCCGGTGACATGTCCCTACACATCCAGGCTGGTGGACTAATGATAAATATTAATCCCTAAATAAGGTCTCATAGAAATATGCATTTCTTCAAATAAATCAGTTTATTTTTATTTTTTAAAAAATATTTACTTAAGAGAGAGCAAGTACGAGAGAGAGAGAGAGAGCATAAGCACAGAGGGGGAGGGAGAAGCAGGCTCCCCACTGAGCAAAGAGGCCAACACAGGGCTTGATCCCAGGATCCTGAGATCATGACATGAGCCAAAGACAGATGTTAACTGACTGAGGCACCTAGACAGCCCCAAATAACTCACTTTATATGCTATTTTTAATCCTTAGTCTGAAGTGGAAATGACAATTGTCTGTCAATTTGACTCCTCTCTCCTCTGAAGATTTCTTCATTAGCATTATCATCATTATCAAGTACATAGTTAATCCTCATTGCAACCCTGGAGTTAGATATTATTAGCATTGTCTGTATTTTACAGGTGAGAAATACCAATTATGGAGAGTTAAATAGTTTTCATGGTTAGGTTGCAAACCGATGCAGTGAATTTAGAGACTGTGCATTTAATCACTCTGTTACACTGTGTCTGGCCAGGGCATCAGTGCAGTGAGGTGGTATGCAAACAATACTGAAAGTTATCTGTCTATGCAGATACTCACCAAGTCATCCAGCATGCCACCTGGTCCTGGATCAATCACTTTAATAAATCACCAAGGAGATGTCCCTCATTATCTTTTAAATGTTCTTTTTAAATGATGTCTGTTCTCTATTTCCATGCTATTCTTGGGCAACCAGGAATATGTCTGCTTCAGCATCACAGTGGATTGAGGAAATCGCTCTCAGTCTCTCTACCATTATGTCTGTCCAGAGCCAGTGAAGAGTCTTGTCTTCCCTTGTCGATCTAGGTGGGGTCTATCTAGGAAGCAAGGAAAAGCTACTGGATCTAACACATTTACTTGGTGTTTTGCCCTATGAACTAGTTCACAAGGTAGCTTTGTCTGGGACTCAATCATATCTACTTGTTCATGAATTTCCCCACCCTCTTTTCTTTTCCTATATCTAAGGATCATTTTCTTGTCTTGTTCTTTCTCATGATGCTTCCCTCTGAATCATGTTTGTGGATGGGGAGTCCTTTCTGTTTTCTTGGCACCTGGATATTTGACACTCGAAAGGCAGGAAAATAGGCCTTTTCCTCTGCTTTCTGTAACACCATCCTGTCCTCAAGGCAATTAGAATAGACCTGCGCAGCTGCCTGCATTTGAGGAAGCACAGCATGAGGATATGACTCTGCCATATCAAAGATATTATCCTTCACTGAATTTTATCTCTACTATTAGATTTCAAAGCAGCCTGAATGTGCGTCATATAGGTTTCAGGCCTTATTTAGGTGATAACACTGACTATCTTACCATTATTTAAGCTTTGTGAAGGCAGAGAATGTACCTTTATTTTCACTACTTCATAGGTGGTAAATTCTTCATTAAAAATTGGTGGATAAATCAATAAATGATCTAATTGCCCCACCATGGAAGCCTTTTAGCCTATCTTATAGTATAAGAGCGTTCTATGACTTGAAACAAACAAAGCACCTATTTTAAATTGGGTTGGCTGGTTCAATTTATAGTCATAGTCTTAGTCTTTGGCTTTGGTCTTTCTTTCTTTTTTTTTTTTTTTTGGGAGAGGGGATAAAAGAGAGTTTTTTCCCTTCTAAACAGTATCCAGTGGAATGGAGTAAGGAACCCTGCATACCAGTGTGGTTGTGAGAACTGCAGAAACTCTTGACATGAACAGTCTGCTAAAATACCTGTACTAAGAGACTTGATCAAACTTAACATAGCTTCAGAAGTCTAAGAACATGTTCCTGAGACAATCTTGTCTCCTTTTCAGTTTCTGTCAGAAAAAACTCAGGGATGGCAAAAGAATTTATGATTTGTTATAGCCAATTCTGGGTGACAGTCCCCTGACTTCCCTTTCTTAGGGCATTTACGAAGAAAGGGCTTACAATTTTGAATTCTTTCTCTGCATTGTATGTATATCACCTACAACTCAGGAGTGTCTTTCTCAAAGACCCGAAAGCCATTACTTTTGAAAGGTAACAATGAGATGGAGATAGGGCCTCTGTCTTCCAGTCTCTATGGGAGAATAGAATACCAAAATCCATAATTACTAGTGAGCAGACCCACTGTCCTAATCACATTTAGGTTGACTAACCCTTTGTAATTTTCCACTTGAGTCCTTACTTGTTTTCCTTCCCTGCAACCTCATTCTTCCTTCAAAATGCTCAGTCACCTCTCTGCAGGGCAAATTGGATGAAGCTCAGCTCTTTCCCCTACTGTCAGTAGTTATTGCATAAAATCTGTTTTCACGGCTTCCACTGATGTCTGGCTCTGCTTATTGACAGTCATCACATCTCTACATGTTTATTATGTAATGAGTAGAGGTCTTGATTTTCTTTTTTAAATTTTATTTATTTATTTGACAGACAGAGATCACAAGTAGGCAAAGAGACAGGCAGAAAGAGAGGAGGAAGCAGGCTCCCCGCTGAGCAGAGAGCCCAATGTGGGGCTCCATCCCAGGACCCTGGGATCATGAGCCGAAGGCACTGAGCCACCCAGGCGCCCTGAGGTCTTGGTTTTAAAGAGGAGTACAGAGAAGTTAGAGGACAGGGTTTACACAGTGCTAGAAGTAGAGCATTGATTTTAAAGAAGAGTTGGGACTGGAGGGAATTGTGATAAGTGAAATAAGTCAAGCAGAGACAGACAATTATCGTATGGTTTCACTCATAGGTGGAACATAAGGACTAGCGTGGTGGACCACAGGCGAAGGTAGGGAAAACTGAATTGGGAGAAATCAGAGGGAGACAAACTATGAGAGACTCTGGACTCCAGGAAAAAAAAAGCTGAGGGTTACAGAAGGGACTGGACTGGGGGGATAGGGTAACTGGGTGATGGGTATTAAGGAAGGTACATGTTGTGATGAGCACTGAGTGTTATTCACAACTAATGAATCATTGAGCACTAAAAAAATTAAAAATAAAGAAAAGTTGGGAAACTCATCACATTGGAAATGTTTCTATAACTTTTGCACTTTGGGGCTTGGTGATGTTCATGCCTCATGAAGCATGGAATATACAGAGATAAATAATTTGCTGAGCACATGCTAGGATGACTGCCTTTATGTAAACAACTCATTTCACAGTAATGTCAATGATAACTAACATTTATGGATTGCTTACTCGGTATATCCCAGGTACTGTGTAAAAGCATGACATGCAAGATCTTATTTAATCCTCCTAAGAACCCCACCATATAGATATTGTTGTCATTCCCCACTTTCCAGGAAGGAAACTGGGGTTCAGGAAAGGCAAGTGATTTTCCCAAAGTCAGATAATTAGTAAGAAACCAAAAAAGTTCTCAGCCAACCCCTGACCTCAAAGCCCATATACTTAATCACCAAGCCCTGCTGGCTCCACCGTATTACTGAAAAATTCACAAGTAACCATTAACAATAGTTCAAAGGTAGTATATGGTACATATTATAAATATAGGAGGAAAAGACAGCATAAGCTTGGGGAACTTCTTAATAATAGATAAATGAAGGGGGATTAATTAAGACTTTTTTAAACACCGTTACTCTGAACCTAGAAAACCTCACACTTTTTCTGGAGAATCTGAGCTCTCCATTTGGGAATACATTTAATTATCTCTTTGTCCTATCAGTTATTGGCTGAAATTTTATATGCTTAATTTTCCCTCTTTTCTTTTTGTCTTTCCTTCCCCTGAATTGTTTTCATAGAGTTTAGTAAATCTGCAAGCTGGTTGTCAGCAGAGCCCACCACTTCAAGAGAGGAAGAAGAGGTAGATAATAAAGCAACCTTGAGTTGGGGTGTTACAGTGATCCACACAGCCTCAGATGTGGCTTTGGTTGGCTGGATTCATCACTCTGAGTGAGCTCCGAGCACTGGGAATCATTATATCCTCTCTTGACATTAA
Source organism: Enhydra lutris kenyoni (assembly GCF_002288905.1). Taxonomy (NCBI): domain Eukaryota; kingdom Metazoa; phylum Chordata; class Mammalia; order Carnivora; family Mustelidae; genus Enhydra; species Enhydra lutris. Next base: position 3,084,853 of record NW_019154134.1, read on the forward strand.
CTGAAGAAAAATCTAAGTCAGACACTGCTTCTTAATCATTCAGTGTCAAGAAGTGTTACAATCACCAAACGCTTCTTTTATTACTAGTCTCACTACAAAAAAGAAAAAAGAGAGAGAGAGAGAGAAAAAAAAAAAGAAAAACTCAGGGAGACTTTGTCTCTTATCCAGATCTTACACATTTGAAATAAGTGACTTTCCAAAGCACTTTTTTAAAAATAATTTAAAATTTTTTTATAAACATATAATGTATTATTAGCCCCAGGGGTACTTTTCAAGTCACTTGGCCTCCAGACCTGGACAAAGATATGCCTGAGATTCAGTGGCTTTGTCCATGCAACCAAACCCACTAACTGGTCCATCTTGCTTCAGAGATGGTTAAAAAAAAGTTCAACCTAGGATTGAGTAATATCAGCATCGGCAAACAGAACATTCTGGAATATGAGCCACATTCTCCATTTGGGCTCTATACATATGTACAGGTACTCTGTAGCGCCAGTGACAGAGTAAGATGACAAGGTAAAAATTGCCAAAGTAGGGACGCCTGGGTGGCTCAGTGGGTTAAGCCTTTGCCTTCGGCTTGGGTCGTGATCTCAGGGTCCTGGGATTGAGTCCCACATCGGACTCTCTGCTCAGCGGGGAGCCTGCTTCCTCCTCCTCTCTCTCTGCCTGCCTCTCTGCCTACTTGTGATCTCTGTTAAATAAAAAAAAAAAATCTTAAAAAAAATTGCCAAAGTAGGAATGAAGAGACTATTACCTATAAGCTCATTTCTGCAGTAATAGTCAAAGAATGATGTGGTACACATACAACTGGAAAGGGCTTTAGGAAATTTTCTAGTCAGTAAGGATGGGTGAGGAAGAGCTAGCTGTTTCAACTAGACGTAATCCAACTGAAAGACATTGGGGAAGGTATTTAACTTTCCTGAGTCTTAGTTTCCTATCAGTAAAATGGTAGTAAGTGTTCCTATAATATTATTGTATTAAATTAAATAATGTTCAGCACAATACCTGGCAGCTGGTAATACTCAAAGTTTTAACTAACTGCTTCAATGTCCTCTTCCTCCTCATCCTCATGACGATCATCTCACCAGGGCTCACCAAACGAAAACCGGCAGACCACGGTCTGGTCTGTGAGTTGTTTTTGTAAATGAAACTTCTCTGGAACCCAGTCGTACCCAGTTGATAACCTATTGCCTGTGGCTGTTTTTGCTCAACAATATAGCGGAGATGAAGAGTTCTAATAGTGGCATTTATAGAAAAAGTCTGTTCGCTCTGATCAGTGGTTCTGAAACTCTAATGTGACGGAAGGGCCAAAAAGCAAACTCTGGTTTCTACCCCTGTCCTTGTCATATTTTATAGTTTTGCATATGATTCAAATTATGGAAAAATTATAGAAAAATGACAGAAAAAAATTATAGAAAAATTAAGGGAAAGAGAAACTAGGAGTAAAGTTGAGCATATGAGGCTGATGACTTTTTTTTTTTTTTCCTAAAGGGGAAGGACTTATCCCTTTGAGTTGGTAGACAGAGGCAGGAAGAAGGGATAGAAGGATATATCCAACAGGTTGCACTGCCCTGGCAGAGACATATTAGTAAAACATGATATGGAGTGTCTGTGCAACTGTAAGTAGTGCTCATCTGTTGGAGCATCTAGAATGGAGTTGGGAGCACAGTATTGAAAGACAGAGCTAGGCAGCTGCGTGGCAGCCAAATCATGCTTGCTGCTGGACATTAAGGGGCCCTTGGGACTTTTTCATGTAGGAGACAGGTAATTTCAAAGAGCAGAAAACAGAAGTGACATTCTCGGCTTTTATTTTGGATTGGCTCACTTTGTAGCGGTCATTCACAAATGAATAGCCGATAATGAAATGGAGGTGGGGAGAAGAACTGGGAAGGGATATTGGTGGTACGGATGACACATCAAGTAATACAGTATTACCAACACTAGAAAACTTTGGAAAATTCAGGCTGAGTAGAAAGTCAATATACCGCTTATTTTCTGGAGTTTGAATTCATTTATTTTTAATTTATGCAAATCCACGTCAAGACAGTTACCGTGTCTTATGAAGAATGGACTTGGACTAGGACATGGTCCTTTACAGTAGGAATGGAAGTATCCACACAGGATTATGTGAATGCCAGCCCCATGGTGGTTGTAGTAATAACCACTAGCCTTTATTTGTTGAATGCTAACCTGTGAGCCAGTGGTTTCATAGGCATTAGTTCCCACAATACAATAACTGTTTCTGCTGTACAGGTGAGGACACTGGTGGCAAGGGAGGTAGAGTCATGTGCCCAAAGTTAAATGGCAGTAAGTGGCATAGCTCAGATTTGAACGTACATCTTATCTCTCTCCCATAGAGTGCATGATTCATGAGCGCAGAATATTTTATCTTCTTCTGTTTTTAAAATGATGGGCATACAGTAGACATTCAATAAATATTTGATAAATGATGAATGAAAAATTTTGTGAATAATTTGAAATTTCATGCCTATAACCTTCCATGATACAGTACCTCCTCAGTATTATAAAAATTTGGCCCTGCTCATTAATTCCTCAAAAAGGATCCGGATATTTTTTCTTTGCCTAAAATTTTGTCAGAGAGGATTCAGTTTATCTGGAAGATATTTAAGTCCTTTAATTCTGTTAGCTCAACATATTCATACTACATTTTATAGGTGATTAACAAGTTTAACATGCATCATCTCATTTAATCTTCATGGCAACCTTATAAGGTATTTTTTTCTATTTTTGCAGATGAAGCACTGTTTCAGAGCAGTTACCTGCCCAAGGTTACACAGCTAACAATCCAGGTCTCAATGTCCTTTTCCACTCTGTCAGAACTTATTACTTAATAGATGACAAAATCTTAGAGCTGGGAGGGATGCAAAAATTTTTTTTTTGTTCACTTTTTATTGAAGTATAATGTATATGTATGTGTATATATATATTCTCTTTTTATTTATTTATATAATATATATATCTGAAGTGTAAAAACCATCATTGTATAGCCCAGGAAATTTCCATACACCCATGTAACCAGCACCCAGATTAAGAAGAAGCAGAATATTATTCATGCTGTAGGATTTCTCTTGTGCTCCATTCACCTCTCTCTTGAGGGCAAAGTATCCTATCTTCTAATAGGATGGATTGATTTTTGCCCATTTTGTATTTTATATAAATGAAAGCAAAAAGTATGTGTTCTTCTTTCTCACTATTTTTGCTTATTATTATGTTTGGGAAATTAGTATTGTGTGTAGTGTAGTTATTTGTTGATATTCATGGCTTTAGCATTTTTAAAAATTTGGATATATCACCATTATTTAAAACCATGTATTCCTTCCAGTGTTGAATGTCATTTGAGTAGTTTCTAGTTTGATATTTCAAATTTATTTGATCTCAAATATTTCTGTTGTGAAGATTCTTATATAATGTCTTTTGATAAGCATACATAGGCATTTTGTTTAGTGTATAATTAACAGTAGAATTTCTGAGTCAAAAGATAAGGTTTTGCCACATAGATTTATACACTTTTTCTCTTTTTTTTTGTATCTGTTGTCATCTATATTCTTAGTGATTAGCTTGGGCTTAATTATGTTCAGTAGAATTAGAAATGATGTAAACATGTATATTTTGGGAGGAAGCTGGGCTTGGTTAACTGTTACATACTATAAGAGGTGGTCAGGATATCCCATTTGCGGCTTCTACTCTATTGGAATCCCAGAACGGTGGCATATCTGCCTCGTGAAGACCATGTATTTCATTTTGTTGTGTTCCTTGGCACATTGGTCAGCCTTACTTTTTCCACTTGGACTGTTAAAAGGCTCTTGCTCTAGAGAATGACAGATCTTTTGAGGACTCATACAGCCATTTATTCATCATCTTATTAATCACTGAGTTGTCTTCCCTGTGTTAGTAAAACATAAAGGGAAGGGACCTAAAAAAAAAAAAAAAGTTTGCCCTTTGTCCATTATGATAATTTCTCTCCTCCTCTATGTGGATGTTTTCCTAGTGACTTTGCATTTCTTTCTTCTCAGTTGTGTTAGATATTAGAATACTTTTCTCAAAGGCCAGTATAATCCTAGCTGAAGGCTAACCTTAGGCCTACATAGATACGCATATGGACTGGGAAGTAGGGAATTCCTTCTGTATTTTGTACTTCAACAAAAATAATTAAGGATTTTTAAGGTACACCATGGGTTTATCAAGTGTTTGGTTCTGGCTTATTTGGAGACCTAAGATGAGATAGGTCACTTGGACAACAATAAATTTAAACTTTATTTTATTTTATTTTATTTATTTGACACAGAGAGAGAGATCACAAGTAGGCAGAGAGGCAGGCAGAGCAGGAGGGGGAAGCAGGCTCCCTGCTGAGTAGAGAGTCCAATGAGGGGCTCAATCCCAGACCCTGAGACCAGGACCTGACACCGGGACCTGAGCTGAAGGCAGAGGCTTAACCCACTGAGCCACCTGGGTGCCCCAATAAATTTAAACTTTTGCCTCACACATTAGTGTCAGAGGGACTGAAATGTCAGGATCAGGAGAGATTTGTGCAAAATACTGAAGTATTAGCATTTATAAGATGTGGTGAAAATTTTTCTAGTTAAGACTGAGCAAAAACCCTATCATATCCAGGACTCTGAATTTATTGCATACCAAATAAAATGATCTAAAAAACAAAATAAAGAATAAATGGGCAACAAAAAGCAGAATCACTCCTATAAACACAGAGAACAAACTGATGGTTGCTATAGGGGAGGGAGTAGAGAATGGCCACAGTGGGTGAAGGCGGGTAGGAGGTACAGGATTCCAGTTATGGAATAAATCGTGGGAATAAAAGGTACATAGGGTATATACAGTCAGTGGTGTTATAGGTGACAAATGGCAGCTATACTCGTGATGAGCATAAGATCATGTATAAACTTTTGAATCACTATGTTGTAACCCTGAAACCACTGTAACGTTGTGTGTCCACTAAAAACACTTTTCAAAATCATCTAAGATTTATCCAGTCAAATATTACCTATTATAATATATTAAAAGGAATTGGAAAATGGGTGACCTACCTTGTTTCAGAAAGGTAGATGGAGACCATGCTATCTTCTCTTTCTATTACATAAACTTTTGAGACCATGGCTACTAAATCATATGCCCTTAAAAATGAGAAAATGGTAGGAAAAAAAATCAAATTGTTATCTGATTATTGCAACTAGTTAAGGTCACTTAAAAAAGAAGGGGAAAAGAAGATTGTACTTGATTTGGGAGAGGTTGGGAATATAACCAGATGCAAGTATGGCCTTGGATTAAATACTGATGTAGATAACAAACACGCTATAAAGAGTATTTGGGTTCAGTAGGGAGAAACAGTGTGATCTAGGTTTCAGAGAGATTACAATTTACTAAAATGGGAAAGAAGTTTTGCAGAATGGAATGTATTTCGTGTATGTGCCTAAAAGAGATTATGGAGCACTATATACATTACGATCTCATATTAGTTTAAAAAAATGTATGTGTAGATGAGCAAGCTTAAATAGAGAAATTCTAGAAAGATAGGAGCTGAAAATATTATCACCAGTGATCTTGGAGTGGTTGATTTTGCTTGTCTTTATTTACAACATTTCTATAGTGTTCAAGTTATGTGTTAATAAAAAGGATGATTTTAACAATAAACAAATACAAAAATAGGGTATTTAGCAGCATGAATTATCTGATAGCTGACTAATTCAAATAGCTAATCTAATAATAACAGCAGCTAAAAATAACATTAATTAGTATTTATTAAGTGTGCCAAATACTGTGATAACTCTTGTTCAAACATCATGTCGATGGATTTTTCTTAAGACTGTATGAAGTAGGTGATGTTCTTACTTAAATTTTATAGGTGAGGAAACCAAAGATCACAGAAATCTACCCATTTGCCCATGGACATGGCTAGTGAGGGATGGGAGGTAGGATTTATGTCTCATCTGTCTGAGTGCAAAAATTTCTCTCTTAATTACCATATACATAGTCTCTCCTCCAACATTATCATCTCATTGCCAACCTCAGCGATGGTTTTTCTGTTCTATGAGCTATAGTGATTATTCCCCAAGTTACCAAACAGTGTCTATTACTTTTTAAAAAACTGCCAACATTGACTATAGAAATTTGGAAATCTGGAGCAGAAATTTGGTAAGAAGTGGTAGGCCGGGCATTCTAAGACCTCATAATTTAGTGAGATTGTTAGGAATGCAGAGAAAGAATTTGAACGGATTTATCTTTTTTAAAGTCATTTTAGTGCAGAGAGAAAAATAGAAATAAATTTAAAACATTTTTCTATAGTTTTTGAATACCTTAATAAATTGAGGTAAAACACTTAACATCTTTTATATAGATGCTTATATAAATGCTGATAGACACTTATTAAAAATGGATGTGTAGATAGAAATTTATTAATGTTTTCAGTAGATAGGATAAGTATGAGCAGAATCTTAATTAAATACCTTCATAAATATGCATTAAATATGCTTAAGAAGATTTCAGATATTCACTTCTGGTTGAAAAGAACCATTCTGGGAAGCAAGTTTTGCAGAATGACATATATTTCATGTATATGCCTAATGTCATTTTAAAGTTCACTGGGATTTATATTGCAATTAAATTAAATTGAAAAATATAAAAGTACACAGAAAAATCAAGTGTGAAAGCTAAGGAAAAGGACAATTCATATTATTATTATTATTATTATTATTATTATTTGCTTTAAGATGCCCCTAAAATGTCAGGTTTTTCCAGTAAAAAAGTAAGACTTCGCTGATGTGATTGGAATTTTTGATTTGGGAATAATTCAGAAATAAAAGCTCAGGGGCGCCTGGGTGGCTCAGTCCTTAGATGTCTGCATTTGGCTCAGGTCCTGGGATCAAGGCCTGCTTCTCCCTCTCCCACTCCCTCTGTTTGTGTTCCCTCTCACGCTCTCACTTTCTCTCTCTCTCTCTCTCTCTCTCTCTCTCTGTCAAATAAATAAATAAATAAATAATCTCCAAGGGGGGAAAAAAGAAACGAAAGAGAAGACAAGTATTTGGAGAGTGTGGGGGAACACTGGAGGGATGGGCTGCCTTGACCCCAGGTTTTAGTTAGGCAGAGAACAGTACTGGAAATCCACAGACCTGTTTTGAACCATAGAATTTGATGTCCAGGGATGATTACTGATTCCTTGGAGACAGGGAGAAAAAGAGATACAGGTTTTTGTTTAGGATGCAATTTATTAAGAGATACACCAGCCTTAATCTCTTCTCACTGTTACCTTAAAGGAAACACTAATTCTAATAAACTGAAAAATACAGTTTCAAACATCTCCATGAGATTTTTTGATAGCTTTACTCTATATTGACTCATCATAATGATTTTCTGGGAATATAAAAACAATTCCAGCAAAGAAAACATGTCACCTTCTCTGTTGAACCACCTCTATTCAGCAGAGGAAAGGTATTTGGAAACATTTGGCACCAGAGATTTTTTTTTTGTAAAGCAACCAAACGTTTATCTTCCTATTAGACAGAGGTATCTTCCCAAACACTCCCTCCCAGATTGAGTCAATTCATCACAGAAGTTTCTGATACTGTTGAGATGAAATAGTAAGCATTTCAGAGGTACAGTTATCTTAAAGTAGACATGTGCTCTAGGAATAAGGAGTAGAGATGGCTAATCTAGTCATTTCTTATAGGTAACTAATACTCCGGAAGCTGAGATACTCTGAGCTCTTACCCATAGGGAAGAGATATTAGAGTATCTGTGCTATATTTGAGTTCTACCTCTTAGGCTAGTTTAGTTTTACTTTCCTTCTTTTTAAATTAAAGCCACGCCTTATTCTATAGAAAATTATGTTGACAGTGCAGCAAAAGACTTAATCCCACACATTTGCTCCTAACAATTCTTTACAGTCTTTCAGCCACCGTGATGAGCGGTCCATGCACTTGATGAGCAGATGGACTGCTCTGGTTTGTACTACATCGCAGACATTGTCTCAGATAGAACATGAATGGTGATGAGAATGCAAGAGTGCAGATTTAGGGGTTAGATTCTCTGGGTTCAGCGCCTGTCTCTACCCGTTACTTGTTGTGAGATCTTGGGCAAGTTCCTTAATTTCTCTCTCTCAGTATTCTTTATGAAATTAGAGTAATAATGGTATCTATCCTCATTTACAAAATTGAGATAATAATAAGGTTTATGAAGGATTAAGTAAATTTAAAGGCATGTAGAATAGTAAATAATGCATACTGCATGTTTAAAACATTAGATAGTATTTTCATGAGCATCATATCCATCTGTACATAGTATTCTAACAAGCAAATACACCCTCATTGACTTTGTCATAAAATATCCCTATTGGGTAGATTTGTTGGTAATTGGATTGGTCTAAGTTGATTTATTAGTTATAGTCACCTTGTGATATATCAGAATTAGCCAGAAAAAAAAATACTGAAACTAAAAAAATGTTTGTAATTTTTAGACCTTTTTCCAATTATGTAAAAATTTCTTGGGTTGTTTTCAAGTATACAAATAGAAGTAAGGTAACAAAGGTAGTCATCTAGACAGTCTATCTGACAAATGTTCCTCTTAGCCAAAATAAATGAATAGTACTTTGATGATAAAATATTACTGTGATAACAGTAAATAATCAAGGTAATATTTTCAGTAAGTCACTTTACTCGGAAGCTTGTGGAATGATATAAACTCCAATTACAGGAAATCAAAAGTTGCTTTTGCAGAAGGCAGAGAACTTTCCTAAAATATGACTCATAAAAAAACAGTGATGAAACATATGGTCCTGTGTATGCGGACTAACTTGACCTCCTTGGAACACGGACATATGAACATCTCTTCCACAGGCATACCACTTTAGTAAATTATTATTAAAAAGCTGATTTACTGAAAAAGATGTTTTAATAACTGGTCTAGATTTTAAAATTTTGTTAACTTTCCAGCTTCATACTTGAGAAAAGTCATGTGTATTCTCTCAGAACATAACAGGTACAGTAGACTTCTAAGAATGAAGCCTCAGGGAGCACCTGGGTGGCTCAGTCATTAAGTGTCTGCCTTCAGCTCAAGTCATGATCCCAGTGTCCTGGAATCGAGCCCCTCATCAGGCTCCCTGCTTGGTGGGAAGCCTGCTCTCCGTCTCCCACTACCCCTGCCTGTGTTTCCTCTCTTACTCTGTGTCTCTCTCTCTGCCAAATAAATAAAAATAAAAATCTTTAAAAAAAAAAAAAAAAAGAAGAATGAAGCTTCAGTAGAATTTTTGTGTTAAAATACTTCAGCTCAGTTATGGAAAGACATGTTTTATCTGTAACTCATTTATACACAGAAGGAACCTGAAGTGGAAGACTAGGCAATCTTCAGTAACATTGATAAAAGTAGATGTCAAGTAACACCAGGTTCTCTTTACCCGGAAACTTTGTGAATTGTTGAAACTATTACCTCCAACATTTGGATCCTTTAGATTTCATTGACCCAGTCTATATGAATTACATTAAATGGGACATAGCCAGGTCCCATCAGCCATAGTAGTTGGACAGTACTCTGTGTGAACAACTCTTCTGAACTGCACCAAATATTTCCAATAGATTATGTGTTAATATTCTAACTCAGAATAAAAATAATAAGAGCCCGACACTGTAGAGAACATTCTTTCACAGATATTAAATAAAAGAGAAAGTATGAGAGCATATATATATTTTGTAAACCACAGTCACCATAGGCAGCCCTCATATCTGGGAGACATATAGGATAAGCCCCTAAATAGAATCTGAGACTTTCCTGTGATGGTTTTTCTCCCTCACAGAAAGAAATAATCCTTATAGATTGTGCCAGTTGTTTTTAAGCCAAATATGGCAGGTCTCTGTGCTCATCCAAAAGATAGGATGTTTTTCTGTCTAATGGAGGAGAACATATACCGTATGGAAATGCTGACAGACTCTTTGATGAGAAAGTATACTTCCTTCCTCTTTCAGATAGCTAGGTGATAGATAGAAAGAAAGAAAATATGACTACTATATACTGTAAAACTTTGAAAGGAAGCAGTAAATATATGTAACTAAGGATTAGCAAATTCTGCTCTGGGGAAAGTAGCACAAAGGGTAAGAACATTTCCCCATTTTCTGTGAACATTCTCTTAATAGCCCATACCAGGAGTTTGGCTTGTGCCTATGCTAAATACCCCTTCGCTGGCTGTCCTCATTCACCCCATGTCTGGAGCCCCAGATTGTCCATATTATTGAAAAATCCCTCCTCCAGGAAGACAACAAAGATTGATTCTGTTATCTTGTTACTGCTTAGTCTAAATAAGTACTGGTAAAAATGTATTTTCTAATCTGGAGGCTTTGGAAGACGGGTTTTACTTTTAGACTATGAATGAAAAATGCCTAAGTAACACAGTAAATCTGTTCATTTACCTTTGAAAATATGTGTAGTCAATGTCTACACCCACTGCCGTAGTTACATAATGTACTTGCTGAGGCAGGACCAGACTGAGGAGCTTAAACCAAGCTTGGCCAAAGGCAAATTGAAGGAAGAGAATAGAATTAGTTGCCAAGAAAAGTCCACGATAGTGAAAATATGGAAAGACCCCAGATGTTCATTGACTGAGGAATGAATAAAGAGGATGGTGTGTGTGTGTGTGTGTGTGTGTGTGTGTGTGTGTACACACATGCATATGTGATGGAATATTACTCAGCCATTAAAAAGAAAGAAATCTTGCCATTTGCAGTGATGTAAATGCAACTAGAGGGTACTATGCTAAGTGAAATAAGTCAAAGACAAATACCATATGACTTCACTAATATGTGGAATCTAAAAAAGAAAAAGATGAACATGGGGAAGAGAAGGAAAAATAACATTAAAACAGAGGAAGACAAACCATAAGAAATACTGAACTCTAGGAAATAAGGTTGCTGGAGAGGAGATGGGTAGGGGATTGGGGTAACTGGGAGATGGGAATTAAGGAGGGGACTTGATAGAATGAGCACTGGGTGTTTTATGTAACTGATGAATCATTAAATTCTACCCCTGGGGGGGAAAACTTGCCAAGAGACTTTAGGATCATCTGAAGCAGCTTCTCTCTTATGTTCAGCTGGAATAAATCCCAGTCCTATCACATACTGAGTGCCTCACACATTAACTTGGAACTCAGACAGATGGGGGACTAGGGCCTTTAATCCTGTAGAGTGGGTGCTGAAAACAACTCATGATGGTGGGATGTTTGATAATGAACTCTGAGGAATTTTCCAGTCACTTCTAATTAGAGTTCTTTGACTATAAGCAACAGAAAAGAAGTCAGTGCTGCAGAAGAACAGTTTCTTTTTTTTTTTTAATTAAACATAAACTTACTGTAAAGATTTAGTGTATCTTAAGAAGAAACAAAAAGTTAACCAGATTCTGTAATTAAAACAGAATAGAATAATTCGGTCACTTTTGAGAACATATGCTGTAAGAAATAATGGATTACTTTGTTGGCATGAATTAACTGATTATTTTCTGTACTTACATTACTTCACTTAAGATTAATGGTTTTGGGAGACAGAGAATCCAACTAAGCTCACCTAGGTGAGATGCCAGTCATTTCTGTAGGGGTGGGGAGGATATCTTGTTTGGTAATCCCATAAAATTGCAACAATTTTCAGCAAATTTGAATCGATTCAAAAGGACATTGGAATATTGCTACTAGAATAATGCTAATGGATAATGGAACAGGGGAACAAGTATACATTATATCAACCCTCTGATTAAGATATCCTTAAATGAACTATGTATGTGAGAAATACTAGGACTCTGGTATCTTTCATTACTCCAATTATCTTGTAAGTATTTAACCTAAATATCCTGATGTCTCCAGGTTATCTACCAGATACTTCAAACTTGGAAAGACTGGACTCCCAGTTCTGTCTTCAAGACATTTTTTTTTTCCTCTCATGACATTCTTAATAAGGCTTAATTAAGCCTTAATAAGGCTTAATAAGTCTGTGTTAGTACAGGTCTACAGTAGACCTCTCTCTAGGGTATGGCCCTTAGTTCTTTCTTTTTTTTTTTTAAATTTAATTTAATTTAATTTAATTTAATTTAATTTTCAGTGTTCCAGAATTCATTGTTTATGCACCACGCCCAGTGTTCCATGCAATACGTGCCCTCCTTAATACCCACCACCAGGCTTACCCAACCCCCCACTACCCCCCCCGCAAAACCCACAGTTTGTTTCTCAGAGTCCACAGTCTCTCTTGGTTTGTCTCCCCCTCTGATTTCTCCCAACTAACTTCTCCTCTCCATTTCCCAATGTCCTCCATGTTATTCCTTATGCGCCACAAGTAAGTGAAACCATATGATAATGGACTCTCTCTGCTTGACTTATTTCACTCAGCATAATATCCTCCAGTCCCGTCCATGTTGATGCAAAAGTTAGGTATTAATCCTTTCCTAAGGAGGCAAAATACTCCCTTGTATATGCGGACCATATCTTCTTAATCCATTCATCTGTTGAAGGGCATCTTGGCTCTTTCCACAGTTTGGTGACTGTGGCCATTGCTGCTATGAACAATGGGGTACAGATGGCCCTTCTTTTCACTACATCTCTACCTTTCGGGTAAATACCCAGTAGTGCAATTGGAGAGTCATAGGGTAGCTCTATTTTTAATTTCTTAAGGAATCTCCACATTGTTTTCCAATGTGGCTGCACCAACTTGCATTCCCACCAACAGTGTAAGAAGGCTCCCCTTTCTCCACATCCTCTCCAACACTTGTTGTTTACTGTCTTGTTGATTTTGGCCATTCTAACTGGTATAAGGTGGTATCTCAATGCAGTTTTGATTTTAATCTCCTTGATGGCTAATGATAATGAACATTTTTTCACGTATCAGTTATTGGTATGTCTTCTTTGGAGAAGTGTCTGTTCATGTCTTCTGACAATTTTTTGACATGAGTATCTGTTTTGTGTTGAGTTTGAGGAGTTCTTTATAGATCTTGGATATCAGCCCTTTATCTGTAGTGTCATTTGATAATATCTTCTCCCATCCCGTGGGTTGTCTCTTTGTTTTGTTAACTAATTCCTTTGTTGTGCAGAAGCTTTTGATCTTGATGAAGTCCCAAAAGTTCATTTTCGCTTTTGTTTCCTTTGCCTTTGGGGACATGTCTCGAAAGAAGTTGTTGTGGCCAATGTTGAAGAAGTTACTGCCTATGTTCTCCTTTAGGATTTTGATATATTTCTGCCTCACATTGAGGTCTTTTATCCATTTCGAGTTTATCTTTGTGTATGGTGTAAGAGAATGCTCAAGTTTCATTCTTCTATACATAGCTGTCTAATTTTCCTAGCACCATTTATTGAAGAGACTGTCTTTTTTTCCACTGTATGTTTTTTCCTGCTTTGTGTAAGATTATTTGACCATAGAGTTGAGGGTCCATATTTGATGGTCCTTAGTTCTAATAGGTGGTCTATTTGTCTCAGGTAGATGGCTGCTATATTCTTTTTTTTTTTTTTTTATTGTGTTATGTTAGTCACGATACAATATATCATTAGTTTTTGATGTAGTGTTCCAAGATTCATTGTTTACGTATAACACGCAGTGCTCCATGCAATATGTACCCTCCTTAATACCCATCACCAGGCTCACCCATCCCCTTATCCCCCTCCTCTCTAAAATTGTTTGTTTCTTAAAGTCCATAGTCTCTCATGATTCATCTCCCCCTCCAATTTCCACTCCTTCACTTTTCCTTTCCTTCTCCTAATATCCTCCATGTTACTCCTTATATTCCACAAGTAAGTGAAACCATATAATAATTGACTTTCTCTGCTTGACTTATTTCACTCAGCAGAATCTCCTCCAGTTCCCTCTATGTTGATGCAAAAGTTGGGTATTCATTCTTTCTGATGGCTGAGTAATATTCCATTGTGTATATGGACCACACCTTCTTTATCCATTTGTCTGTTGAAGGGCATCTCAGCTCCTTCCACAGTTTGGCTATTGTGGACATGGCTGCTATGAACACTGGGGTACATACAGCCCTTCTTTTCACTACATTTTTATCTTTGGGGTAAATACCCATTAGTGAAATTGCCAGGTCATAAGGTAACTATATTTAATTTTTTGAGGAACCTCCGTACTGTTTTCCAAAACAGCTGCACTAACTTGCATTCCTACCAACAGTGTAAGAGGGTTCCCCTTTCTCCGCATTCTCTCCAACACTTGTTGTTTCTTGCCTTGTTAATATTTGCCATTCTAACTAGTGTAAGGTGGTATCTCAATGTGGTTTTTATTTGAATTTCCCTCATGGCTTATGATGCAGAACATTTTTTCATGTGTCCGTTAGCCATTTGTATGTTTTCATTGAGGAAGTGTCTATTCGTTTCTTCTGGCTGGCATATTCTTCACTCCATGCAACTTTCTCCTAAATGCCCTGCCCCCAGTATTCAGACATGTTGACAGCCTAGAACCCTGCTCTCTACTCTCCCTGTCAACTCAGTGCAAACACTGTGCTCTACCTGTTCTTAGTCTCCCTCTGCAATATTCAGGAAGTTGTCCCTGTTCAGAAAACTGGAATATAAGAGGAGTTTGCCTTAAGAATTTATCTTCTCTCACGGATTACTATCATGTCTGGCTGTTGTCCAATGTCCAAAAATAGTTACTTCAAATATTTTGATCAGTTTCAGATATACCTAGCAAAAGAACTGGTCCAGTACCAGTTACTACATAATGGCCAGAAGTAGAAGTCCTTGAAAATCATATTTAATGAAAATGTAAGTTCTGAAATACAAGTGCATCCTGTACATTGTTATAATACATTAAAAACATTATTTTGGAGCCCATGTGTAGATGAAATTTCATGAAAAAGTAATTAGGGTGATGCACATAGGATTTCAGAGAGTAGTTAGTACACGTAGGGTTTCAGTTGACTTGGGGTAGGACTTACAGGTAGATAGATGTAAGTTATTGCCAATATTCTAACTTTTATGTTAGATGGTAGTTTCACAGGTGCCTAGCACATTGTTGAAATAGACAGTTGTGGATAAATAAATGAATAAATATAAAAGGGGGGACGCCTGGGTGGCTCAGTTGGTTAAGCGGCTGCCTTCGGCTCAGGTCATGATCCCAGCGTCCTGGGATCGAGTCCCACATCGGGCTCCTTGCTCGGCGGGGAGCCTGCTTCTCCCTCTGCCTCTGCCTACCACTCTGTCTGCCTGTGCTCATGCTCTCTCTCTCTCTCTCTCTTTCCCTCTCTAACAAATAAATAAATAAAAAATCTTTAAAAAAAGGGCCTTGTGTTGACTAGTGATCTGTGATGAGATTGTATCATGAACAAAGCGATATAATTTGTCCAGTTTTCTCCTTCTGAGGCCATATTTTTAAAATTACTTACCAACTGGACCATTGGGATTGTTCTTGTTTTTGCTAACAAACCAGAAAATGAAGGCAATGACTGGAAAATTGTAACTCCTTTGTGGAGTTTCTGAGGGACATACAGCCTTTTGAAGGACACTGAGAAACTCTTCCTCTTGTATGAATTGAGCCCTCAAAACAAAAATTCACATGACTTGTAATATATTCAGGTGTGCTCAACATTCTGGTACTAAATGTTATAATGGTTTAGGACAGGGACACTATTTATAATAGCTCTAAATTAGAAACAACCCATTTCCCCATAAGCATTAAAATGTATAAATAATATGTAATATGTTTATACAATGGAATACTTACAGCAGTTTACAAATGAACTAAACAAAAAAAAATGGACAAATCCTATTAATATAATACTGACAAAGGAGTCAGACAAAGAAGATCACATAGTCTATTGTTCCATGTATGGTCAATCTATAGTATTAGAAGTCAAGATAATAGTTACTTTTAAGGGAGTTCATGGGTATTAGAGTTGGTGGGAAGGAAGGTGAGGGAAGATTTTGGATCCTTCTGACATTTTATTTTGATTTGGATGGTGGTTGAACGGACTGTGTTAACTCAATGGTCTGTGAACTTATGTCTGTTGCACTGTTACCAACCTCTTCGACCTCAGCTGCAGCAACATCTTCCTAGGAACATCACCAAAGGCAAGGGAAGCAAAGGCAAAAATGAACTATTGGGATTTTATCAAGATCAAAAGCTTTTGCACAGCAAAGGAAACAGTTAACAAAACCAAAAGACAACTGACAGAATGGGAGAAGTTATTTGCAAATGACATATCAGATAAAGGGCTAGTGTCCAAAATCTATAAAGAACTTAGCAAACTCAACACCCAAAGAACAAATAATCCAATCAAGAAATGTCC
>NW_019154134.1:3101230-3243437 GCF_002288905.1 Enhydra lutris kenyoni
AAACCAAAAGACAACTGACAGAATGGGAGAAGTTATTTGCAAATGACATATCAGATAAAGGGCTAGTGTCCAAAATCTATAAAGAACTTAGCAAACTCAACACCCAAAGAACAAATAATCCAATCAAGAAATGGGCAGAAGACATGAAGGGACATTTCTGCAAAGAAGACATCCAGATGGCCAACAGACACATGAAAAAGTGCTCCATATCACTCGGCATCAGGGAAATACAAATCAAAACCACAATGAGATATCACCTCACACCAGTCAGAATGGCTAAAATTAACAAGTCAGGAAATGTATAATACTGTTAAGGCCAAGTTTGGTTTGATACTAAATAGTGTTCAGAAATTATGTTGTGTTTATTATGTTTCAGTTTGTTGTTTTCTTCAGTGGTAAGGTTTCTTTCATTGCGTTGTTTCAAAAGTATAAGCACTGGGATTCTATATAGCTTACAAGGCATGCACAAAAGTAATATTATTTACTGCTAAGCTCAGTGAGAATGATCTGCTTACTAAGTTTTTTCTTAAGGTGTAGAGTGCCTTTTCATTTTTTAAAATCTGCAGTAATTCAGTAATGGCATTCAGATTTAGATTTCCTTTTCTGGTTTGGGGTCCTCAGAAACAGAACACCTTCATTTTCTAATAGCAATATTAATAATATTAATATTGTTAACATTACAATAGTAATATTACCAAATAAATAAATAAGTAAATCCATCCCAAAGCAAGGTAGAAAGATACCTTATATTTTCTCCCCATACCCTTAGTGTAGCTTATTTAAGTTATTGTATAGCAAATGGAACTGTGCAATATTCTGCCCTCCAAGTAACAACTCATCAAGACTGCCTGGAGATAAGTGGAGGAAGCACTGGTCTGTGACAAATATTGAAGGCCTTACCTGCTGAGGAAGAATTTTCCAAGGGCCCCTGATATATTTGACCAATTGAAGATATGCTTTCTGGCCTTGAGCTCTCTTCTTACTGAGTCAACTTGTCTTGAATAATATAAATGAGCCCAAACTTTTCTCATGTTCCAAAGTGATTTATCACAGAACAAAAACTTCCATTTGACAAATCTTTAGCCATCACTCAAAGTGTCTGCTTTCTTTGTAGATGACATTCCATCATAGTCCTATACAAAAATAATATTGTCAGGAGCTATAGTGAATCATGACTTTATTTAATTATTCGGCCTCTAATAGAAAAGAAAGCCCCTTATTTGTATGTGGCTTAGTGTCTTACTGAATAAAGTAACAAAGTTCTTAGGAACAAATTTAATGCAAGTTGCACTTACCCATTATATGAGGCTTAAAAATATTAAGGTAACACTGCTACAGCATCTAATATGCTTGACAAATGGTATCACTCTGAACCTGATCAACAACAACAAAAAGACTCTACAAGTTTATGGACTAAGGGGGTTAATAACTAACTAAGACTCCTAAAAGTGTGGACAAGTCTGGGGAGTGAAGACAGGGAAGACTACATCCGAAGGATTAGAGAAAAAATTCAGTACACAGCCTGAAGAGCTGGATTTGGGGAACAAAGTCACGAGTCATGAAGAAATCTGCATTGCACCATGACTGTGAAGGGGAGCCAAAGGAGGCCATCTCCTGTTTCACTTTGCATTCCAAAGAACACATGAACTTTAACTGAAAAATTCTAAATTGGGATTGCATGGCAAAGGGGATTCTCTGAAATCTATTTTCTATTCTTATAAGGGGTCGCTGGTGGTGGAGACATGTTGATAGCATACATTCTGGTTTGGTGCCCTTTGTCAGGTCAGCATGTATATCCTCCCCCTTTGCCCATATTTAGGAGCCAGATAAAAATACATCCTGCTTCTGCCTAATATGTTCGCATTATCCCCCAATACAACTGTATGTATTTTATATAAAACTGAAGACAAACAAATGTCTCCCTAAAGGAGGAGACATAGACTTTATGGACTCGGTCCATCTCTGATAGTACGGATTCCTTCCCCAGTGGAGTTGAAGGCCTGCTCTGATACTCTCTTACTTACATACTGAGATGTGCAGTGAAGCAATATTGATATTCTTATATCAGGTAGTAAGGGATTTAGAGGGAAAAGAGAAAAAGAATTGATAACTGTATGCTACTGTGGTTTGAAAATTTGTGTTCCCAAAATTTGTGTTCCCAAAATTCACATGTTGAAATCCAAATGCCCATTGTGATGGCATTAGGAAGTGAAGACTTTGGGAAGTGATTAGGACATGAAGATGTCATCATGAGTGGGATTAGTGCTTTTATAAGAGAGGCTCCAGATAAATCCCTTGTTCCTTCTCCCGTGTGAGGACACAGCAAAAAGAAGCCACTGTGGAAAGAAAGCCAGATTTTACCAGCCCCCATAGAGAATCTGCTGGAGCCATGATGCTGTACTTCCTAGCCTCCAGAACCCTGAGAAGTAAATTTATGTTGTTTATAAACTATCTGGTCTGTGGTATTTGGTTATAACAACAAAAGACAGATGCAAATATGTTAATATCAAAACAAAAACAATAATATGTGAAACTATTAGAGTTCTTCCTTATTCCTGAATTGGTTACCTGGGTTGTATTTTTAAACTTCTTTCTTCCATTTTCCATTCTTTGTTTCCTTTGCCTTCACTTAGGACCTCAGTATGTTGTGTTGACCCAAATGTTTCTGAATTAAAGCCACTAAACCAGTAGAGACCAAAGTTGCAGGGATATTTAAAAATTGCTAGCAGTTTATTCTCCTTAATAAGGACAAGTGTATTAATTTTCTATGGCTGCTTAAAAGATTACAGCAAACTTAGAGCATATTTTTATCCTATCACACTTGGCAGGGATCAGCAGGCCATGCACAGATTAGCCGGATCCCCTGCAGGGTCTTAAAAGGCTGAGGTTCAGGTGCTGGTAGGACATCATTCTCATTTGAAGACTCAAAAAAAGAAGATCTTTTTCTAAGTTCCCTCAGGTTTTTGACAGATTATATTCCCTTTAGGCCATAGGATTAATAGTAGCTCGCCTCTTTGAAGCTAACAACACATGAGATAGAAAGAGATTACTGCTTCTAGTTTCACTTTGGAGAAGGCCTAGGTCATTTTTTTAAGGGCTCACGTTATTATATTAGGCCAAACCCAGGTCATCTCTCTTTCCATAACTTAAACCTGATTAATTAGGGACTTGAATCATATTTGAAAAATCTCACCTTTGACTTGTAGCATAATACAGTCAGGAGGGTGATATCCCATTATTTTGCCAAATTACATGGGTTAGAAGCTTACACTCTGCTCACACTTAAACAGAGTAGATTACACAAAGATAGGAGGCAGAGGTCATGGGAATGCCTCTATGGTGTTATATTAGTCAGGGTTATTCAGAAAAACAGAACCAATAACATTGATGGATTGGTTTGTTCAAAGTGGCTCTTTCAAGATTGTGGAGATTAACAAGTCAAAATCTGCATTATTGGGGGTTAGTATGCTGGAGAGCCAGGAGAGCTGCTGTTGCAGGTGAAGTTTGAAAGTGGTCTGCTGGAGAATTTCTCTTGCTTGGAGAGACTGGTCTCCTTGTTTTATTCAGTCCTTCAACTGATTGGATAAGGCCCACCTATATTATGGAGGGCCATCTGCTTTACCCAGAGTTGACTAATTTAGATGTTGATGTCATCTAAATACATACTCCACGTTGACACCTAAAGTTAACCATTACAGATTTGTCTACCACTCTGAAAACTCTACGAAGAAAGTACTTTTTAAAGCCTTCTTAACAGGGCACCTGGGTGACTCAGTTGGTTAAGCATCTGCCTTCAGCTCAGGTTATGATCCCAGGGTCCAGGGATTGAGTCCCGTATCAGGCTTTTCTGCTTGGCAGAGAGCCTGCTTCTCCCTTCCCTCTGCCTGCCACTCCCCCTTCTTATGCTTGCGCTCTGTCTCTCTCTCTCTCTCTGTGTAAATAAATACATATACATACATGCATCCATCCATAAATCCATCCATCCTTCCTTCTTCCTTCCTTCCTTCCTTCCATCCATCTATCCATTGTTCCATCCATCCATCCATCCTTCCTTCCTTCCTTCCTTCCTTCCATCCTTCCTAACAAATGAGGAACTCAGGTACAGATAGTTTGACCAAGGTCACCCTGTGAGTATGAAATAGTATCGGGGATTGAATCCGGGTATTATGGCTTTAAGAGTCTGTGTTACCTACTATCCTTTTTGTTGGAAATATAACACCCACCTGGGGCGACCCTTCCTGCTTTGAAGGATATACCCTCAGGCAGTAACAAAGAAAAAGTAAAAAAATGTCCTAGACACAACAGAGAAATTTAGAATAATAGTTAAATATAGACTTGTGACCCAAATTTCTGCTGAGTTTTCTGAGGAAATGTGAAGGGCACTGAGATGTGTTAAGGATCTTCTCCATGCCAAGCATTGTGAAGGCTTTTTATCTACATATGTGTTTATCCATCTTTTAATCCTCTTGAACACCTAATGGGAGAGCAATTATTATTCTTACTATACTTGTGAGGAAAAAAAGCTAAAAAGTGATTTGTGAAAAGTGATACAGTTGGAAAGTGGCCAAGCCACAGTTCAGAGCCAGACTGGCCTGTCCCCAAGGACTGAGAGGCATTTGTGGCATTTCCTTGATCAACAGTTCATTTACACATATTCTAACAGATTAAAGACCATAATCTGTCAGTAAATAAGCACAGTGCAGATAAATATATTAAATAATGGTGTAGTTAATTTTTCTCATCCATCTTTTTGTTGTTAATTTTTCTTATGCATATTAATCCAAAATATTTTCTATCTACTCTATAATTGTGGCCATTCAAGATATGTCTATTTATAAATATTATAATTAGCTTTTGTTGTTAAAATTTAGTGTCAAATATATATTTACCAGGTAACTGTCTTTTTTTTTTTTTTAAAGATTTTATTTATTTATTTGACAGACAGATCACAAGTAGGCAGAGAGGCAGGCAGAGAGAGAGGGGGAAGCAGGCTCCCTGCTGAGCAGAGAGCCTGATGCGGGGCTTGATCCAGCACTCTGGGATCATGACCTGAGCCAAAGGCAGAGGCCTTAACCCACTGAGCCACCCAGGTGCCCCTACCAGGTAATTGTCTTGAGAGTGGCTAGGAGTTAGACTTAGGTCTTCCTCAGTACCTATTTGCCTAGGACACTATTATGTATTTTATTTTATTTTATTTTTTAAAGATTTTATTTGTTTATTTGTCAGAGAGAGAGAGTGTGCATAAGCAGGCAGAGTGCCAGGCAGAGGCAGAGAGAGAAGTAGACTCCCTGTTGAGCAAAGAGCCCGATGTGGGACTCGATCCCACGACCCTAGGATCATGACCTGAGCCGAAGGCAGTGGTTTAACCCACTGAGCCATTCAGGTGTCCCTGTATGTTATTTTAAATTAGAAGATTTTTTAAAAATTTAAAATCAATTGACATGTAATATATTAAGTAGAGTAATATATTAAGTAGAAGTAGAGTTTAGTGATTCATCACTTGCATATAACACCCAGGGCTCATTGCATCATGTGCCCTCCTTAATACCCATCACCCAGTTACCCATCCTCCTACCCACCTCCCCTCCAGCAACCCTCACTTTGTTTCCTATAGTTAAGAGTCTCTTATGGTTTGTCTCCCTCTCTGATTTTGTCTTATTTTATTTTTCTATTCCTTCCCCTATGTCTCTGTTTTGTTTCTTAAATTTCTCATATGAGTGAGGTTATATGGTCCTTGTCTTTTTCTGATGGACTTATTTCACTTAACATAATACTCTAGTTCCATCTATGTCATTGCAAATGGCAAGATTTCATTTTTTTGATGGCTGAGTAATATTCCACATTCTAATGTTATAATATTGGATTTTATACATGCAGTAATATTCCATTATACATATAATGGAATACACACACACACACACACACACACACACACACACACATATACATACACACATTCATATAATTCCAAGTGTGTGTGTGTGTGTGTGTGTGTACATATATAGTGGTAGTATTTAGTATATACCACACCTTCTTTATCCATTCATCTGTCATTGGACATCTGGGCTCTTTCCATATTTTGGCAGTTGTGGACATTGCTGCTATAAACATTGGAGTCCATGTGTTCCTTTGAATCATGTTTGTATCCTTTGGATAAATATCTAGTAGTGCAATTGCTGGGTTGTAAAATATTTTTATTTTATTTTTAACTTTTTGAGGAACCTCCACACTGGTTTCCAAAGTGCCTGTATCAGTTTGCTTTGCCACCAATAGTGTAAGAGGGTTTCTCTTGACAAAAACAATGGAACTCTTAAATCCACAAATTAAAGAGTACTTCGAGTGGAACTAACTATACAAAGAGTAAATTTAAATCTAAATTATCAGCCCAAACCAATTTAACGTATGCTTTTATTAAGTTATTGTTGCTATAGCAATTTACATTATTTTGTAAGCAAGTCAGGTGATATTCTTCCTGGAATGCCTTCAGTCTCTATAAACTTTGAGGGTTTCATGATCAGTTTCCCACAGGCAGGGTCCATGTGTCAAGGAGAACCAATTCACAGGGCTTCACATATTGTTGATGTCTTCCAAAACTGACTTTAGAACTTGTCTGTGTAGATAAGTCCCCCAGACAGAGCAGCACTGAAATATTCACTGTTGCCTTGAACATGTTGCTACAAATCAGAACACTATCTTTATTTCATTTATATAGAATTGCCATGAATTTCACTCAGTGGTTTTGAGATAAAAACTTGGAAGTCAAATGAATATTGATGGCACTTTCACCATCAGCACTTTCACCAACAGACTTCATATTTCAGGAGTTGTGAATTTCTCTGTGGTAATGGCATGCGGGTTTGGTTGCTCAGTGCATCTCTTCCCGAGGCCATTTCTCTTGGCCACCTCCAGTTTGAAACCTCAAAAACTAAAAACCCTTCCACCCTGCCTTGGAGGCTATGTGATACAGTTTGGTCAAAGAAACATAAGTTAATTGTCTTGTGGAAGTGAAAGAATGGGCTTTGAAAAAAAATTGCTTTTCTGATGAAAGGGACACTCATAAGTTGTATGAACTCTCTGGTTCCTTACTCTCCTTTCTTCCTGGATTTAATGTAAGTGTGAATTGCTGTTATATCTAATAGCTATTCTGAGACTGAGAGAAGGAAAAAGCAGCATGCTAAGCGTAGTGGGTGAAAAGAAAGAACCTTGGTCTTTGTGGGTATCATTGGACCACAGGACCAAGGCCAAGAGCTGCCCATAGCCAGGTCTGTTATTGAGGAAAAACTGTATCACTCTTTACTTAAGTCACCTGAAAGTCGATTTCTATTACTCCTTATGTGCTTTAAGTAACAATAATAGTAATATAACATGAACAAAAATACATTTGTGCATGTTGTGCCTGCTCACTCTGTGACAGGCAAGGCTCTAGGTATTTGAGGCTTATTTACTGATTTAATCCTCTTAACCTTACATAACCATTATTTTATCATGATGCCCATTTTATAGCTGGGGAGACAGAGGTTAACTATGCTCAAGGTCACATGGTTAGCACTGGGCAGTAAAATAGGCTTGCCCCAAGCAAAGGTGCCAGGATGTGAGACAATGATCTAGAGTGAGGGCTTTTCCTTATAAGAAATTCACTCATTTTCCCAGCGTCCACAGAGCCATGGTGTCAATATGGCAGATCATTGAGGAGCACAGGCTGCAAAGTCAGATCTTGGTTTACGTTTAAGCTCTAATACTTGCTAGGTCTGATCTTGAGTAATAGAGGAAAACTCTCAAAGTCTCAGACATAGGCTGAATCTGCATCTTCTCGAGGATAGAGAAATATAAAAATATCCTGTAGCATTCACCAAACTGTTTATGTGCCACAGTAGCTCATCATCATTATCCTCATTCTCATCATCATCATGGCTAATCTCTAATTGAGCAATAGCTAGGAGTCAGGTGTGGAGCTACACATTTTATATGTAAAATGTCATTTGATCATCATAGCACCCCTAAGAGTGAGGCACTATTATTTTTCCCTCTTGCAAAAGTGGAAAATTGCAATCACATGGCTATTAAGCAATATAGCCAGGGTTCATATCCAAGTGTATCTGATTCCCAAGTTTGTGTTTTTAATCACTGTGCCATTCTGTCACCAGAAGGCACTAGAAACATAATAACCAGACCAAGTTTCTATTCCCTGAGGACAGTCTGTAGAGAGAGAGCAGTAAGGGAACAGTATTTTCTGCACTATGAGAGAATGATACAGGATCAAAGGTGGTGACAATATGATGTAGAACTTGTGTCCTGATCTCATATTTTGCCAAAAGGATGTTGTGAAATTGTGTTGTGTGTGAGAGAGTGAGCGAGCAAGAGAGCATGCTTGTGCTCTCTTTTCTCTGTTGTTGCTTCTCTTAGTAGGCTGTTGCATGATTTTCCTAGGTCATGCCTATCATAAGCAATTGGGTGCTACTTTTTGGGGAAGACTAGCATGAAGTGTGACAGGCTGGCTGGTATGCAGGGAAGGGGAAAGAAGTCTTCCTCTCCAGTTCAGTCCCTCCTTACCTGGTGAGCTCTGGAGTCACACTGGTTTTTGTCCTTGAAGAAAACAAAGCATGAATTGAAGTCATTAATATTAAAGGTTTTACTAGGGACATATGCTACCCTTTCCAGAAACTCCAGAATGAGTATTGTTTAAGTGATTTAAATTCCCTAAAAGATCATTCTACTGTGTTATTTCAAGACTAATGAGCTCAGTATGAACAGTAAGGCAATGGAAAGAAGGAAAAAAAGTATATTTCACATATTCTTCCTGGGTTTCAGTCTCAACTCCTTTAGCAGAAAAGTGACAATTGTCATCTATATCTTACTATGCCATTGTAACTCCGACCATGATCTTTTCATGTATTTCGACTCTGCAAATGAGTCATAGAATAGCTCGTTCTACTTGCAAAATTTAACAATTACTTTAAAAATTACTTGGCAATTTGGAACATTTTAGATAAATAAAAGCAAACCTTATGCCCAGGCAAAATATTAATAGGAGACTGTGGAACAATCAGTCTTTGCACAGCAATTTGGGAACATATGGTGATACATTCAAACAAAAGGCCACGCTCAAGGTTGAAACAGCCCTTGTGCAGTGGGGCCAGGCAATAACTTATGGCACTGATTACATAAAATGCAACTCCAGGCTTCCTTCTTGGTTCACTGTTTTGTATGTCCACACTGGGTAGGTGATAAGGAAAGTTGGATATATCCTTAAGATTTACAAGACAGGGGTGCCTGGGTGGCTCAGTGGGTTAAAGCCTCTGCCTTTGGCTCAGGTCATGATCCCAGGGTCCTGGGATCAAGCCCCGCATCAGGCTCTCCGCTCAGCAGGGAGCCTGCTTCCCTTCCTCTCTCTGCCTTCCGTCTGTCAAATAAGATAAATAAAAGATAAATAAAAAAATAAAAAAGATAAATAAAAATCTCAAAAAAGATAAATAAAATATTTAAAAAAAAAGATTTACAAGACAAATCATCTATTTCTTGGTCATTCATTTACTTTTTTTGTCAATTCCTTTCTTGTGATGTTATCCTATAAGACAGAACATGAGTGACTTAATAGCCCACCCTAGGTATGGGAGATGAAAACAACTTTTCTTTGTTATCAACCCAATTCACTCTTGCCTTAAGGGAGAAGAACGTCGATTTATGGTCATTATATTCTTCTAGTGTCAGAATGATATTTGGTTTTGTGTGGCCCTTTTAAAATTATTGCTTTCATATATTTTCCAGTTCTAGAGAGTTACTTAAATACAGCATAGTAACCAGGCTATAGTCACGAGATTATTGGCTGCTGTGAGAGCTTGTGCGAGAGGAATCAAATCCAAATTTGGATTGTCAGGGAAGGTTTTCTGAGAGATATTTCACATGAAACCAGAATTAGTGATGCAGAACAAGAGGCATAAAAGGATGTTATAGACAGAGATAACAATGAGAATCTCAAGAGGTGAAAGCAAGAGTGGGAGAGAAAGAGTGAGCATTGTGGTTTCCAAGTCTTGGAATTCGTTTAGTGTGGATACATGGTTGATGATCCACCCCAGGTGGGCATGAGAATTGAGAAGGCTGGAGGAGGTTCTGAAACCAGAGCTTGTAGAGCCTTAGAAGCCATGTAAAGAAGTTCAGACATTATCATACGATGAGATAAAAGCCTTTAGAAGGATTTTAAATGAAAAAGTGACATGATAAGTTTTTGTTTGTCATTCCTGCTGTGAGTATATGAGGCTGAGGATCTGGATGAAATTTGGACATATCACAGAGGATACTCAAGGATATTGATCACTGAATGTAAAAAATGATCTACTTTTTTTTATGACTTCTTCCTCCTTTCTTTTTAATCTAAAACTAGAGTGCCATATTAATTTAAGAAAGAGAAGACTTATCCTTTTGTCATTTTAGAATGAAAACTGTAGCCAAGTTAGAGGAAGAAAGATTTCACCTCAATCTTGATCAATAATGGTTTAATGATTGTGACTTTGAAAATGGAACAGACAGTCTTGAGAAGTGCCCATTCCTGAAAAATATATATGTTGAGGTAAAAAGACGGCTGACAAATGGATGTTGAAGAAGAGATTTCTGTGTTGTCAGAAGATTAGACTGACTAACGGCTCCAAGAGTTTCTTCTGGTTCTTAGTTTAAGGTTCTCTTTGCTTGAATTACGGTTCACCAGGGTTCTAATACAATTATGATTGCTGCAGTGTTTTTAATTGTTGAATCATTCCTATTCTTTGTTTCTAAGCGTAGAGGGTAAGTTTCTTGGTTGTTGTTGTTGTTGTTGTTGTTGTTTTCCCCAGATATTAAGACTCTCTGTATTCCTTATTATGGGACATGCAATGGAATGAATTAGGAAATGAATCGTTTGTATGCTGGCCTGAATTTTTATAGACTGTGATGCCTGGCACAAGGATTATTTTCTTGGCTGTAGGTATTTGCATCTTTTGAAATTGTTGCTCTGTTTTGAATACGTCTTGGAAAAATAAAATGAGCGATATTACTCAAAGACATAATCTAAGACATAACACTTCTAAAGACCTTAATATACACATTTGGGTACAGTAATACTTACCCAGTTAACTACATTTACAACCAAAACACTCCCTCTCCTTCTTTTCTCTTACTCTCTGAAATGCATTCACATATGAATAAATGAACAAATGTCCTGGAGATGCATGGGTGGTATAACAGGCAATATTAAGAAGATTTTCCATGAGCTTAAAAGGAAGATAAAGGGAACAAGAGCACAGCAGTCTCTGAATTGTCAGTGATATGGAGGACTTCAATCTTGTTTTAGTTCCATGCCTTTTTGCAGTAGTATCAAATTCACTGTGCAGAGTAGAGGTGGTACTTATCATAAATCAGACTCCAGGTAAACTGTATCAGGGTAACTTTGTTTCTTTCTTTCTTTCTTTCTTTTTTTAAAGATTTTATTTGTTTATTTGACAGAGAGAGGTCACAAGTAGGCAGAGCGAGAGAGAGGGAAGCAGGCTCCCTGCTGTGTAGACAGCCCAATGCGGTACTTGATCCCAAGACCCTGAGATCATGACCTGAGCTGAAGGCAGCGGCTTAACCCACTGAGCCACTCAGGCACCCGGTAACTTTGTTTCTAACTATATCATGCTACATGATTTTACTTAAAAAGGTCTTTAGATCCCCCGATGTGTTTGCCATAGCTTGATAGGATGTACTTTCCTTTGTTCTTGAGAACAATAAACACAGGGATTATTAACCAACCTGATAAAGATTTTAGGACCAAACATTTAGAATAAAGTACATAGTTGCTTGCTCCCCATGTAACTCAATCTAATGTTGAAACTTGGGGTAAATTAACTCACCTATGATGCTCAGAGGACCAAATAATACTTTCGTGTGTAGGGAATATGTTGTTATGGTTGTTAGAAAATGCTGGGAGGATGTCCATATGAGACAAATTATAATTTAAAAATTACAAATCATTATTGCAGAGACCGCTGTCATCATTTGCCAGTGTTCTGCATTAAGGGTCCTCCTGGTGTATTCAGTAAAAACAATTAGACTTCCTCAGAAACTAGGGATTAATTATGTAGTTATTTCTTACCTATGCCTCATATACATAACAATGTGAGTGGGTAGGAGCATATAGATAAAAAATAAATGAAATTACAGTTAGTCCTCTATCCTCTCTACCCTGTTGTTCCAAAAGAGGGAGATAGAGCCCCCCCCCCAACCCAGTAAAGAAGAAACACATGGTTAGTGATGATTTTCTATTGTGAATGGTCCAGCTGAGATTATGGGAAATGTGCGGTAAGAGGTTGCTACCAAATCTACTTAGGAAGGCATACTCCTAACCATCCTCTTAAACCCAGTGAAGGGCAAAAAGATCACATTGACTTTTAGGTAGAAATTTCCCAAACCTGACTTAACAAAATCCTGTTTTATTCAGGATTGTATATGGCCCTATACATCCCTAAGGGTGAGACCTAAGGGAATTTGAATTAAGGATCCAAGATCTAGAGGTTGGCTTGTTTGGCATTAAAGCAGTGAACTGCCTTAGCAGTGATTGACTCAGTAATGGGAATACACGCCAGAGTTATAAGGAGAGGATTTGGGGGAATTCATAGTAAGGTCTCCCTTGGTTTTCTGGGATACCATTTCAGAATGGGTTTCTCTTATATTGGTCTGGACAGGTTAGGGTACCGGTAGGTTAAAATAACAAGTTTATACACTGATCACATTAATTTCCATCACATCTGGCATAGGGATATTCCTCAGCACTATCCTCTCTACAGCACATGGGCTGGCAAAGCAGTCACGATCTAGAACAATACTCATCACTGTAGCAGTAGCAAATGGCCTTAGAGCCCACACCCAGGACTAACTTACATTATTTCTAATCATGTTTCACTACCAAAAGTGAGTCACAGGAGTACATCTAATTTCAAGGGAGGAGTGTTGTGCAAATCTACATGTTCCAGGAAAGAAACCAGAGATATTTATTGGCCAATACTAATGAATACCATGTTTTCCCTCTGGCATCATCCCTTGCCCTGCTACTAGACAGAGTAAGACAGGGTCACACGGAAGAGGGCCTTGCCAAGATCAAGAAAAATTGATCTAGAGACCACAGGTTAAGGCAGTCTTAAAGCTCCTCCTACCTCTGTGTTTCTAGCCATTTGAACTGATCAGTTTACAGAAGTTTTATGCTATTGTCTATTGAGTTTCCTTTAACTTGCAGCCAAAATTACCTAATGGGTACATATTTACTATCAAATGCTTTTTGAGTCAACATCATCTGCCAGTCCCCACTCTAAAGAAAGGAGATACAGCAGTATATGACTCATGCTAAGTTCTCCTCGAGGATCTTATGTTCCAATGAGATTTACGTTGGAGACGCTGGGTAGTGAGTAGTGAATGCATTCTAAGCTCTGCGTGCATATAGTGTACCATTCACTTATGCTTCATTAGAATATTTTTCCTTTTAATCATATGCAAAATTCCTAGAAATAAGCAGAGGAAAACTTAGTAAATTTCAGTGCAGAAATTGCATAGAAAGGCAGATGCCTGCCTTTTATTTCTTGGTTTTGGAATTAGACATGATTGGCAATTGGACATTGGGGATCTGGCTATCTCATGAAGTTCTTTTTTGAATGTCACAGAGAAACAGCAGTTTTAGTTGGGGCTCATGTCATATTAGAAGCTCAATCTAGGGTATCTTTAATCCATTCTGAATTATGTCTTATAACAGTAGCGGCCATCTAAAACTCCTTCCTTCCTTCTTTCCTTCCTTTCTTCCTTCTTCCTTCCTTCCTCTTTCTTTCTCTCTTTTTAAATTTCTTCTTGCTTGCTTGCTTTCTTCACAGAATTCAGGACTGTAAGTTTTGGATGGAGTAAGGGGAAAGTGAGTCAGGAATTAGACCTGAGCAGAAAACCAGTGAGTCTTTTGCATTTCCCCATATTACTCCTTTACTAAGCATTTTCTCCTAACTCCACACCCATTAAAAATGGAGTTTTATGCCTCTCCTAATACCCATATAATTACCCAATGCTTTCTTTTTTCAGAGTAATATTCATACTCTGAGTAATTGGCCTATTTACATATATTACTCCCCAAAATACTGGGAGCTTCTTAACGAATAGAGTATGTGTGTTTTGATTGATTTGCGCTAGATGGAATTTGAAATACATGTGAATATATGAAGGATAATAGAAAAGTCCAAAGTGATGATAATATATGGAAGGGGGAAGAAACCATAAAATATAAATATTACCATAAATGAGGTTTAAAATGCAAACCATAGCTTTGTTCTAAGAATGACAGATTGAATTTCATTTCTTGTTCCAAGCCTCACTGATGAGAAGCAGTTGCCTAGAGAGCTGTGTTGGGAAGGATTCTGAGTCCACATTCCATGGGCAGTAGTGCTGTTATTTGATGAGTGCTGTCTGCACTGGGGATAGAACAGGAAATTCATTACACCTCATTAGCCATAATTTGCTGTCCATGGTCTATATATTTGCTTAAAGGTGAATGAAATATGTGGATCTTAACTTCTCACAAAAGAGGGAAAAACCATCAGTCATACAAATTGCAGGGCACACAGTATAAAAATACACATGTTGTTTAGGGGAAAGCACAATTTTCCTTGGTAGTGAATGAGACAAAAGCTTTCCTGACAATCACTCTAAAGTGGACACTTAGGTATAATGAACATGATATCTGATAACATTCCAAAAGGGAATACAGTGACAATTTTTATTTCTTATATTACTGTTTTTTTCTTACACTGACCCTAAATAAAGGTAAGAGGAATTACATATAGTACAGTTACCAAAAATAATTTGATATGACCAGTGTGATGATGTAGCCTAGGTATGTTATTCTCTGCCCATCTAGATAGCATCAAAAAAATGTAAGGAGGAATTGAAAAACTGAATGTATTTAAAGTAGCCTTCTATAAAAATTCTACCTTACAGATAATCTGATGGATAAGCTTAATTTCTTGATACTCTGAGCTTAATCTTATATTTAGTTATAAGAGGATAAATGTCTAACATTTAGACATTCTATGTGGCCAAGTAATTTTGGAAAATGGTATCTATATAATAAAATGATAATAATACCTAACATTTATTGAGCACTTAGGCTATACTATATACTCTGCTTGACTCTTTACCTACATTATACCTTATTTAATTTTTTTTTTTTTAAATTTTATTTTTTATAAACATATATTTTTATCCCCAGGGGTACAGGTCTGTGACTCGCCAGGTTTACACACTTCACAGCACTCATCATAGCACATACCCTCCCCAATGTCCATAATCCCACCCCCCCCAACCACCTTATTTAATTTTTACCAAAAAAAAAAAAAACAAAAACTCCACAACATTTTGTTTGTTTGTTTTTTGTTTGTTTTTTTTTCCAAAAGAGAAAATAGATGACTAAGAAATTAGGGAATTTACATTGAGTCTTATGTATTTAGTGGAATGAAAAGAACTGCATCATCAAACAGTTTCAGTCCAGAGGCCTTAATCTTAACATGAGCAATTTGACCACAAATAAGCAAAAAAAATGGAATTGAATGTACAGTTATCGCTGTCTTGAGAAATATTAGTTGCCTAATAAATTAGAATTGTCATAAAATACTATCATCAAGCTACAGCGGAGAATGGGTATCTTTTCTGTTTCATCTCTATATTGCCAATACCTAGCACGAAGAAGCACCCCAAAATAGTATTGACATTAATTGAGTGAAGAAGTTAAAGTTGTCCAGATAGTCATGTTTGTTTGCTTATTTTTCAGTTACAGCAAATCAGTTATGTATCATATCTGCCCAAGTTCCAAAAGATTTTGTTATAAGAGGTAATATATTTGGCTTGATTAGTTTCAAAACCATTGTCTAAACATGCCTGCATTTAGCTTGAAATTCTGCACGTTAGGAAATCTACCTCCTCCATCAGATTATAAGAAGGCTAGTTAAGGGCAGACAGAGTTTCATAAAACAGGTGTCTTCATGTACAAATACCAGATATCTGATTTTCTCTTCACTTAACACTGAGGCACACATCCAGAATCAATGTCAGTGTTAAATAACAGGGATTTTTTTGTTTTCTTTTCACAAGGTCACATGATGTAGGCAATTGAACATGATCTAAAATGAGTGCATTTTTATCTGATCACTAAGGCTTCTAACCAGAGAGTATAGCAAAGATTCTAAGACCAAGAAAATTATATTTTATTTCAAATGGTCTCCAAGGTGAGAAATTAGTTCTATATAGTTGAACTCAATCTCAAATTTAATAATTAAAGAAAAGTTGTTTAAAGTGAAGGTAGGGGACTACCCCTGATGTGTGAGGATGACCTTGTGATTAGTAGCTACTTGTCCTCTTTCTTTCTGCTATCTTCAGAGACAAGATCCTGGATTGACCCAAGACAGTTTTTATTTCTTCACATTTGGCAACAGGAATTTGATGTTTGCTTCTCTAATACTAATTTCCTCCTATCCTCTTCTTAACAGTACTCTAAATTTCCTAGTTCAATAGATGAATAGAATTGATCCCACTCCCAGTTTCCATGATAGAGTCTCAATTTTCCTAAGTCATTTAACATATGTTAGCTTCCTGGCCACAGCGGTAGATGGACGCGTGGGCACGAGATCCAAAATAGTTCAATAAGAGTCAATGAGACTCAGTTAAAGGTGTTTAATTAAGCTATAGGAAAGCAGATTGTTTTTTTCCCCCAAGTGAACATGGACAAGTAAGTGTGATAATGCTAATATGCTGATGGCCAGCTTGAGATCATGTAGAAAGAGCCTTATGAGTAAGAAGCCAATTCTGAGAATATGTTCCTGAGAAATGCTGGTGGTGGTTGGTGGTAAGGGTGGGAGGTGGGGATTGGGTGGGTAGCAGATTGATGGATTGATTGACTGACTGACTGAGATTGTTAACCTGAGAAAGTAGAAGTCTTGCTGAGAAAAGGGGATTAAAGTAAGAAAAGGAGTCTGTAACACATCATTTGGGTCCTTGATTAACCATATCAAAAACAGTTTTAATGCCTAAAACAATTAACAACTTGTGCTAGTTGCATGGATGTGTGTATGTGTGTGTGTGTGTACTTTGTGTCTAGTCTGGAAACTTCAAAGCAAAACCCTACTTAAAGCAAGTATGTGAGTTTTCTTTTAAGCTCTCGTGTTGTACATTAGGAATAAAAGTCAACCTAGGAAATAAAGCCGTGGTCCAGCTTATCCTTCAGCATGAAACTGGAATAACTATTTCTTTAGATTGAACTCTATCTTTACTATGTTGCAGTGCCCCTCCCCCACCCCAGTTTCCCCAACAAATCTTCTGAAGCCTTATTAATGTTCATTAGTTTCTCAGAAATAGAACTTTAGAATGTTTGAAGAGTCAGCTGTATTAAATTATCCCCAAATTTTCCATCTGGTAAAGACATAAAAATGAAACTTTTAATTGTCCTATTCTCTTTCTTCTCTGATATCTTGAGCAAGATACAAAAGTCAAAATCAAAGTGTATGCACAAATATACAGATGAATTCAATTTAAAATGGACTGAAAGGGTCTAGGAAAGGAAAGTGAATGAGATACAAGAAAGTTGGCTGTCATAGCTTGTGTTCACTCAGGATTTGGCAATCATTTTGGCTTCCTCTGCCCAAGAATAAGAAGTTGTATATATAGATATAATTCATTAAATAGACAATCTCAATTGTACCTTTTTTTTTGTTTGTTTGTTTGCTTAAATGACAAAAAGAAAGCTGGTCAAAAAGTAAAGGCCGTGGTTGATGGAATTCATTATTTGTATATTTTGTACACCAGCCAGCTATACAAAATGGGGCACATCTGAAAATGTGGGTACTAAAATTGTCCCTGTGCTAAATTATATATGTGGATCAGTAGTTTTATCCATGGAGAAGCAGCAACACAAATAAAACTAATCTTTGTTTTTTGAAAGGCAATACCTAGCAGTGCTTAAAAATACCAATTTTGGAAACCAATGAAGCAGGGCTTGAATCCTGACTTGTGTATTTCTCATCTGTGTGACTTCTCCAAGCTTTGCCATCTGTAAATTGGAAATAAAAATGGTATTTCCCACACAGGTTTGTAGCAAGGATTAAAAGAGATAATTTATTCAAAGTGTTTGTGTCAAACACTGAACTCAGAAGTGAAAGCAAGTCCTGGTGACTATAAAGCAGTGGGTTCAAAATAATTCTTACCACGAAACATGAACAAAAAGCAAGGGACTCAAGGACACGTTGTGATGGATATGTTTATCACCTTGATTGTGGTGATACTTCCACAGTGTTTGCATATAGCCAAACTTAACACATTGTGTTAAGTAAATTCCCAAACTTATCACATTGTGTACATTAAATAAATATAGTTAAATTGTATACATTAAATAAGTACATTAAATAAATGTGTGGTTCTTTTTGTATCAGCTAAACTTCAATAAAGCTGTTATAAAAAGGTATAAAGAAAGTCAAAAGACAACTTTTAAAAGAAAGTGAATATGATAGCAATTCCATCCACTTGCTAATTTAGTATATATTTATTAAGACCATGGGCTCTAGAATAAATCCCCCAGATTTGAATCTCAATCTTCCACTGAATTCTTTATTATAAAGTGTATCACTACCTACAAAAAAGTACAGAATGCATCATATATCTATGTATATATATATATATATATATATATATGAAAGAATATTAATAAGATGAGCCTTTGTGATCCATCCACCAGTTTTCAGAATTAGAGCATACCTGTATATAATCTCTTCCTGTGTCACAGGACACCCCCTCCCACTCAGAGGTAATGCACATTCTGTATTTTGATAAGTTCTTTGCTTTCCTTTATAGTTTTCCCTCTGATGGCACGTACTGATAGTAAGTTAGTATATCCAATCACTATATTATTTGTCTTTTCTATTTTTGAACTTTATATAAATTAGTAGTGTGTGTAGTTTACTAAAACTTGGCCTTGCTTGGTTTTTAGTGTCACTTGAAGATCTGTGAATGAAGCTATACTGCATTCATTTTCACTGTTTTGTAATATTTTTATATTATAATAATATATATAATATATATTTTATATATATTTTATCTATTGTACTATTGATGGGCATTGCATTTTTCTAGATTTGGCTATTAAAAGGAATTACAAACAAGTCTTTGAATATTCGTGCACATGTCTATGGGCAGGAGTTTGTCTTAAGCTATATTTAGTGGCAGAGCTCTTAAGTCAGACTTATTGCTTCATAACAAAACTTTTGCCAAAGTGGTTGTAGCAAATGACTTTCCCCACTTGCATTGTATGAGAAATTTAATTTCATCAGCCTGACCAACACCAAATGTTTGCTTTGATTCTGGGTTTTTTGGTTTTTTGGGTTTTTGTTTTTTTATTTTTGATGGGGTAGGCTAGCTGGGCAGTTTAGAGAGATTTAGATGAGTGCAAAATAATAACCTCATTGCATTTTTTCCTTTATGGAGCTGTAATTAACTATACCTTTATGGAGATATAGTTAATACTTTAAAACTGTTTATATTAAGATATATAACTTGATGACTTAATATACACACACATTGTGAAATATCACAATTGAGATAATTAAATATTCATCATCTCACATAGTCCTCTTTTTTCTCTTTCTTTCCTCCTTCCCTCCCTCCCCTCTCCTACCCTCCCCTTTCTTCCCTCCTTCCCTTTCACTCTCCCTTCCTCCCTTCTTTCTCTCATGTGTGTTGAGAACAATTAGGATCTGCCTCTCAGAAAGCTTTAATCATACAATATAATACTGGGAAGTATAGTTACATGGTTGTAGATTAGATCTTTACAAGTTATTTACCTGAACCGTTTGTTACCTTGACCAGCATTTCCCTATTTCCTCCTTCCTGAGTCCCTGGTATCTACCATTCATTCTCTTTCATGAATTTGATTATTTTGAATTTCACATATAAATGAGATCGCACAATATTTGTCTTTCTTTGTTTAGCTTATTTCATTTAATATAACACCATCAAGGTTTTTCCATGTTCTTGAAAATGATAGGATTTCCTTTTTCCTTTTGGCTGAATAATATTTGTGTGGTGTGTGTCTGTGTGTGTGTGTGTGTGTGTGATTTTCTTCATCTATTCATTACTGAAGGTACATTTAAGTTGTTCCCATGCCTCACCTTTTGTGAGTAACACTGAAAACATGATGTGAAGATACCTGCTCACAATTCCGATTTCATTTTCTTTGGATAAATACCCAGAGAAGGGATTACTGGATCCCAAAGTAGTCAATGCCCATCTAATCTCATGTGATTTTGGAAGCTAAGGATGGTCTATTGTCCTTTGTCCCGAGTTATCATTTTCTTGCGGGGTCTTATGACAAAATTTATGCATGTATTTTCTACTTCTGATGTTTCCAACATTATAGAGTCTTCTGGATATCACAGTTCAAGTATCAAGGCTGTTTGGCCCCAGCCTGGACTGGTGTGCAGCTCTTCCCTGCTTTGGGTACTATTGCTCATTGAGAGCCATTCACATTTTGTGGTGTATGAACCAAGGAAGTATACTCAGGTGTAGGTGGGATATGCTACCCACAGAGGCTGAAGAGGTCAACCAGGCAATGTGGTTTCCTCTTCATGGGGAGAGATAAAAGATGCAATGGTCTATCTTTTACTTAGGAGACAATGCCCCCCACCAGGACCACTTGAACCCTAAATATTATACATGTGGTTGGCCTTTCGTTCTCTGGACAGAATGTGTTTTATGAAAGCCTTCAGCATGCTGTCCACTTCTTGCTCTTCTAGCCCTATCAGCTTAATCTTATTGAGGTAACAGACCCACATGATATACTCTGGTGCCCATACTCTCCAAATTTCTTTGTACCATATTATGTCAGCAGGAGAATTAGCTGAGCTTTATTATTGTATATTGTTGCCTGTTATAAACAATTTCTGATTCTGTTTTTTTATCGAGACAGAAAATAATTCATTTATATTAGTAGCTATATCCTTTCAGCCTGAGGCAATATCAAATTTTTTCTAGCAAAGGAACAATATCGGGCACCACAGCTGAGATCTGGGCTGCTACCTGATAGGACACTGGATTAGTTTCCTCAGGCTACTGTACCTCAGGCAAAGTACCACAAACTTGGTAGCTTAAAACAACAGAAATTAATTCTCTCATAGTTCTTAATACCAGAAGTCAGAAATAAAGGTGCTGGCAGGGCCTTGCTTCCTCTGTAACCTGTAAAGGAGGATCCTTCCTTGATTCTTGCTAACTTCTGGCAGTTGGCTCTCAGTCCTTGACATTCCCTGACTTGAAAACAGCAGTTCCATCTTTGTGTCATCATGGGGAGTTCTCTCCTCACCTGTCTGTCCCTCTTCACATGTCCAATTTTCCTCTGTGTTTGTCTCTTCTCTTCTCATAAGGACACCATTCATATTTGGATTGAGAGCCTACTCTATACCAGTCATCTGATCTTAACCAATCAGTTGTACCTCCAGTGAGCCTATTTCCAGATAAGGTCATATCCTGAGGTATTAGAAATTAAGAATTCAGCATATCGTTTGGGGGGGAACATGCTTCAACCTGTAGCATTTATAGTAGCATACTACAATCCTTCCAGGATTATCCAGTGTTTTCCAGGGCCATACTGGTGAATACATGGTGATATTAGGGAAATCTCTACCCCTGTGCCTTACAAAATTCTTGAGGCTAGCACTAATCCTTGCCTTCCCATGCTCTACTGTGATGTGATACAGTTTTGTATTTATTATCTTGGCTATAAGTGGTTGTTTCGAAGTTTCTATGTGGCCTCTCCCTCAAACCAAGAACCCAATGTAGAGTTTGTACCAGCTTTATCAGCTACATCTGCAGATCAATAGATCCACTGTAACCACACCTTGGCCAGGACTCCCATTTATTATCTGATCCTTGTATACCCAACCTGGGGCCATGAGGACACTTCAAGTCTTTGGGTCTCATTGTCAGCTCATACCCTCAAATGCATAGCTTTCAAAATAAGTGGACTTAAGACCTTTCAAATAAAGATCAGAGAGATGATGACTGTATATACTTGGTGTTGCAAAGTCCTTTTAAAGACCTAGCCACCTACTCAGCTAATACAACCAAGGTTTGAAAATCAGCTCACATTTGGACACTGGGCAATAGATTATGATTATTTTCTTGGTGTTACTTTGCCCCTTGGAATGTTGTATTCTATTAACCACCTCCAAAACTCTGGCTCAGTTGCACTTAGCTGCCACTCTGATCTTGTTGCTCATGATAGTAATTCTGGCCCTGAATTTCAGTTTTTTATCTCACATCACTTGACCTCAACAATTTCTTCTCTATTGCTCTGAATGATTTAAATTCTGTAATAACTTCTACAGTCCTATCCTCCAGAGATGAGCTACACCTAAAATTTTTAGTGATGGTTATTGTCTTCTCTCCAGCATATTCCTTATGGCTTTGATGACTGTTAAGTCTTCGGGGTCTCCCTGTGAAACACAATCATTTGTTGGGTCCTCTGATAATGCAAAGCATTTCTATTTCAGCATGCCCTCTTCACTAACCTTCCTAATCCAGTTCTCCACCATCCACTACACAATGATTCTGGCTGTTCAACTTCACTCAGCACAGGACATCACTTTTTCTATGTCTCTGGGAGCATCCTAGTAGTGAACTGATACCATCTCCAAGGGTTCTAAAGCCCTCTCTAATTTTATCTCCAGTCTTCTTGATCAAGCATCGTCATGCTTACTTTGCAATGGCTAGATCCTGTAGCTTCATTATATATATATCCTAAATATATATATATTTAGGATATATATATATATTTATATATAGGATATATAAAGGATATATATGTATATATATTATGTATATACATGCATGTCTATGTATATGTATGTGTATATATATGATACGTCCTTTCGGAATTTTTTTTTTTAAAGACAGAACACAACTCAGTGGGGATTTATCCAGGTCATGCTATGTATCAATAGATCTTTCCTTTGTATTGCTGATTAGTATTCTGTGGTAAAGATGTGCCATAGTTGGATTAAACAATTTACCCATTGAAAGACATCTAAATTGTTTCCGGGTGGTTTTTTTTTTTTTTACTGTTATAAATAAAGCTACTGAGAACATCAGTGTACAGGCTTTTATATGAAGTATATAGTCATTATAATGGAATAAATGCCCAAGAGTGCAATTGCTGGGTCATATGGCAAGTGCCTACTTCATTGTATAAGAATATCATAAATGAAAAAAAAAAAAAAAAAAAAAAAAGAATATCATAAATGTTACTCGGCAATGGCATACTATTTTACATTCCTGCCAGCAATGTCTGATTGAACCAGTATCTCAGCATCCTGAGTAACTCTGGCTTCTTTTTTGTGTGTTAGCCATTATGATAGGGATATAGTGATAACTCATCAGTTTTAACTGGCAAGTTTGCTAATGGCTAATGATGCTGAATGTCTTTTCATGTGTTCATATGTCATCTTTATTCTCTCCATTGTAATGTCTCTTCAAGTCTTTTTCCCACTTTCTAACTGGAATGTTTGATTTTTTGTAAACTGTTGGGTTTCTTCAATTAATGAACTCTATTGTTTGAGAGCAGTTTTAGGTTTACAGTAAAATTGAACAGGAAGTGCAGAGAGTTGCCACATATCCCTGTTCCCATACATACAGAACTACAGTATCTTGCATCCCAGTATCTTGGCTTTGTGATGATTGATGAACCTACACTGACACATTAATATAACCTCAAATCCATAGTTTACCTTAGGGTTTACTCTTGATGTTGTACATTTCATAGGTTTTGACAAATATATAATGGCATACTTTTACCACTGTAGTATCATACAGAATATTTTGACTGCTCTGAAAATCCTTTGTGCTGGACCTTTCATCCTTCCCTCTCTCCTAAAAGCTGCCAGCCACTGATCTTTTTACTGTCTCCATAGTTTTCCTGACTATCATATAGTTGAAATCATACAGTATGTGCCTTTTCAGATTAGCTCTTTTCACTTAGCAATAGAATTGAAGGTTCCTGTATATCTTTCTAAGGTTTGTTAGCTCTTTTATTTTTAGCACTGAATAAATATCCCATTGTCTGGATGTGCCATGCTGTATTATCCATCCAGCTACTAAAGGACAGCTTGGTTGCTTCCAAGTTTTGAACAATTACCAATAAAGCCAATGCTGTAAACATTTGTATGCAGGTTGTTGTGTCCACACAAGTTTTCAGTTTATTTGGGTAAATACCAAGAAATGTGATTCCTGGATCACATGGTGTTGAGTTTTATACAAAACTGTCAAACTCTCTTCCAAACTGGCTGTACCATTTTGCATTGCCACCAGCAAGGGGTGAGAATTACTATTGGTCCCCATTGTCACCAGCATTGCATTTTGACCATTATAATAAGTGTGTAGTGATACCTCATTGTTTTAAGGTCATTTCTTTTTTAAACATGTCTCATTCATTTTCATGAATTTTAACCACCCCGATCCTTTCTTTTATTCTGTGTTTCTTGCTGGTCATTTGTTTTGTTTATTTGCAGTTAAGACAGGTGTAGACAGGATGATGAGATTGTTTTAATTTGCAATTTGCTATTGACATATTATGTAAAAGGAGTATCTTTTGATATGCTTACTTGCCATCTGTATATCTTTTTTGTTAAGTTGTCTTCTCTGGTCCTTTGCCTATTTTTTTTTAATCATTTGTTCATTTTTCTTACTATTGAGTCTTAAGAGTGGGTTGAATGATCATTTATCAAAACTGTCTCTTTTTTTAAAGATTTTATTTATTTACTTGATGGAGAGAGAGAGAGCAAGAGAGGGAACACAAGCAGGGGGAGTGGGAGAAGGAGAAGAAGGCTTCCCACTGAGCAGGGAACCTGATGTGGGGCTGGATTCCAGGGCCCTGGGATCAGGACCTGAGGCGAAGGCAGTTGCTTAATGACTGAGCCACCCAGGCGCCCTTCTAACTTTCTTTCAGAGTTTTTATCAAATGATCTGTTCACTGTTCTTCCATTGTTATTATATGATTTCAGTATTTTTATTTTATTTGTTTATTTGAGAGAGAGATAGAGAGGGAGGGAGAGGGAGAGGAGCAGAGGGGAGGGGCAGACAGAGAAGCAGACTCCTCACTGAGTAGGAAGCTGACACTGGGCTCAGTCCCAGGACTCTGAGATCATGACCTGAGCTGAAGGCAGATGCTTAACCGACTGAGTCACCAAGGTGCCCCTGATTTTTTTTTTTTATTACTTCACTTTATTTTATTTTTTTCATCATGTACTCTTTAATCCTTATCCCTTATTTCTCCCATCTTCCCATCCATATCTCTGGTAACGATCACTCTGTCCTCCATAGCTAAGAGTCTGTTTCTTGATTTCTCTTTTTTTCCTCCTTGCTCATTTGTTTTGTTTCTTAAATTCCACATATGGGTGAGATCATACATTTGTTTTTCTCTGACTGACTGACTTCATTTAGCATTATACTCTCTAGCTCTATCCATGTCATTGGAAATGGTAGGATTTCATTCCTTTTTATGGTTGCATAATATTCCTACATGTGTATTTGCATGTACACACAAACACACACCACGTCTTCTTTATCCATTTGTCTGTTGATGAACACTTGGGCTGCTTCCATGTTTTGGCTATGGTAAATAATGGTTCAGTAAACATAGGGATCCGTGTATCCCTTTGATTTGATCCAAATCCCTTTGATTGTTTTTGTATTCTTTGGGTAAATACTCAGTAGTACGATTGCTGAATTGTAGGGTAGTTTTATTTTTAATTTATTTCAGGAACTTCCATACTGTTTTCCACAATGGCTGTACCCATTTGCATTTCCACCAGCAGTGAGGGTTCCTTTTTCTCAGCATCCTTGCCAACACTTTTTATTTGTTGTGTTTTTTATTTTAGCCATTCTGACATGTGTGGAATGATACCTCATTATGATTTTGATTTGCATTTCCCTGATGATAATTGTTGTTGAGCATCTTTCCATGTGTCTGTTGGCCATCTGGATGTCTTCTTTGGAGAAATGTCTGTTCATGTCTTGTTTCTATTTTTAATTGGATTATTTGTTTCTTGGGTATTGAGTTCTATCAGTTCTTTGTCAGTTTTGGATAGTAACCCTTTCTCAGATACATCATTTGCAAATACCTTCTCCTAGTCAGTTGGTTCCTTTTTAGTTTTGTCGATTGTTTTCCATCCATGTGCAGAAACTCTTTTGAGGTAGTCCCAATAGTTTATTTTTGCTTATATTTCCCTTGCCTTAGGAGACATGTATGGAAAAATGTTGCTGTAGCTGATGTCAAAAGATTGCTGCCTGTGCTCTCTTCAAAGATTTTTATTGTTTCAGGTCTCACACTTAGGTCTTTAATCCATTTTTTTTAAAGATTTTATTTATTTATTTAACAGAGAGAGAGAGAGAGAGATCACAAGTAGGCAGAGAGGCAGGCAGGGAGAGAGGGGGTGGAAAGCAGGCTCCCCACTGAGCAGAGAGCCCGATGCGGGGCTTGATCCCAGGACCCTGGAATCATGACCTGAGCTGAAGGCAGAAGTTTAACCCACTGAGCCACGCAGGCGCCCCTTCAATCCATTTTGCATTTATTTTTGTGTATGGTGAAAGAAAGTGGCCCAGTTTCATGCTTTTGCATGTGGCTCTCTGGTTTCCCAACACAGTTTGTTGAAGAGACTGTCTTTTCCCATTGTATATTCATTACTGCTTTGTCAAAGATTAATCGTAGGTTTTTTCTGGGTTTTTCTCTTCTCTTCTACAGATCAATGTGTCTATTTTTATGCCAGTACCATACTGTTTTAGCTATTACCACTTGGTTATATAATGTAAAGTCTGGAATTGTGATACCTCCAGTTTTGTTTTTCTTCCTCAAGTCCACTTTGGTTATTTGAGGTCTTTTGTGGTTCCGTATAAATTTTAGGATTGTTTGTTTTTAGTTTTGTGAAAAATGCTGTTGCTATTTTGATAGGGATTGCATTAAATCTGTAGATTACTATGGGTAGTATAGACATTTAAAAAAATGTTTATTATTCTAACTCATGAGGGTGGGATGTCTTTCCATTTCTTTCATCATCATCTTACAGTTTCCAGAGCACAGATCTTTCACCAATTTGGTTAAGTTTAATCCTAGATACTTTACTGGTTTTGGTACAGTTGTAAATGGGATTTTTTCTTGATTTTACTTTCTGTAGCTTCATTATTAGTGTATAGGAATACAACAGATTTTGTACACTGATTTTTTATCCTGTTACTTAATTGAATTCATTTATCAGTTCTAGCAGTTTGTGTGTGTATGTGTGTGTGTGTGGAGTCTTCAGAGTTTTCTATGAATAGTATCATGTCATCTGCAAATAGTCAGAATTCTACTTCTTTCTTACCAATTTGGATGCCTTTTAGGGACTGTTTTATTTTTTATAAAAGAATGAGGAGTGATTAATTCCAGCAAGGGAGGAATTTGTGTGTCTTATAGATATCCCACTCTGAAGAATGGGATTGTCAATGTTAGTGGAATTTTGAAGCCTCAGACACAAAGACCAACAGGGAGATTAAAATAAGACTCTGGGGGAAATGGTAGAGGAATAAAAAATGAGGTTGAAGGAAAGACCCAGTGCAGGCACCCCTTCATATATGAGGTAATTTGAACTTCACTTACCTTAACATATGATGCAGTGGGAAGAATCACCTTTTGGTGTCATTCAAAAGACATAGAGTATGTATTTAGTCAAAAATGGGAGCAATTGGCCTCTCTAGTAAGAGACTCTCTTTTTAGGTATTTTCAGACATTTTTGGTTTTAATGTGGTGATTACAAAGGGCCAGGCATCCATATATTTGGGGGATCTCTGGCTGTTGAAGGGATAACTTGTGCCTTGAGAAGTTATTGAGAAGTGGCCCGCTGCTCCATTGTTAACAACCCATGGG
Organism: Enhydra lutris kenyoni; assembly: GCF_002288905.1. NCBI lineage: Eukaryota > Metazoa > Chordata > Mammalia > Carnivora > Mustelidae > Enhydra > Enhydra lutris. The sequence continues at coordinate 3,129,195 of NW_019154134.1, forward strand.
CCTCAGTAGGTGTTAGGAAATGTACAAGATACTTTTGACCATGCCTCTTGTTTGAAATCCTTTTGGGAGAGCGAAATGTGTTTTTATTTCTTGGCCAAACAGGACAGTTAAAATGTTAAAAAATCACCCCACAAATGCTGGCGTTCAAATTATAATGCCTGTAACTGAAGAACTATGTTGTTCCCTACCACTTACGTACCTCAGAAACAGATTAAAAAATATCAGAAATGAGATCAGCTACTTTGTCAGTGGGACATTTTAAAAAGTATTATAGTATTTGAGTCGTATTCTTTTTTTCTTGAATTCTTAAGAACATATGCTGATTACCCTGTTCTTAGAGGTGCTTTGAGATAAACGTCAAACAATGTCAGGTGTAAATACAAACCCGAGTATATTCAGTTTTATGGTATGTGAAGACTAAATTTCATGCCTCTGCTTCCTCCCATTGGATGACCTGCAGAAGGCATGGGTAAAAGTATAGTGGGGAGTGAGATCACATAGAGCCATTCAGTTAGGATTGGGCTGATATCAAAGGTCCCTTTGCCTGTTTCTCTCTGATAGTTGCCCTGGACTCTCATTTTCTGGCAGTCTCTGATGTGGTTTCACCCCCACTTGGCAATCTGCCCCATGTTCAGAATATTCCCAGGGTATAGTAGCTCTGTGTGTATTTTTATCTAGAGCCATATTCCACTTTGATGGACTCATTCTGCTTATACTTGTCAACTGGAAATTCCTGAGCTTTACACTTGTTTGCTTGTTTGTTTTGTTAAAGTATAGTTGACACAGAATATTACTTTAGTCTCAGGTGAACAACATAGTGACTTGACAATTCTCCAAGTTATTTTTACAAGCTTGAGCTTCACACCTTAGAAGGCAGAGGATAAGGGAGCCTATTTTGTTTGCTACCAGGAATCCTGATGATGGATGCTCCGCAGTGGGATGAAAAGACCAAGTATTTTGTAATACAACAAATAATGGAGAAAATGATTGAGCTCTGGATTGTCAGTTTCCTCATTTACAAATGGAAAAGGTAATAAGAACTATACCATGGAGCATTGGGAAGATTAAGCTTATGTGAACAGTGCCTAGCATACAGTAGGCACACAAAGTGGCTTTGAACTGTAAATAAATTAAAATAGAAAGCCAGATATTCCAAGGCCATAGGGTATGGAGGAAGCAGGACTGAACCTAGGGAATTGATATTTTACAGGACATAATTGGCTAGCAGAACGTTTGTACATGAATCAGAATGTTAGCATGCAGCCCAAGGTAGTCAGTTGTTGAGAACAGATGAACTATCATGCTGATTGCTGGTACTTCACTTTTGTGCTAGATGTTTGGAACAGAGTTTCTGTCAACATAGGTCCATCATAACACTTGTAAAATTATGCATGAAATGATTTTCTATTTTGAGACCTGCAAGAGATTTTTCTTGGCCATTTGAAAAGGAATGAGTTGGTCTGGCCAACAGTTGAGTAAAATGATGCTACAGAAAAAAAAATGCTGGGTCAGATTCTTTTCTAACTGATACTTTTCTCTGAATAAACCAAGTCACAGCAGTCACACTTTTATCTTGTTATTGTTTCTTTTCTTTTCTGCTTTTCCTTCCCACCCAGAGAAGCCACCTTTCTCCTAGGATATGTCCTGCCACTCTCTGTACTTTTTATTCACACGTCTCTTCATTTTCATTGAAGCTAGTAGAATTGGCATACTGACAGTCGCCTGGTGGTTGGCAGAGGAATGCTTTAACCATTTTCAGCTTAAGAAATCCATTTTTTTGCTGCTATGAACATTGGGGTGCACATGCCTCTTCTTTTCACTACGTCTGTTATCTTTGGGGTAAATACCCAGTAGTGCAATTTCTGGGTCATAGGGTAGCTCTATTCTTAACATCCTGAGGAACCTCCACACTGTTTTCCAGAGTGGCTGCCCCAGCTTTCATTCCCACCAACAGTGTGAGAGGGTTCCCCTTTTCTCCACATCCTTGCCAACATTTGTTGTTTCCTGTTCTGTTAATTTTTGCCATTCTGACTGATGTAAGGTATCTATCTCATTGTGGTTTTGATTTGTATTTCATAGCCGCAATGTCCACAATAGTCAAACTGTTAGATGCTCTCCAACAGATGAATGGGTAAAGAAGATGTGGTCCATATACACAATGGAATATTACTGCCATCAGAAAGGATGGATACCCACCATTTGTATTGACATGGATGGGACTGGAGAGGATTATGTTAAGTGAAGTCAAGCAGAGGAAGACAATTATCATATGGTTTCACTCATATGTGGAACATAAGCAATAGCATGGTGGACCATAAGGGAAGGGAGGGAAATCCAAAGGGGGAGAAATCAGAGAGGGAGATGAACCATGAGAGACTGTGGACCCCGAGGAATAAACTAGGGGTTTCAGAGGAGAGGGAGGGAGGGGGTAACAGGGTGATGGGTATTGAGGAGGGCATGTGCTGTGATGAGCACTGGGTATTATGCTTAACTGATGAATCATTGAACATTACATCAAAAACTAATTAAGTACTTATACAGGGGCTACCTGAACATAAAAAAAAAAAAAAATTCCTTTCTGTGTTGTTGTTGTTGGAGGGAATTCGTCATAGTCCGCTCAATCTTCTGAGGCTAAAAAGGCATACTGTACCCTGCTAACACTTTCTGAAAGTCGGAGCTTACTGCTAAGTTTTCCATCAGATAAAAAATGTCCCATCCATTCATATGGCTGTGGAAGACAGATTGCAAAGAAGGCATCATTCTACTGTGTGTCTGTGTGCAAGATGCTGCCTTGGGGAGTTTGTTCATGTGTGTTTTTGGATTGGAAGTTGATTTTCAAGTTTTTTCAGAATTTGGGCAGTTCTTTGGTTTTGGAGTTTTGTTTTTGTTTTTTTTTTTTAATTTTACTTGCACCAGGCCCATCATCAGAGACTCAATCACAACCAACCTGTGAATAGAACCACATTGTTTCTAAGCAACCTCATGAATAAAAAAGGCAACGATATTTGCCTGTGATTATGGGGGCGAAATTTGATAAGGAAACAGATGGTACTTCATAGCTTCCAGGAATTTTCAATAAACAAGCTGATATTGGAAGAGGTTTGCAAAAAAAAAAAAAAAAAGAAAAGAAAAAGAAAAGAAAAAAAAGAGAGAAAAGAGAAAAAGGATAGAAAGAATACTTAAGTAGAATATATTTTTTGAAATTGAGTATACACTCAGAGTGCTGAGCAATACCATTGTCAAAGCTTACAAATCTCAAAATTTAATAGTTCTGGTACAGTCAATGGCAACCAGGGCTCATTACGGACATTAGCCTTCCTTTGCATTCATGCATTACCTTCCCCAAATTGGAAGCCCAAACACCACATTAATTACACAACAGGTGGCAAAACTCCTACTAATCAGTGAGTCAAGAATGAAGCACATGTTTAAAAATAAAAAAGAATGAAACATGTTAAGCAAATATTGTGGAGGCTGTATGGCCTCACAAGGGCTATGTTTCAGGGGACACCAGTATTTTCTCATGGCAGTATTTTGAGTTTTCAAAGGACATGCTGTAAATATAGTATAGCCTCCTCATACCAACATTTAACATATATTAAACCACATGCACTTAGTCCTCTGTCTCATGGTATGAAAATATTATAAAGTGATACTGTCACAGGGATGCTTTATTATATTTTGTATATTACTCTATATATTCTATACACAGTGATTCTATACACATGTTGAATGTAGTCAAACCTCTATGTGTATTTATGGGGGAACTTTTAGGCATTTTCAAAGATAAAGTTGACCCCAAGTGCTACTTGCCTATGCACTGAGTTTGAATTCTCCCCTGTCACTACAAACATTTGTCCTTAAATAGTTTTCATTCGCCCTGCTTTCCCTCTGCTCATATTTTCCTGGCCTCTTCTCTCTCCCTCTTGCTTGGGTTCCTGCTTTTGCAGTCTTTGTCTGTGATCATTGACAACTTGAGTTATTTGAACTTTGTCCTTGGTTTATTCTCCCACATAGACATATTACTTGTATTACTTGCTTTTGAGGTTTTGTTATTTTGTGCTTTTCAGCCTTATTTCTCATTTCTTTCTCATTCTTCCTCCTTCTATTCCAGGATGTGATGGGTAGCGAAAGTCGAAATACACTAATATAGGTACTCTGATCCTAGAGGCACTGGCTTTTTTCCATGGGTCCATGGTATCTGGCCGCCACCATGTCAGCTTCCATTTTATGAGGCTGACACTGTCAGGAGGCTATAGATGTCATTGAGGGATACCTACTTCAGTCACCATAAGGCCATCCTTGACACCAAAGAAGAGGTGGGACTCTCTTAGATACAGATCAATTCTTCTTTTATCATGCTGGCCACAACAAGCATTTTAGGGCAGTAAAGTTATGGGTTTTGGAGGAAAATTGTCTTGGTTCAAATTCTAGTTCTACTATGGATGAACTGTATTACCTGAGTGAATTAAGCTCCTTAAACTCTCTAAATTTCCTAACCTGTGGTAGAACTTGATTTAATTTTGTTGTGAAATTGAAAGGAGCCAATGCATGCAAATTGCTTAAGGCGCTTCCTGCCATGTAGTATGAACTTCCAAAAAGTTAGCTTTGTAACATAGGTTAGAAGTGATGTTATTCTGGGGCGCCTGGGTGGCTCAGTGGGTTAAAGCCTCTGCCTTCAGCTCAGGTCATGATCTCAGAGTCCTGGGATCGAGCCCCACATCGGGCTCTCTGCTCAGCTGGGAGCCTGCTTCCTCCTCTCTCTCTGCCTGCCTCTCTGCCTACTTGTAATCTCTGTCTGTCAAATAAATAAATAAAATCTTAAAAAAAAAAAAAAGTGATGTTATTCTGCCATTCATTAATCCTTTCAACACGCTTTCAACACGCTTCCCCAAATATTTTCTAAGTGTCTTACTCTCTGCTAGGTCTAGGAAAATAAGGATAAATCCAACAAAGTATCTGCTATCAGGAACCATTGAATCAAGACTTAGAGACAAATGGAGCCAAAGTGCCAACAAGGTTATTGTCCACATACTTCCTTCACCTGACCAACCAGGCCTTACCTGGGATATCAGTTTCAGAGGATGTTTGTGGGCTGACCAGACACCAGTCTCTAAAGATCTGGGGCCTTTACTCAAGAGTTAAAGGCCAGTGGAGAGGCAGACCACACTCTCTGGCCTCCAGGTGTGAAATCTGTGAAGGCATGGGCCCTTCCTCCTGAGAAGTTCTTAGGAAACAACATATACATTGCATCCTCAGCAGAAAGCCAAGGCTTCATTATGGTAGGAGGTAGAAGGAAAGTTCTCTGAACAGATATGAATGAAGAGGAGTTTTTATTTTTACCATGTGCCTAGGATTTCAGAGAGTCCAAAGTAAAAGGCTGCATAGAACAGAACTGTGGGAGATTGTGTCAGGAGAAAGAAAGCACAGCCAGGTATACACATGAGAATATCAGGCGCAAAGATGGCTGACAGGGCTTATAATTTTGAAGTGACCAGGGGCTGACAGAGACCTGACGTGTGGTAGGATTAATTGCCTATAGATTTTCACACAGACCTCTCCACTTAGGATTTTTGAGTTTCATTTTGTAATATTACTTCATGAATGCATTGCATTATCTAAACACATATATGGAAGTGAAACTGTTAAGGTCAGGGCCAAGGCCTTTAGACAATAGAGCAAATTCTCTGAGCTGCTCAAAAGGCCAAATTTTTTTGTTAAATTTACCCCTGTGAGAGGAACGAACAGAGTTTTATATTATTAGAAGAAACACCAGAACCTTAAAAAAAAAAAAAAAAGTACTTGCTGATTCACACAATGGTATTGGAGCACTGACAAATGTTCGGGTTGTCTACACTGTCCTGATTTAAAATGGCTTATTTTCCACCATGGACTCAACATCTAATTCACTTCAAAATACTTTATCCAAACTGATCACTTTATTTTATCAAGTATAATGTTCTTTTGTGATATTACTATCTACTAATTTATGGGTCTTTAAAGCCACTTCAAATGTATAGAATATTCCATTGATGGTTGTGCCTCTAAAATGGATCAAATGATGTTATACTAATGCTTTGTTAGCTTACCATTGTCTGTTTTAGTGTGTAAATGGTGGAACACCAGGACGAATGCAATCACAACAAATCAAAAAAACGTAGTTGTCAGAACCAATCAAAGTAGTCAAGCCTTGGGATCATTGTCCAACTTTTGCCACAGACATCAGGCTATGCCACAGTAAGAAATGAAATAAATTTTCCAGCTCACAGAATAAGCTATTGAGAAACTTGGGAATGGAAGCTATCAGTATATCATAAATATATTTCAGCACTTGCTTTATGAAAAAAATTAATTCCCAAAGCCAAAATGTGAGGCAGATTTGGTCACCCTACCCAATATACATAGGAAGTCATTAACATGTTATTTTTTTAATCTCTGGGTATGACATTTTTATTTGTGAGATGTATCAAAAGTGTAGAGGTGAATTTAAATAAGTCACTTCTTAGGATAGTTGCCCTGGGCAAATGGTAGACTCTGATTAAGACAGATGCAATTTAAAATACTAAATGTAGATAATCACTGAAGAAATACATGTCATATTCACTTGGACGTTATTTATTAAAAACTGAGGCTAAGTGTCAAAAGCACAGCCACTTGATACTGGAGAACTTAATGAAAGTGTTGGTAGTGGTGGTCAGGCTAAGGGAAGGCAGAGTTATATTATCTCCGAGTCAACATTCACACATTCAGAAATTAGACATTACAAAGTCATCAAAAAGTAACCAGTTTCTGGGGAAATACACTAAACTCACAGGATAATGATTTATTAAAAAATAACACCAGGAGTTGTTTATCTACCAAAGTTATTATTCATGGGAATGGGAGATTTCCTTCTGTATATTCTGAAGAACACATCAAGATCAGGAGGTAACTTGGTATTCTTAAAATTCAAAGAAAAAAAGAGGAAATGAAAACTCATTTTAAAAATTAAAAGCCAAAAACCTTTATTTCACATGAACAGACACATCTCCAAAGAAGACATACAAATGGCTAACAGACACATGAAAAAATGTTCATCATTGTTAGCCATCAGGGAGATTAAAATCAAAACCTCATTGAGATACCACCTTACACCAGTTAGAATGGCTAAAATTGACAAGGCAAGAAACAACAAATGTTGGAGAGGCTGTGGAGAAAGGGGAACCCTCTTGCATTGTCGATGGGAATGCAAGTTGGTGCAGCCACTTTGGAAAACAGTGTGGAGGGTCCTCAAAAAATTAAAAATAGAGCTTCTCTATGACCCAGCAATTGCACTACTGGGTATTTACTGCAAAGATACAGATGTAGGGAAAAGAAGGGCCATATGCACCCCAGTGTTCATAGCAACAATGTCCACAATAGCCAAATTGTGGGAGGAGCTGAAATGTCCTTGACCAGATGAACGGATAAAGAAGACTGGTCCATATACGCAATGGAATATTAATCAGCCATCATAAAGAATGAATACCCAGCTTTTGCATCAACATGGATGGAACTGGAGGAGATTATGCTGAGTGAAATAGACAAGCAGAGAAAGTCAATTATCATATGTTTCACTTATTATGGAACATAAGGAGTAACAAGGAGGACATTAGGAGAAGGAAAGGAAAAATGAAGGGGGGGAATTGAAAAGGGGGATAAACCATGAGAGATTATGGACTCCAAGAAACAAACTGAGGGTTTTAGAGGGGAGGGGCTGGGGAGATGGTTGAGCCTGGTGATGGGTATTAAGGAAGGCACGTATTGCATGGAGCACTGGGTGTTATACACAAACAATGAATCATGGAACATTACATCTAAAACTAATGAAGTACTGCATGGTGACTAACATAACATAATAAATAAAATAAATTTAAAAAATTAAGTTGCAGTATCCTCATACTATTTTTGGATAAGATAATCTGGCACCACCTATTAGAACAATAGCATAAACAACAGTCTTTAAAAGTCTGAAAAAGAGGGTTTCTGGCTGCATGTATAAGGAGCTTAGAAATTATCACCCCATCCTCACAGTAATGAAAAGCTGAGCCCTGAAGTCTGTAACTGTTAGATCCATAAGAACGGGAGGATGCAAAGGAAACTGTTGCCCCAAGATTGAAGAGACAGACAGGTGAATATCAAAGTCATGGCTTAGCAGAGTGGAAACTCAAGAGCAGAAACCATGACAGGAACTACTTCATCCAGCAACAGCAGAGTGAATATATTGCTCAGGCTTTCATCAATCATCTGATAAAATGAATATGTGTAGACTACTTTATCCAGCAGCAACACAATGTACAAAGCATTCCCTGTAATAGACCACAGTGTGAGCTATAAAACAAACCTTAACAAATATAAAAAAAAAAATAGAAACCAGAAAATGTCTGTTCTCATACTATGAAATTAAATAACAAATAACAGGAATATAACTGGAAAATCACAAAATAGGTGGAGATTAAACAATACATTTCTAAATAATACACAGGTCAGAGAAGAAATCTCAAGAGAAATTTTAAAGTGTTTTGAACAAAATGAAAATAAAAACACAATTCATCAAAATTTGTGGAAGTCTGTGAAAGTAGTAGTTAGAAATTTATAGCATCAAATGCATTTATTAGAAAAGAAGAATGACAAAACCAGTAATCTAAATTTCCATTAGGACAGTAGAAAAAGAAAAGCAAATTAACCTAAGAAAGCAGAAAAAAAAGAGAAATAATAAGAGCACAAGTCAATTAAACTAAGAATAGGAAATCAATAGGAAAAAATCAACTAAAACACTCATTATTTGAAAAGAGTAATAAAGCCAATAAACCTTTAGTGAAACTAAAAAGAGAGAGGACAAAATTACTAACACCAAAAATGAAGGGACTTCTTAGAGATCCCAGGAACACAACAAGAATAATAAAAAAAACTGTGACCAACTCTATGCCCATGAATTTAATATCTAGATTAAATGGACCAATTCCTTGAAAGCACAATGTGCCAAAACTCATACAAGAAAATACAGATGATCTGGATGGGCTTATGCCTCTTAAAAAATTAAAATAATTAAAAACCTTCCAAAACAGAAAGCTACCAGGCCCACATGGGTTCCCTGGTGAATTCTCCCAAACATTAAAGAAGAAGTGATACCAATCATGTACAATTTCTTTCAGTGTATAGAAGCAGAGAAAACACTACCTCTTTCTATGACACAAGCATTATCCTAATACTAAAACCAGACAGAGATATTACAAGAAAACTAGAGACCAACATCTCTCATGAACGTAGATGGAAGATTTCTCAACAAAATATTGGCAACTCAAGCTCCACATTATATATACTAAGAAAAAAAAAATGAAAGGCTGATTCAACATTTGAAAGTGAATTAATGTAATCATAGCCACAGACTAAAAAGAAAAAAAATCACATAAATAGGTGCAGAAAACGGATTTGACAAAATCCAGTGTTCATTCATGACAAAATATCTTAGCAAATTAGGAATAGAGAATTTTCTCAACTTCATAACAATTATCTGTATAACATCTATACCTGACATATTTAATGATGAAAAAATCAAAATGTTCCCACTAAGATGAAGTCCAAGGCAAGAATGCCCTTTCTAACCACTCCTTTTCAACATCGTATTGTAAGCTCCTAGTAGTAAGCACAAAAAGGAAATAGAAGGTCTACAGATTGGGAAAGAAGACCCAAACCATTTTTGTTGCAGGATGACATGATTGTCTATATAGAAAATCCAAAAGAATCAATAGTAACTACCACAAAAAGCTCCTGGAGCTAGTGAGTGAGTATAGCTACATACAAGATACGATTTTAATATACGGATCAGTTACTTCTCTGTATATTGACAATAAAAAAACCTTGAAATTAAAAACATACAATTTACATTAGAAAATGAAATTCTTTGGTATAAATCTAACCAAATATCTGTAACGCCAATTTGAGGGGAACTATGAAACTAGGAGAAATGAAATGAAAGAAAAACTAATTAAATGGAAAGAGCGTCCACATTCATGGATAGGAGCAATTAATATTTTCAAGGTCTCAGTTCTTCCCAATAGGATTGACAGGTTCAAAGGAATCACAATCGCAATCCCAGTGACAAGGTACTTCTAAAGTTTAACACAGTTTATAGTTAGCCTAAATGTATATGTGTACATATAAATAGAGAGAGATTTTTAAAAAGAGAATGAAGAAGACTCCCGGTTTGTTATTCTTCCAGATCTCTTATGGTAACATAGTCTTTTTTTTTTTTTTTTAAGATTTTATTTATTTATTTGACAGAGGGAGAGAAATCACAAGTAGGCAAAGAGGCAGGCAGAGAGAGAGGGAGAAGCAGGCTCCCCACTGAGCAGAGAGCCTGATGCGGGGCTCAATCCCAGGACCCTGAGACCATGACCTGAGCCCAAGGCAGAGGCTTAACCCACTGAGCCACCCAGACGCCCCATGGTAACATAGTCTTAATATGTCACAGTTGATTTTATCACCTCCTTTGTACTAAAAGGGATCCTCTTCTCCAGTAGCCAAGTAAGTTTGGCAAGCGTTGGGATAAACAGTTTAACCTAACAACTTTTCAGAGTCTTTGTGATGATGGTGCTTTGTGAATCTATAAGATGGAGTTTAAAACCTACAAATTCTTCTATTTATTTTAGAACTTAAGCCTTTCTCCATTGTGGTTCTTAGCTTTGTTTTCTTCCTCCTCAGATTCTTATGGAATGGATATTCTTCTTCAGAATAAAGAGAAATAAATTTAACCCTAGATTCCTCACATTAATGAACACCATTTCTGAGAATTCTGCTTCTGTGGTTCACTGGGCTCGTTTTCTTCACCTTGATTTTAATTGGCTGTAATTTCAGATGGCAATATTATTCGATCGCTTCCCAATGGAGGTGACATTTGAGGTTGAAGGGGAGTTTTTCTTATCCATAATATCTTGAGGGTGTCTTTAGATCCCTATTCGCTAAGACTGCTAATTGGTAATGAGTCAAGAAGACTTGCCCCTTTAAAAATTTATTTTGAAATAATTGTAGAATCATAGAAAATTGGAAAAAAAAGTGTTGAAGGAGATCTTTTATGACTGGCACTCAGTTTTCCCAAGTGGTAACATACTTCATGACTACTATAATACCAAACTAGAAAATTGACATTTGTACCATCCACACATTTTACTCAGATTTTACCAGGTGTGTGTGTGTGTGTGTGTGTGTGTGTGTCTGTGTATGCACACATATCTAGTTCTCTTGCCTTGCATGCTTTAAGAATGTGAACTTAGGAAGCTCTTACAAGATAGTACTGGGATAAATGTGTGGGGTTTAATTTACCCAGGACAGGTTTGTTGTTGTTGTCTGTAGTTGTTTGTTCATTATTATTTCAGAAGTGCTTAGAAGACCCCTACATTTCCTTTTTTTTTTTTTTTAATATATATATGGTTTATTTCACACACACAGAGAGAGATCACAAGTAGGTAGAGAGGCAGGCAGAGAGAGAGGGAAGCAGGCTCCCTGCTGAGCTGAAAACCCGATGTGGGGCTCGATCCCAGGACCCTGAGATCATGACCTGAGCTGAAGGCAGAGGCTTAACCCACTGAGCACCCAGGCGCCCCAGAAGACCCCTACATTTCCTAAATAACTTCCTCATATCGCGTTCTCATGCTGGATATGCTTTTAGTTAATGGATAAAGCTTGTTACAATAAAAATTTAATAATGGTTTTACAGATGCCTATTTAACAAGTATTTAGTTAGGTTTTACCATGTGCTAGATTGTTATACATTTTAGGGAAATTACAGTGAACAAAACTGTAAATCTTTACTCTCATTTTTTTTTTCTTTGTTCTTTAGCTGGGGAAAATTAGAACATCCACCAAGCATAAAACCCACCAGATGACAATAAGGGTTATGAAGAAAATTAAATTGGGATTAGGTGGAGACAGGGGCTACCTTATAAAGAGCAGTTAAGGAAGATCTCTCCAATAAGGGGGCATTTAGAGTCCATCTGAAAGGAGAATGTGAGAAGCAGTGTTTGAAGCTTTCCTTGTAGAGGGAACAGCAAATACAGAGCCCTAAGTCTGGAGCATGCTTGGTTTGTTTTCAGAACAGCAGAGAGGCTGGTGTGACTCTAGCGTGGGAATGGAGGGAACTGCAGTATGATCAGAGAAGTAACAGGGAGGGACCCAACCGTGTGCAGTTTTGTTAGCCATGGTGACAAGTTGGGGTTTTACTTTTAAGTCATCTGAGAAGCCACTGGGTACATTTAAGAAAAAAATGTATGCAGTTTAACTCATGTATTAGAAAAATACATATACTAGAAAAATCACATGCTGTCCTTATGGAGATCAGCTGGAAAGGACAAGGGTAAAAATAGGAGGTCAGTTACAAGGTTCTTAGTCACAATGCAAGGGAGAGTTGATGGAGGCTTGTGCAAGAGTTGTAGCAATAAAGGTGCCCATGGAATGTACGTGGGGAATGAGACAGAGATGAATCAAGGCTGAATACCCCATTTTGGCCCTGCTCAACTTAAAAGGCAAAATCGCCATTTTTTGAGTTGAACAAGACTGTGAAGATTGCTAGTGTAGTGCAGAAGGGTGGGGGGATAATCAGCTCAGTTTTGACCGTCCTAAGTCTGAGACAGCTCTCAGGTGCCCTGGCAGCCGGGCACACAAATCTGGAGCTGAGGAGAAGAGTGTAAGCATCATCACGATGGCACTGATGTGAGAGGCTGTGGGACTGGATGCGAACAGCCAGGGAGAAAGTTAAGATAAAGAGAAAAACCTTTGCTGTAAACCAAGCAGAGCTCTAAATTCTTTGTGTTTGTTTGCTCATTTAATCTTCTCAACAACCCTGTAAGGTAGGAACTATTCTTTCTCCCTGTTTTACAGATGTGAAACCTGGAATTTAGAGGGCTTATGTAAGAACTTATGTGGCACAGTCAAGATGGACTCCAGAGGCCTTCTGGCTGGTAGAGGGTCAACTTTTAACCACCATATTTTATTGGTCAAGCTTGACATTGAGAGAGCAGCAGAGTTAAGGCACTGACTTAAGTGGCCCGTTAGCTGGCAATGACTGGTAGCTGCTCTTTAAAGGACAGCAAGCTTTGCCAGGACCAGAGAGTAGAAGAGTTCATTTACCTCCTTAGAAGAAGAACTCACAGTGTGTGATCTTGATCTTATCATTATTAGCTATCCCCAGTGAAGCAGAGCAGAGGTTACCAGGGCTGCCCCACCCCCACGCCATGGGGCGTAGGGTAGTCCTCAAGTCAGATGAGATCGTGCAAGGGGATGTAGAGCTCCATGACCTGAATGTTCCTTATCTACCAATGCTCCTCCTCTTTGTGTTGGTGCCACTGGGTGGCTAGTCCTTCATAGTTTTTGCATTGGACCCTATTAAGGGGACTCATCCTATCTTCCTTAAGAGTCATTTTCTGATCTCAGTTTTCCATTTGGACTGGGATGGGATCATCCATGCATCAGACATGTATTTCTGGTGTGCCTCTTATGAGACAAGTATTGGAGATAGAGGAATGAATAAAACAGAAGCAGTCTGTGCTCCACCAGGTGAGCTTTCCTTCCAGTAGAAAGTAAAAGATCATGGCATGTATGCAGGCAAATAAATAGAATAATGAACAACTGTGACAAATTCTATAAGGAGAAGAATGAGACAGCTCAAGCGGACAGTAACGGGAAGATCGAGTAAGGATAAATAAGGAAGGTGTTGCAAAAGAGGTGGTATTTAAGCCAATACCTGAGGTTGGAGCAGAAAAGTACATGATAAAAGTAGAGAAGGACAGGGCTGCCTGGGTGGCTCAGTGGGTTAAGCCTCTGCCTTCAGCTCAGGTCCTGATCTCAGGGTTCTGAGATCAAGTCCCACATCAGGCTCTCTGCTAGGCAGGAAGCCTGCCTCCTCCTCCTCTCTCTCTCTTTCTCTACTTGTGATCTCTCTCTCTGTCAAATAAATAAAATCTTAAAAAAAAAAAAAAAGTAGAGAAGGACATTTCCATATAGTGAGGTCAGCAAGGGGTCACAGGCTCTGAGATTTCAGCAAGCTTTGCTATTTTGGAATAGCTCAGTCAATGTGTTTGGAGAAAAGTTTTGAATAAGGGGCTGTGACTTTTTTCTATTTTCTTTTTTTCTTTTTACACTAGAATGTGAAAGAAACTAATCTAAAATGACTTACATATTGCTTTCCTTCTGTAATTCCATTTAGGCAAAAAATATTACTGCTAATTCAAGAAATCAAGTATTTTTATGGCAGAGCCAATATATTGGTTTTGAAAAGGCCACAAGACCCTGATCCTGTGTGATCACTTGAAGTTAATATGCTTTCAGTCTAATTGTTTTGGGAAATGTTCTTCTGGCAATCTCAATAACCAGCTGATGCATAATCAGCTGCATTAGTCCGTAGTTATTGGCCTGCATGAACAGACCATAGCTAATCTTCCATGTCTTACCCCACAGAAAAAAAAACCACGGCTGGACATTTCTGTACTGCTTTGGCTCAGTCCTTTTTTAATTGCATGCAATAATAGTATCTATTAGTCACTTTCCAAGATGTGTAAGGACCCCAAAGAACTTTCCCATGTAAGAGGGAACAAATGTATATTTGTTCATCTTGTATAATGTTCATTTGGATAAACGATTAGGTCGGGCTTACCTCTTTGGTTGTCAGAGGTAGGAGTCCAATTTAAACTAAAACTAAAACAACCTGTCTTTTTTGTTTGATTCATTTTTTACTGGTTTATAAGTACAAATGATGAAAAGGGGAAGAATAGAAAAAGTCTCACATAGGATGGATCCAAGAGTTTGAACCCCATCCAGTTCATCTTCTGCTCTGTCCGTATATGGGTTTGATTCTTCCTACTCTTTGGGGGTTTGCCCTGCAGTGATTAATTAATCCCATAAAATCTTACTGGGCATCTACATATGTAAACACTGTTGAACTCTGGACAGAGAGTATTACTCAAGTCAAATCAACTTTATATCAGGGTAGCTAGAACTCCATACCCTGTATACCGTTTTATAAAAGATAAAGATAGAATTCAAATTAAAAATACATTTATACATAACCTAATTTCAAATAGCAGTACATTTTATAAAAAGAAGCAATGCCTCATAAAGTATGGGCCATGCCTTGGGGAGGAGAGTGATTTGCTTTCAGCAGGGTGGGCAGGGGAGTCTCCTCTGAAGAAGTGATCTTTGAGTTGAGACTGGGAGGAGTAAGTAAAAGCAGAGCTCCAGGACAATGAACTTTCAGGAAGAAGTCTCAGCAAATACAAAGACTGCAAAAATGCAGGTGATGAGTATACGTGGGGCAGAGATGAGGCTGATAGGAGTGGAGAAAAGCTCTCCCTGGGAAAGTACCTAGATGTGGAATAGATAAGGATCTATTCTTGAAGACCTGGTAGTCCATGGAAAAGGGGGCAGATTTTATTTCAGCTTTAGTAGAAAATCAATGAAAAATTTGTGGCAAAACTGAAAGTATTAGGTTTAATCTTTAAAAATACCTTTCTAGCGGGGAACAGGGTATAAGAGGTCACTCCTGGAAGCTGAGAAGCAGGTAGGAGGTAGACACTCCAGGCCTACTGAGAAGTCACAGTGGTTTGGACCAAGGTGAAAGCCATGAAGTTAGCAAGAAATCACTCTGTTCAGGATATATTTTGATGCATCCATGCAGATAACCACTTGTCTAATGAGGATGAAAAAAAATAAACCAGTATCGGAATACGAGGTCAGAAGGTAAGAATGAAAGTATTGTTCTTGGAGAGCTAATACCATTCATTTTTCTTAAAACAGTTATCCCTGAGTGCCAGACATGGTGCTAAGCTTTGAGGAGACATAGTTGAATTGCATGTTTTATTCAATTAAAAAAAAAAACTTTTTTCTGATAGTTTTATTGGCATAATTACCAAATAGCCAAAATAATAAATTGAGGTATAAGATATCAAAGGTGAATGAAAATAGAATATTTCACTTTTTTTTTTTTTTTTTTTTTTTGGCTGAAGAAAGATTTTCAAGGCGGAATAATTTCCTCTGTTCTCTCTTCATTTCATGTATAGCCATGGGCAAGGAACTCCCAATAAAGCATTTCTATTCCCACAACAGGTTGTAACTTCCTCTAGCATGGCATAAAACTTCATTTCACATGCCCCAGCCAACACTGTTTTCCAAAGCTCAAGCTAATTATATGAGATTTATCTGTGTGGAAACACAGGGATTAAGCAAGCAGGAAAAAGAGGGAGAATTTATTTAGTGGCTGTGTTTAACAAAGGATAATGAAAACAAGAGTTACACAAAACAAAATCTTCCCCAAAATAAATACCTAACCAGTGAAGGGAATCATGAGCATTCTGCGGCTGCGTTTATCCTGCTCTAACAGAAGCTGCTACCAGTAATACAGAAATACAAAATGGGTATTTCTGCTTTAAGCCAGTACTGGAACCTCCACAAACCTTTCCTCTTTGACATACTTGTTACTAAGCTTGCCGGTTCTAAGTTTTGAATTATTTCTTAGTAGAATTGTTGCAAAAATACCTTATCATTGCACTATGTTAATTTTCCATGGAAAGCAGATTATTAAGAAAAATACTTTAACCTGCAAATAATTACTTATAACTAATTGTTTTGTCTTTAAGCCTTAATTCTATTTGTCCAAACTTCCCCACCCAAGAATTAGTTGTTTTCCTCTTATTACCTAATTGCACGTTATATCCTGCTCCAATTTTCATATTACTCATTTACTTCATCTGAGGGAAAAAAGAGAATGTGAGTATTTTATTTCCCTTATTGCATTTAATTTCCTCAATTTGCAGTCTTAATATATATCTTTTTCTTCATGGAGTTGTTTGTAATATTTATTTCTATGATGGCCCTAATCTTTCAAACATGAGAAGGAAATCTTAAAAGTGCTACATCATAGACATCTATTATTTATTTAGATGGCAAGCTTTTCATAAGAAATCAGGATTAAAACAGGGCTGTTTATTTATTGAGGTTAAAGCAAATTTTCAGAATTTAATTAGTATCCACCTTTTCATCTTTATTTACCATTCTTCTCCCAGAACAGCCAGTTCTTTGAAGTAAAGACATTCTTTCCACTTTGACAAGTAGCTGCACAGTGGATTTCATTATCACCTCGAGTGGAACCTCGGTGTCCTACGGTCTACTTAGGATTTAGGCTTAAACGGAAACATACAGACTCCTGAGTAGTTTCCCTCCCTTCTAAGGCAGCAGTTCTGGTTTGCCAGTTACAGTTCACTTGAAACACAATTTTGCCTTTGGCGTCTGAAGACATGGGGTAGGTTCCTGGCCCGAGGACTGGGGTGTGTTCCAAAGTCACTTACTTCTCTGTGGTTTCGGGTAACTCTCCTCAGTAGCTTCTCCTCTCTTAGAATTTCCTTATCTATAAAATATAAAGAAAAAATACTTATGAAGGTAAATTGTGCAGACCAAATGCGATAAGAGGAAAGAATGTGAAGAGAAGAATGCAGTTAGAAGAAAGCAAAATACATTTGTATGTTAGTGTATGATAAAAATAGACTAAACACGCTGAATCTTGGGACTACCAATGGCTGCTAGATCTGGAATTTCCATACACACAGGCACCCAGAGAGTGGAATCTGACCGGAAGGAGGACAGGACATGGTTGTGAGTTGTGTTTGCATAAGCACAGTTTTTATGCATTAACTTTCTGGAAGGCATACTTCTGAGAATTTCTTGATAAACTCCCTGTGCTCCCCCTTGCTGGTGCCTTCAGGGCCAAGACCGATCTGTTGAGATGGCATTAACAAGCTCCCTTGCATTCTGGCTTCCTATCGGGTTTGACAGCAGTGCACCTCGGCTTTGTGTTGGTGGGAAAGAGAAGAATGAACTAAGTTGTTCTTCCCCTCCTTCCCTTCTTGCAGAGCCCCTCTAGCTTGGCTCATCTCTTGACCAAAGTAACAACTCCCGAGGGGCAACTTCTCCACTCAACTCTCATTTTTGGTCTGGTTTGCCAACACCATGATTCTGTACTATCATTTGTGATGTTCTTACACTCTGCTTATAGGTACTGCATTGGATTGCTCAAATTACCCACTTGGGCTTTTTGGAGGTTTCTGTTTTTGTTTTTGGATTATGCTGCCTGGGCAGGTAGGATAAATGCAGGTTGTTGGAGAGGGGAGTTTGATGTCGTAAACTCGGTCCAGGCTGAGTTGGTTCGTATGTTTTTCTCTCTCTGGGCACTTTGTTTTTTGGAGAAAAGACAGATATGCAAATAAGTATTTCCAAAAGATGATGAAATTGAGGCTACAGAGAGACCCTAGCAGCCGGTAACTCTCCGGCCTAAGTGATGGCAGTGATAATGATGATTTTTGCATCCCTGCCTTGGGTCAGACCCCTGCCATGTGTCACATACCCTATGGCTATAGCCCCCAGTCACTTTCTCAGCTGCCTATCTAGTGAAAACCACTCTCCTATTCACATCATGCAGTGATATTTCTCAGTATCCGGTATAAAATACTATCTTCTTGTCATGATAAATATGGTATTCTCCTATGTTTGGCCCTTGCTCACCGCCCTGGTCTTCCCTTGGACCCTACCTGTATTTATTCATTCAGCAGCAAGAATTGCTGGTGATTTTCAGGAATACTTTCTGCTGAGTATCACCTGTATGTTTTTGCTGCTTCTATTTCCTCTCCCTGGAATTGGAAGCTCACCTGTCTGATGAATTTTTCTTTACCATCTAATCATAACTCACAGGACATCTCCTTTAGGAAGACTTTTCTGAAAATTTCTTCCACCACCCCCATAACTCACATCACATAAATGTCCCTCTACTATGATCTGTAACACCCCCTGTACATTTTATTCTTTATATCTGACACACTGTGTAGTATTTATCCCTTTAGGTATGTCTTTTTTTTTTTTAAAGATTTTATTTATTTATTTGACAGAGAGATCACAAGTAGGCAGAGAGGCAGGCAGAGAGAGAGAGAGGGGGAAGCAGGCTCCCCGCTGAGCAGAGAGCCCGATGTGGGGCTCGATCCCAGGACCCTGAGATCATGACCTGAGCCGAAGGCAGAGGCTTTAACCCACTGAGCCACCCAGGCGCCCCCCCCTTTAGGTATGTCTTAAATTGCAAGTCAATGAGCCTGATCCAGTCTGGCATTATCAAGACCTATATCATTAATTAGTCTTTAATTGAATCAGTTGATTGACATATTTAATGAACCACTCTCTTGTAGATAATAGATGAATTAACTGTTTGATCAACTTAATTAATTATTTGAATTCTTCTCCTTTAACCCTCTAATCTCACCAAACACAACATACTCAGCCTAAAAATAGGACAAAAATTCAGGTACCATATTGGAAAGCTTTGCCCTACCGTTCTATTGTGAATCATGGAGTTGAGCTTTTTTTGATGTTTTTTTCTGTCCATATTCACCCTCTACTTCTCTTATTGTGAGAAACCTGGCCCAGACACATGTTATTTCATTGGGAATGGGCCTAGGCACCTGACTCCAGGAGCTCACACCCTGGCTCCATCGTTTATTAGCTGTGGGATATTGGTTGGGCTACTAAATCTCTAAGTTTATTTCTGAATTGATTAATTTGGAATTGTATTAGTATCTGCCTCATCTGTTTGCTTTGAGGATAGCAGTGTGTAAACTGGTGGTGTCAAAATGTAAAACTCATGTAAAAATAAGTAATTTAGGAATCCTAACCCATATAAATATCCATAAATGAATTTTATATGGACTGGAAGACCTAAGTATGACAGTCAAACTTTACTGTTTTTAGAAAAAAAAGCAAACAATTTTATGATCTGTAGACAGGAAATGACTTTAAAATAAAAACACAATAAGCACAAAGCATAAAGTAAATATTTATAAATTTGAGTATTATTTTAAAAATTTATTTAAAAAAGCAAAAAGAAAATTCCCATGACTGGGAACAGATGTTAATAATATAAGTAATTAATAAAACATCAACATCCAGAATAAAAACAATGCCAACATGATGATACAAAAAAAGTGAGAGCTTAATTACAAGTATGACAGATATAAGAACAGAAATGTAGAAGAGGAAAAAAACTGGGTACAAAAGAAACTTGAAAAAAATGTACTCCATGTCACTAGTAACAAGTGAAATGGCATTTAAACACAATTTAATTTTAATGGGCATCCGTCAGATTTACCGAAATGTCCACATTTGATAATATCAATTGCTGAAGAATATGCAGAATAAGAGAACCCCTTGTACATTCTGTGGAGAACAATTGACCATACTTGGTAAAGTTGAAGAAATTAAACATTTGGCAGTAACTAATATGGTTGAGAATGTTTGTTGCTTACATAACAATTCAGTTCCTAGGTGTGCGTTCTAAAGAAAGTCTTCTACATTTACACATGTGCATTGTGTAATGTATAGATATTATATGCAGAAACATATGTAGTAGTGGGGAAAAAACAAACAGAAAAATGGTTAAATAAACTTCAATATTTTGTCAAAATTGTATAATATTCCATAGTGAAATTGAAGAAATTAGAGCTACACATATCAAAGTGGATGCCTATCATAGCATATACTTGAATGAAAAAATTTCTGGCTAACGTGAAGAACAAATGCCATAGATGGAAATGAAAAGAAACGAAACATTGCTTTATATCAACTGGGATTAACACATAGAGGCAAAGTATAAAAAATGGAGATATTAATTATTGAATTCTGAATATTAGTTACTTGGGATGATGGGGTGAGGACGAGGGAGTGTATCCACAGGGTTTTCGGCAGATACTGATTTTCTTGTCAATGTTTTTACTTGATGTGGATGTGAATACAATCTTATTTAAAATAAGTGTAATGACTTCTTGAGGATTTTAGTGAGATTTAAATAGGCCGTACATGTCACACAGTGAGCGCAGTGCTAAGCATATGTAGAGTAGACACTGGAGAAGTGTTAGGTCTCCCTCTTCCTTCTTTATCTAAAAGTAGGCATCAATTCTGTGTTCTCTTCTCATCTCTCCGTTTTGAAAAGTAGGGAGCATCCGGAAAATGTATGGGCTCCAACACAGAGCCTGGATTCAAATTTCCGACGTCAGTTAAGACTGATCTCTTGTCTCGGGTCACACACTTAACCTCTTTGAGTCATCATTTTCTCCAACTGAACAACAAAAAGAGACATTATGTTTATGTTGCCAATTTAATTTTATATGAATGGATTCCACATAAAATGTTTAGTAAAAGCTTTGGCCTAAAAGAAGAGTTCATTAATATGTCTGTTAGTGTTATCAGCTGGCCAAAAATCACATTACCGGTTAATGACATAGTTAAGCCTACTAAGATTAATAGGTATGATTTATGAGTAATCATTTTGTCATGCAATTTCTAGATAATATCTCATTTAATACTCACAACCTAGAAATTAGATATTCTCCTCATCCAATTTACAAATGCAGAAATAGAGGCCTGGAGCCTAAATGATCCCAGAGGTAAAGTGAAAGAATCCAGATGAAAATCCACATTTTTCTGTTTGATTTCAAAGCCCAGCATATTAATCATTAAGTTCTCCTGTCAGTTTTTAATATTCTTCCTTGGATGTCATCTTGTTGTCTCACAGATACACAGTAATGGTGTGAAAATGAAGACTTGGCTCTATTAACTGATCAGTGAAGGTGTTGTTGTGTGAAAGAAGGAAGCAGTGCCTTCTTCGCTTTCCCCCTTCTATGAGCGAATGCTCATTTTGTTCCACATGCATGCTATGTAGAGATGATTACTGATGGAATAGTCGGCACCTGCAGTTTGAATCAACCAGTTAGATCCTGCAGTGCTTTTACATAGAGGTCTCTTTGGAGCCAGAGTTTGAAGAAAGTCCATTAAGGAAGTGTAGGTTATTTGGAGAATTAAATATGTTGCACATGATCCCACTGGCAATTGGTTTGGACTTAACTCTTTTTTAAAATATCTATCAAATACTTTTGGGGGTTCGCATAAATAGTTCAGTGAAGAGAGAAAAGTCAATGAAACCAGTTGCTTGGCATTGTGTCCGTAAATGACCAGCCGATTTTTTCAAACTATAAACCAGTTTGTTCCATGTAGGCAATATTTTTACTTTATGTAAAGAACACCTTACATGCTTCGAAAAATGGAACAAAATTCTGCAGGAGAGATGTGTGTGCTTGTGCCTTGGAGGGAGGGAGTATGGTGATTCTGTTCCTCTGGAATTGCTACATTCAGCATTTCCAAAGTCATATTTCATCAGACTTTATAGAGACACTTGAAGCCACTATCTGCACACTATCAATCTTCCCATCACCCCAAATCATAGAGGTTCTATATCAGAAAAAGCAAAACCGTTCTGTATTTGGTTGCTTAAATCTACTTTGAAATTCTCTAGATCTCAGTTAAATAATGCCATAAATATTAATAGAGACTGCGGATATGAATAATAATAATCTTTTCATTTTAGTGTGCAAAGGACTAAAATGCAGTCCATATTAACTTTGAGCTTTGGGCAAGGTGACTAGTTATGTCCCAGTTATCTCCAGTCTTTGTAATGTTCCTCATCTGGTAGGCTTCACCAGGGTATGTTCCCCTGCTTAGAGGTTCAAAGATAGGCCATGTGACAACATTCCCCTGATTTTTTTTTTCCTTTATTTTAGGCTCAAACACATGAAGTTGTTGTAGTCATCCATACCAGGTTTATACTTGGAGCCATTCACTAATGATGCATGCCAATGGCATCAGTGCATGTTTGCCAGCACATAAACCAACACCAAATCCCTGCACCACATGGAGGTTTAAACATTTCATGGCATGATACATTGCCATGCATCTTATTTATCTTCTTATATTTACACTGTCATAGTCCATGAATAATATGTTTTTACTCTCCCCATAGATATAAATCCTTGAGAATATGTATTTTTAATGGTGTTCTTCTTAGAAGCATTTTAGTTATACAACATGGGCTCACAGAATTTATGAATTAAGAGCCCGATAGATAGTTGGTTATGTAGAATTTATGAGCTCTTGGTTGGACTTTAATTTGAATGGAGCTGACTCCACAAGTCTCATCAATTTTCAGAGACACATTACTGGTTTTCTTCTGAACAAACCTTAACAACTTGTTTGTTGGTGGTGTTGGTTGTTGTGCTTAATAATGAGAATTTTACAGAGAGGCACCCTATGAATCATTTATTCAACAACCTATTATCTTCCAGCCTATTGGCTAAGAGATGAAGACACGACAACACACAAGATACAGCCCTTGCAGTTGTGGAACTTAAATATTTGCAGAGAAAGAGGACGTCTGTCAAACAGTGGCATTGTTTTTTTCCCTCAACTCCCATGAAACAAGCAGTGAACCCATTACTTTCTGAACAGGAAACGTGTACTGCCTTCATTTATTTATTTATTTGAGAAAGTCATAGATAGCAAGAGAGAGATACAAGTGGGGAAGGGAGGGAGAAGCAGGCTCCCCACTGAGCAGAGAGCCTGACACAGGGCTGGATCCCAGCCCCCCAGCTCATGAGCTGAGCTGAAGTCAGATGCTTAACTGCCTGAGCCACCCAGGTGCCCCTGTACTGTCTTTAAAGTTATGAATAGGGAGTTAGCTTTCAGTGTTCAAAAAGAGATGATAAGCCTTAATGTTTTCACAGCCAAGTTAGTAGCTTCATGAAGTAATAATTGAGAAGGACTGGACTGTTTGTTGTCCATGGTCCTGAATGCATCTAATAGCTACAGAATAGACAGGAACATTGCTATTTATTTGATTGCTGGAATAAATTTGATAACATTTTAGAGTAATTAAATGGTTGCCAAAAATGTATATGCAAATATGGCCCAGTCATGGCTCTCAAAAAGGTTCTGTGTTCATGAGAAAACTTCCCTAGGTCATTACTGTATTAATATTCAAACAATTCTTTTTGTTGTGACCTAAGTATATGCCACTTTAACAGCTGACGTGATAGAATAAAACTAGCTATTGATTATAGGCAAGGGCCATACTAAATAACTTCCTTTGCCTGTCATTTTTGCTACAAGTTTTATTTTCTCTGTAAGTGAGAAGAGATGAATGGATAAATGATTTTGTGATCAGTAAGCTTACTTTCTTAATTGGTCAAGTGCAGTAGTATTGGGTATCTGTGTTACTTGAGGATTTTATAGGAAGTTACCTAGGCTGTAACTTCAGTGATGAGAATTTTGTTTATTGCTATGGAATCAAGTTTTGAATATATTGTGAATCTGGACTGTAATATGATTTGAAAGTGACACTTTATTAATTTAACTTTTATTTTTTTTAAATATTATTTATTTATTTATTTGACAGACAGAGATCACAGGTAGGCAGAGAGGCAGGCAGAGAGAGAGGGGGAAGCAAACTTCCCACTGAGCAGAGAGCCCGATGCAGGGCTTAGTCCCAGGACCCTGAGATCATGACCCAAGCCCAAGGCAGAGGCTCAACCCACTGAGCCACTCAGGCGCCCCATGAATTTAACTTTTTCTTTTTAAGATTTTATTTATTTATTTGACAGAGACTACAAGCGGGCAGAGAGGCAGGCAGAGAGAGAGGAGGAAGCAGGCTCCCTGCTGAGCAGAGAGCCTGATGCGGGGCTTGATCCCAGGACTCTGGGATCATGACCTGAGCCAAAGGCAGAGGCCTTAACCCACTGAGCCACCCAGCGCCCCATGAATTTGACTTTTAAATTGTCATTTTCAACATAGTCATTAGTTTATATAAGACATATTACACGAGTTATTAAGGCAGCCAAAACTTTTGTAAAAAAATGCATAAAATGAAACAGGTAATAATGTTGAGATAATGAGCACACATGGAGGCCCACGATGAAATTTTTACATTGGAGAGAAGTTCGAGAAGTTCCTGGATCACAAAACCTTGACATGAGCTTTAAAATATTAATAGGGACAATCTTAAGATTTCTTTAAAAGGAAGCATATTACAGGACTATGTTAGACATTAATTTCTTGAATATTTGCATATTTCTGATAGATGAATATTGATGAAATGCTAAAGTAAACACTGATGAAAGACAAAGTCAAAATATGCTTCCCTTACATTAGTGCAATATAAGCAATGTGTGAATGGCTTCTTCATTGGGAGATGATAGTTTTAATGTAGAAAATTGAAAGGAGATTCACTATTCATTGTGTTGGGTTGTTATTTGATGAAAACAAAAAGCATCTCAGAGAATATTAATACTCTTTATTGCAACTTTAGGACCACAAATCCACAAACCTAGTGATTACTGTCTTCGTAGTTATTTATCTAAATGAATAAAAGTGAATTGAAAGATCTGCATGAGGAAAGATGTGCTTTCTGTCTTTTTAATTTTTTATAGGGAAAAAAAAACTAGAACAGCAAATTTCTCCTCCTTACTGTCCTCTTTCCCAGTGGAGATAAAAATCCTTTCCTCTTTCCATTCATGCTTCAAGCATAAATTCCTCCAAATTACTAGATTGGCATAAAAGAGAATTTAAGCCAATAGTGTTCCTTCTGGAGTATGTTTTGTGGAATTTTAGTCCCCAGATTCTTCAACAGTGCCCCCTCAACTCAAATCACTAACATTGTGTTTATAAAATCTTCACTTACCGGGGATATGAATACATTAAAATTTATTAAATAAATTGGAAGCCACCAAATGCTCGATGTTGATTTTCAACTTTATAGATAATGGTTTAAAACAAAGGGCATAATATAGATGAAAAATCTCTCAGTTCACTTTTTCACTTTTCATATAATGGTAGTTCTTAATCTTATCAAGAACTCTAAATGGATGAAAGACCTCAATGTGAGACAGGAATCCATCAAAATCCTAGAGGAGAACATAGGCAGCAATCTCTTCCACATCGGCCCCAGCAACTTCCTTCAGGATGTGTCTCCAAAGGCAAGGGAAACAAAAGCAAAAGTGAACTTTTGGGATTCATCAAGATAAAAAGCTTCTGCACAGCAAAGAAAACAATCAACAAAACCAAGAGGCAACCTACAGAGTGAGAAGACATTTGTTAATGACATTACAGATAAAGGTTTGGTATCCAAGACCTATCAAGAACTTCTCAAATTCAGCACCCAAAAAACAAATAATCAAAGTAAACCAATAAAATAAATCAAATAAAAAATGGGCAGAAGACATGAACAGACACTTCTCCAAAGTCATATGAATGGCTAACAGACATATGAAAAAAATGTTCATCATCGTTAGCCATCAGGGAAATTCAAATCAAAACCACATTGAGATACCACCTTACACCAGTTAGAATGGTCAAAATTGACAAGGCAAGAAACAACAAATGTTGGAGATGCTGTGGAGAAAGGGGAACCCTCTTATACTGTTGATGGGAATGCATCCCAGGAATGTAACTAAATATAGTCCTCATATTCTGTAAGAATTTGGGCTTCACTATTTTATACTGGGCCCACTATTTTATACTGGCTTTATATAAATGGATTTGTATCTGGGAATAGCCACATAACACAAATTTAAATTACAAAACCAATAGAAAAATTGATCTGTAAAGAGAATCCTATTTCTTAGTGCTAGGCCTTAACTATAAAATAAGTATTGTTGCATTTGTTAATTTGTTTTCCATACTCCTAAATAATTGTAGTGACTAAGTAATATTTTGCAGATATTCTCTTTAGATTCACTAGATGTCATTTTAAATCCTGGCTGACATAATATTTTTGTCATGAGGTAAGAAAAAAATCAGAAGCTTATTGACTCAGGAATGGAAATGTGTTAATTGTAATAGCAAATATAATCTATAGGTATTTATTTGATACCTGAGTACCACATGACTAGGAAGATACATGGAGATAGTAATTCCTGCTATCAAGAAAACTATAGTAAATTGATAAGATAGAATAAATATAGTAATTTTATTTATGTAATTTAATAAGAATATATAAAAATAGTTGATCTTAAAACTTCAGAAAATAAAGATATGTCATAAGGTAGTACACTCTTGGTATAGTAAGGGGCTTCATAGAGTACTCACCAACAGTTTTTCAGTTGCTAAGGAGATAAATCATGTTCAGTTGACTCACAGGCCAAGGAAATCCAGAGATATCTACCTCCACATATGGTTGGACCCAGAAGCTCAAGTAAGGTCTTCAAGAATCTGTGGTTTTTCCATTTGTTGGCTCTTTTGTCCCCCATTTTTGAGTTTAGCTTCAGGCAAGCTCTTTCCACATAATCATAAAGGGCTTCCTGTAACTTATGGCTTATATCCCACCACATTTAGGCTAACCACCGATTAGCAACTCCACAAAAAGACAGCTCCTCTTTCCCAGTAGTTCTAGCAAAACTCTTGGGATTGCATTTATTGCCCCATCTTGGATGATATATTTAATCTTGACCCAGGTGATAGGACTGATTTGCTAGGTTTGATCAGAGGCCAGTCATGATAGCTAAAGGATTAATCACCTTCATATGAACCACAGTTGGTCATTGGGAAAAGAATGTTCCCTATGCAACAGAAGACTCTTAACACAAGAAAGAGGGAATGAACATTGAACAGGGAAATATAGAGGCCTACTACTATATTAACTGATTTAATCCTTGAGACCAAGCTCTGAGCTAGTACATGTTTTTTCCACTTAGATAGAAGGAAACTAAAAACCAAAGGTGATAAGCAAGTTTCACAGACTCATAATTCACAGAATATGAGATTGAAGTTCTGTCTGACTTCAAAGCCTATACCTTAAATGTTATATAACACTGCTTCCATTATATCTTTACTTATTTTTCAAATGGTTCTTCTTTTAGCATAGAATAGGTTGACAGCAAAATTGAGTGGAAGTTACAGAGATTTTATTTTGTTTTATATTAAAATTTTTTATTTAAAATTAAATTTAATTAATATTTACTATTTTATTTATTTATTTGTTTGTTTGTTTGACAGAGATCATAAGTAGGCAGAGAGGGAGGCAGAGAGAGAGGGGGGAAGCAGGCTCCCTGTTGAACAAAGAGCCCAATGTGGGGCTCGATCCCAGGACCCTGAGGTCATGACCTGAGCGGAAGGCAGAGGCTTAACCTACTGAGTCACGCAGGTGGCCCTAATATTTACTATATTATTAGAGGCAGAATTCAGTGATTCATCTGTTGCATACAACACCCAGTGCTCATTACTTCAAGTGCCCTTCTCAATGTGCATCACACAGTTATCCCATCGTTCCACCAACCTCCCTCAGTTTGTTCCATATAGTTAAGAGTCTCTTGTGTTTTGCCTCCCTCTCTGTTTTCCTCTTATTTTTCCTTCCTTTCCCCTCTGTTCATCCAACTTGTTTCTTAAATTCTACATATGAGTGAAACCATATAGTATTTGTCTTTCTCTGATTGACTTATTTCGCTTAGCATAATATCCTCTAGGTCCATCCATGTCATTGTGAATGGCAAGATTCCATTCTTTTTGATTGCTGAGTAATTGTCCATTATCTATATCTGTATTTGTATCTGCATCTGTGTCTATATCTGCATATCATATCCTCTTTATCCATTCATTAGTGGATGACCATTTGGGCCCTTTCCACAGTTTGGCATTGTTGATAATGCTGCTACACACGTGAGGATGCCTGTACCCCCTTTGAATCTATATTTTTCTTAATCCTTTGGGTAAATACCCAGTACTGCAATTGCTGGGTCTTTTTGAGGAACCTCCATACTGTTCTCCAGAATTGCTGCACCAGTTTGTATTCCCATCAACAGTGTGAGAGGGTTCCCCTTTCACTGAATCTTCCCCCACATCTGTTGTTTCCTTTCATTCTAGCCATTAATTTTAGCCATTCTGACTGGCACGAGGTGGTAAGTCACTGTGGCTTTGATTTGGACTTCCCTGATGCCAAGTGATGTTGAGCATTTTTTTCATGTGTTTGTTGGCCATTTGGATGTCTTCTTTGGAGAAATATCTGCTCATGTCTTCTGCCTATTTCTTGACTGGAATTTTGTTGTTGTTGTTATTTCAGTGTTGAGTTTGATTAGTTATTTATAGATCTTGGATACTAACCATTTATTTGATAAGACATCTGCAAATATCTTCTACCATTATGTAGGTTGCGTTTTAGTTTTCTTGACTATTTGCTTTACTGTGAAAAAGCTTTTTATCTAACAAATAGCATGGAGGACATGGGGAGTTAGGAGAAGGGAGTTGGGGGAAATTGGAAGGGGAGGTGAATAATGAGAGACTATGGACTCTGAAAAACAATCTGAAGGGTTTGAAGAGGTGGGGGGTGGGAGGTTGGGGGAACCAGGTGGTGGGTATTAGAGA
The DNA here is from genome assembly GCF_002288905.1 of Enhydra lutris kenyoni. Taxonomy (NCBI): domain Eukaryota; kingdom Metazoa; phylum Chordata; class Mammalia; order Carnivora; family Mustelidae; genus Enhydra; species Enhydra lutris. The sequence continues at coordinate 3,158,472 of NW_019154134.1, forward strand.
GGGCACGGATTGCATGGAGCACTGGGTGTGGTACAAAAACAATGAATACTGTTATGCTGAAAATAAATTAAAAAAATTATTAAAAAAGAAAAAAAAAAGAAAATGACAAAAAGAAATGCAAAGGTATTTCATGCTCATGGATTGGAAGAACAAATATTAAAATATCTATATTTCTTAAAAAGAAAAAAAATAAAAGATATGCATTTTTATATTTAAAAAAAAAGTGCTTTTTATCTTGATGAAGCCCCAATAGTTCATTTTTGCTTTTGTTTCTCTTGCCTTTGGAGAACTGTCTAGGAAGAAGTTGCTGTATCTGAGGTTAAAGAGATTGGTTCTTGTCTTCTCCTCTACGATTTCAGTGGATTCCTGTCTCACATGTATCTCTGTCATCCATCTTGAGTTTATTTTTGTGTATGGTATAAGTGGTCCAGTTTCATTTTTCTGCATGTGGCTGCCCAATTTTTCCAACACCATTTGTTGAAGAGACTGCCTTTTTTCCATTGGACATTCTTTCCTGCTTTGTTGATTAGTTGACCATAGAATTGAGGGTCCATTTCTGGGTTCTCTATTCTGTTCCATTGATCTAGATGTCTGTTTTTGTGTCAGTACCATACTGTCTTGATGTTTACAGCATTATGATACAGCTTAAAGTCTGGAATTGTGATGCCTCAATCTTTGATTTTCTTTCCAACCTTCCTTTGGGTGTTCAAGGTGTCTTCTGGTTTCAAACAAACTTTTTAGGATTATTTGTTCCAGTGCTGTGAAAAATGTTGATGGTATTTTGATGGTATTACATTGAATGTATAGATTGCTTTGTGTAGCATAGACATTTTAACAATATTTGTTTTTAGAATCCATGAGCATGGAATGTTTTTCCATGTTTTTGTGTCTTCCTCAATTTTTTTGGTAAGTGTTCTATAGTTTTAGAGTATATATCCTTTACCTCTTTGGTTAGGTTTATTCCTACGTGTCTTTTGGTGCAGTTGTAAATGGGATCAATTGCTTGATTTCTCTTTCTTCTTCCTCATTGCTAGTGTATAGAAATTTACCTGACTTCTGTGTGTTGGTTTTGTGTCCTGCCATGTTGCTGAATTCCTGTGTTAGTTCTAGTAATTTTCTGCTGGAGTCCTTTGGGTTTTCTACATAGAGTATCATGTCATCTATGGAGAGTGAAAGTTTGACTTCTTCTGGGTTAATCTGGATACCTTTTAGTTCATTTTTGCTGTCTTATTGCTGAGGCTGGGACTTCCAGTACTATGTTGAACAACAGTGGTGAGAATGGACATCCCTGCTGTGTACAGAGATTTTATATATACTCCCTTCCCCAACATGTGCACAGCCTCCCCCATTTCCATTATCAACCCTCTCCAGTAGAGTGATACGTTTATTACAGTTGATGAACCTACACTGACACATTATTATTACCACATTACACATTAGTATCACCCGAAATTTGTAGTTTTCATTAAGATTCATTTTTTTATTTGATAGTTTTGACAAATGTATAATGGCATATATCCACCATTATAGCATTGTGTAGAGCACTTTCACTGTCCTAAAACATTCTTTCTGCTGTATTTAACCTTTCCTCCCCTCACCCTTGGCAACCATGGATATTTCCACTGTCTACATAGTTTTGTCTTGTCCAGAATGTCATGAAGTTGGAATCATACTCTATGTTCTCTTTTCAGATTGCCTCCTTTTGCTTATTAATATACATTGACATTTTATCCATGTCTTTTTATGGCTTAATAGCTCATTTCTTTTTAATACTGAATAATGCTCCATTATCTGGATATACCACAGTTTACTTATCCATTCATTTACTAAGTTGGCTGAATCCTAAGTTTTGGCCATTATGAATAGAGGTTCTATAAACTTCCCTAGGCAGGTTTTTGGGTAGACAAACACATTCAATTCCTTAGAGTAAACACCAGGGGATATGATTGCTGAGTGGTATGGAAAGTGTATGTTTAGTTTTAGAAGAAATCATCAAATTGCCTTCCAAAGTAGCTGTGCCATTTCGCATTGCAACTAACACTGAAGGGAGTCCCTGTTGCTCCACATCTTTGCCAGCATTTAGTGTTGTGTTTTGGATTTTCATTATTCTAACAGATGTGTAGTGGCATCTTGTTCTTATATTCAGAACACCAGGTACAAGTCAGAGCACCTTTTCTCTATACTTTATTCTGCTCATTTTATCCTGCTTTAGGATTTTTCAGATTCTCTATAGAATTGTGGGGCCCTGCAGTAAAATATATTGCAACATCAAGTAGCTTATCTTCTTGTTTTTGTTCTCAAAGAGAGTTCCTTGACTGTGAATATCATGAACATGGAAATTGCTTTGTTTGACTCTGCATTCTTGCCTCATAGGCTATCTATCATATGGTAGACATTCTTCACAATGTTTAGCAAAAATAAAATTATAACATTTCTGATCCCATGAAGGTAGAAGTTAAAATGTATTTCAAACCTGGGCACATCCCTCAGAGACCTGTCTTTTGTTTCAATATGTCTTTGGTCAAGAGGCTGACTCTTTGGGATATTAATTCCTTTATCTATAAAAGTGGGATAATAATATCTACTTTTAATGGTTATTTCATAGAAATTGAGATGATGTATGTAAAGCATTGTTTCTGACACACAGAAAGTATGCAACAAATGACAACTATTATCAGTATAAATTATTCCATGGCCCTTGAAATAGTGTTACAAAAAAATTTATATATTCCACGAAAACTGCAGTAGAATTGTTGATATAGCCCTGCATAAACTTAGACTTGCAGCACACACCCAAGACTTACCTGTCTGTGTGTCTGAATGTTAAAGTCCATGAAATTTCTACAATTCAGTCTGGATCTGTAACACAAACTGATTTGATAAGGGTGAGATGCTGAAACTATTTTGTGAATCATTCCTATCTGCCAGTTCATCTGTGGAAAAAAATTTACTTGATTAAAACCTTTATATTTTAAAACCTATTGCTTTGTATATTCTTAAAATTCTCAGTTACATCAAGAGAGGCTGCTTTGTTTCACAAATCAGCTTTCACCATTATTATTAACTTCTTCTCAAAAATATTTTTCCATCATGTATCAACATAAGATTATTTAAAATGTTGCTAAATTACTATAGTGATTAATTCTGTCAAAATTCTATTCAAGTATTAGTTAGTTGAGGGATTTTTCAATTGCATGTGACAGAAACCCAATTGAAATTGCGTTAAGGTGGGGGAAAGAAGGGAGGCAGGAAGAGATGAGGAGAGGGATAAGGAAAAGGAGGGAGATTTATTGGTTTATATCATTGAAAAGTTCAAGTCTTTTAGAAAGGGATACAATCGTTGCCATTTCTTTTTTTTTTTTTTTAAGATTTTATTTATTTGACAGAGAGAGATCACAAGTGGAGAGACAGAGAGAGGAGGAGGAAGCAGGCTCACCGCCCAGCAGAGAGCCTGATGTGGGACTCGATCCCAGGACCCTGAGATCATGACCCGAGCCGAAGGCAGAGGCCTAACCCACTGAGCCACCCAGGCAGCCCTCACTGCCATTTCTTAATCTCAGTCTTGCTTTGCTTCATTTGTCTCAGGATCAGGCTGTCTATCCCTTTGGGATGGTAAAATGTGTAGCATCATCTCCAGTTTTGCATTCTACTTGTTAAGTAACCTCAGTGGAAGTGAGCTTCACTTAAATTTCCATTAGAAGTCCTAGGATGACATTGGCCTACCTTGATCAAATGCCTTTCCCGGAGCTAGTCATGGAGGCTGGGGTAGGTACACTGTACAGTTAGGCCACACCTAGGTTCTTTTCCTCTTCTAGAAGTAAGAGATAGAGTCAACCTGAACTGAACCACATGGACCCAGAATGGAGAAGTGGTAGTTCTCAAACCTAATGTGAGGAATGTGAGTGCTCTTAGTTTAAGAAAACTTAATTGATGATGGATTGGAAAAATATATAGGATGGCTTTTGTACACATTCTTAAATTTTTCTCATTATGTAATAAAAAAATATAATAGTGTTTTGCTATGGTAATGGTAGGAAGATTAGAAATCTTGCCATTTCATCATATGATTTAAAATGAGATGCTTAGGGGCGCCTGGGTGATTCAGTGGGTTAAGCCTCTGCCTTCAGCTCAGGTCATGATCCCAGGGTCCTGGGATCAAGCCCACATCAGGATTCCTGCTCAGCAGGGAGCCTGCTTCTCCCTCTCCCACTGCCCCTGCTTGTGTTCCCTCTCTCGCTCTCTCTCTCTCTCTGTCAAATAAATAAATAAATAAATCTTAAAAAAAAGAGAGATGCTTATAACCTACTTATATTTCCCTTACCCTAAAATGTAGAAAGACTTAAAGCAAGAATCTTATATTCAAAATTCAAATTCAAATACCAGTGTAAAATAATTTGAAAGGAAGAAGTCAAGATTTTCTGACCTAATGACAAATACCCTTAGATCATAAATGCATAGCAATTTACTACATATAATCAATCAGCAATTCTGAGTCTTTTGAAAAGGGGTCAGGTTGGTGACATTCCCCACTGAGATTAATATGACCTCTTCCTGACATAAGGCCAACTAAACTCCCCCAAAACCATGTCGTTCTACAACAGATGACAGGAGGTCACAAGCTTTGAGACATTAAAACAGATTTATTTAATGTGTAACACGGAGAAGGCTAGAAATGACAAATGGCACGAAGATTTTTATATCCTGTTCACCTAAAAAGAATGTAGCCTGTGATAGATTTTCTTCCTTTGCACTGAGAGGCAAGAGACTTTGAAGCTACCGGCAGGCCACAGACTACCTGGGGAGTTCAGCTCTGGCCCAGAACTCGGCTATATAGCACAGACACATGGGCAGTGGGGGTGACTTAAGATCATAGAACACAGATATTAATAAAAAATAAAAGATAAAGTTAGATCAAGGCTACTCACAGAGCTGGAGTTCGACAGATTTAACCAGTGAGAGAAGGAATGTATTTTTAGTTACACAGCTAATTCATATATTTTTTAACAACAGCTGTAGTGTAGAGACATGACTGTGAATCAAAGTGGCTTCTAATACAAAGAGCAGCATGAATAACCCAACTGACCAGGGTTATACAGGGAAGAATTAAACTGTCATGATAGAAGATAAATAAGGAAGATCTGTACCAATCTCCATGTGCTAGAAAGGAGAGAAGATTTCTCTCTTCTTCTGACTCACAAAAATTAATATCTAAACTTAGTTTTTTCTGTGTTCAGTATCAAACAAGAAATGTGTCTTTCATGGTCCTGGTCTTTAGGAAATCATCATAAGACATACTCAAGTTTGGAAAAGATAAAACGTAGGCAATTATGCAGTTAATTTCAAAATTTTTAATGAAACAGAGACTAGTATTCTGATAAAATATAACCAGAACACCTATATATGGATTAGATGAAACAATGAGTGCTTTGAGTGAAGATATCATTGGATTTAGAGCCAGAATATTTGGATTTGAATCTAGACTGTGGATCTTGATAACTGTGTAAATTGGGACAGATCACCTGTCTTTCACAATACCAATTTCTTCTGTGGCACAAGTGGTGATCTTAGTGCACTTACCCCTACAAAGTAGGCACATTGAAAACCAAAACAGGTACTGCATCTGACAGCATCTAAAAGATGTCTACTATAGAATTATAGGAAGTTATTAAGTCTTATAAGAGGATTAATACAAAATTAACTAAAATATTGGATGGCCCCATTTAATTCTTGGAAAAGCTGATAATCATCATGGAAGAAGACAATATCAAAAGTCTCGATGGAAGCAAGTAGGTAATAAAGAGATGGGCCAACTGGGTAAGAGAAGATAGTGAAGCCTTTCATGATAAGAATCAAAAAGACATCCGTTTTAATTGTTAAGGAGAATGTTTGGACTATCTGACAACAAACAGGTATTTGAAACATCTGAATGACTGAGATTTTAAAATTTCATTCAGATGTTTAGGGTATCAAAGAAAGAATGTGTGTGTGTGTAGAAAGAGCGAGAGAGAGAGAGAGAGATTATAAACTGTTGATATTGTAAGGAAAAACAAAACAATGTGTTTGAAAACCCACTCACAAAGATTAGCCAAGACTTTTGCAGGTACAAATGACAGAAGCCTAACTCTTACCTCTATGCAAAAAGAGGTAAAAAGACATAGGTGAGTGAAAATGGACATTTAACAAGGAAATCAAGGTGGTGGTTCTGCTTCAGGCAATGTAGGATGTGGAGATTAAATTGATGCTATCAGTCTCCCATTCACTGTCTCTCTGCTCCCTTTTTAGATTATTCTATTGAATTTTTTTCTTCAAATTTGTATTCAAGTTTCAGTTAGTTCCCTTACAGTATAATACTAGTTTCAGGAGTAGAATTCAGTGATTCATCACTTAAATATAACCCCCAATGCTCATCACAAGTGCCTTTCTTAATACCCATCTCCCATCTAGCCCATCTGCCCACCTCCCTCCCTCCATCATCCCTCAGTTTGTTTTTTACCATTAAGAGTATGTTTTCTGGGGCGCCTGGGTGGCTCAGTGGCTTAAGCCTCTGCCTTCAGCTCAGGTCATGATATCAGGGTCCTGGGATCGAGTCCCGCGTCGGGCTCTCTGCTCAGCAGGGAGCCTGCTTCCCCTTCTCTCTCTGCCTGCCTCCCTGCCTACTTGTGATCTCTCTCTCTCTCTCTCAAATAAATAAATTAAAAAAAAAAGTATGTTTTCTAATTTGCCTCTTTTTTCCCCCTATGTTTTGTTTCTTAAATTCCAATATGAATGAAATCATATGGTGGATGGCTTTCTCTGACTTATTTTGTTGAGCATAATACTCTCTAGCTTCATCACATTGTTGCAAATAGCAAGATTTCATTCCTTTTTTATGGCTGAATACTATTCCATTATATATGTGTGTGTATATATGTGTGTGCATATATAGACACACATACATACTGCATCTTTTTTATCCATTCATCAGTTGATGGACATTTAGACTCTTTGCATAGTTTGGCTGTTGTTGTTAATGCTATTATAAACATTGGGATGCATATATTCCTTTTAATCAGTATTTTTGTGTCCTTTGGGTAAATACCTAGTAGTGCAATTGCTGGATCATGGGATAATTCTACTTAACTTTTTGAGGAACCTCCATACTGTCTTCCAAAGTGGCTCTACCAGTTTGCATTCCCACCAACAGTGTAAGAGGGTTCCCCTTTGTTTCCTCACCAACATCTATTGTTTCCCGTGTTGCCCATTTTCACCATTCTGACTAGCATGTGGTGGTATCTCATTGTAGTTTTGATTTGTGTTTTCCTGATGATCAGTGATATTGAGTATCTTTTCATGTGTCTGTTGGCCATCTGTATGTTCTTTGGGAAAAAAGTCTATTCATATCTTCTGGTGATATTTTAACTTGATTATTTGTTTTTGGGGTATTGAGTTGGCAAGTTCTTCCTGGATTTTTGATAATAACCCTTCATCAGATACGTTATTTACAAATATCTTCTCCCATTCCCAGGTTGCCTTTTAGCTTGGTTGATTGCCTCCTTCACTGTACAGAAGCTTTTTATTCTGAGGAAGTCCCAATACTTTATTTTTGCTTTTATTTCCTTTACCTCAGGAGACATATCTAGTAAGAAGTTGCATTCCAGTCTCACATTTAGGTCTTTCACCCACTTTGTATGGTGTATGAAAGTGGTCCAGTTTCATTCTTTTGAATGTTGGTGTCCAGTTTTCCCAGCACCATTGTTGAAGAGACTCTCTTTTTCCCATTGTATATTCTTACTTGCTTTGTCGAAGATTAGTTGGCCATATAGTTGTGGATTCATTTCTGGTTATTCTATTCTTTAGATCTCTCCTCACCATTGCATAGACCGTGGAAGCTGCTCAGGATTTATTTTCTTGGGGCAGCTGGGTGGCTCAGTCAGTTAAGCGTCAGCCTTCAGCTTAGGACATGATCCCAGGGTCCTGGAATCAAGCCCTGAATCAGGCTCCCTGCTCAACAGGGAGCCGGCTTCTCCCTCTCCTTCTGCCATTCCCAGTTGTGCTCACGCTCTCTCTTTATCTCTCTCTCTCTCATGCCTCCCAAATAAATAAACAAAATATATTTTTTAACAACTTTTCTTCTTAAATGTCATAATCCCCCAATCCTTCTTCTTCTTAGTGAATATATCATTTATTTTAAAAGTAGCACTGGTTGGTCCTGCTTGCAGCACTTCTTATTTTTTGCTAACTGTTCTGGATTGGGTGCTATAATTGATCCATCCAGATTGGAAGTCTGTCCCTGTGGCTGGGAAATAGAACCCTAGATTGATACCCTTACCAGTAGCACATGGAATGGAGGAGGAGTGAGACCTAAAAGGTAGGTAGACAAAGGCCATTAAAAATCTATAAGAGGACTTGATGTTCACTAAAGTTCCCTTAAGAGATTTATAACAGATTGCTTTTTATAGTCCTAAATATTGAGACAGAGAAAACAACATCCCTTCATTGAAGGTAAAATAAATTTGCATTTCTTAGGTTGGCCACTTGAACTGTAATGTTCCAGTGGGAATGTCAGAGTAGGCTGATAGCAGCCCACGAATGATGAGATGTGGGCTTCTGCTGGGACTTGATAAGGAGATCAAGGTTGAAACAAACTTACAGTTTTGAAGTTAGGAAAATCAAACAATCCCTTTGACCCAGAGAGGGAATCATAGAAAGAACTAAAGTATCAACTCTTGCACTGTGTAGCAGAGCTCTGACCCTTCCCTGACTAGCAGGACTTTGCATACCAGAAATGTCATGGCTCTCCCATGGTTATAGAGCCCATGGTAAGACATCAGCACAGTCTGAAGTAGCCTTTAAAATAGATTAAAATCCAATAAACAAATGTGATCAGATCATCAGAGCAATATCCTCTTGGAAAATTTGAATGCATACGGAGAATATGAAGAAACAGTGTGCAGATTTACTGATAACAAGAAACAAAGAGTGACTTCAGATAGTTTATTAAAAAACCAACTTATTAGAAGGCTACTGTGCAGTCATGCAAATGAAGGCTATCTGAAGAAAAATTAAAACCTGGTATCCCTGTGGATCTAGGTAGTAGGAAAGAATAAACCATTTCATCAGGAAAGTGCTGCTGGTGTGGATCACCTCTAATCAGTGTTTGTGTTCTCGAGTTCATGTGTGTCAGGAAATGGTAGAGCCTAGTGCTAGAGAGTGCTCTCACACCAGACAGGTTTGAATTTAAATTCCATGTCTTCTCTTAACTATTGGCTCCTTGGAACATTTGTTTCATTTGTAAGATTGGGATGATAATAGCATCTAGTTAATGGAGTTGTTGGAGGGACCCCATAGGGCTTAGATTGAGGCCATTGCACATGAACAAATATAAAGTAGTAGTAGTGTATGTAAGATTTGAAGTCCTAGAAAGTAAAGTCCAAGTGGTCAAGCATGACATCTTGAATAATGAAGTGATTAAGACCACCCTGTAGGAAAAGTTTCCCAAAAGAGCTTTAGAATATGGTAGAGCAGAAAGGATAATGGAAACTGGGAGGTAAAGCACAGCGGTAGCACAGCAGTGTCCACTAGAGTAACCAATCCAGGGAATGTACAACTCCCTCTGAGTTCCTCATGGTTTTTCTCAAATGGACACAGCATCTAGTCAGAAACTGGATTTCATAAAGGCAGTACTGAAAATTTGGTGACTTGGTGGCAAGAATACATCAATATGGAAAAGTTCATCCTGGTATTCACATCCACAAAAAGGACCAAGTTGAAACTCTGACTATGGTCTGCAGTACAAATCCAGGCTTTGGCTAGTTTTTGTATAGCCTCTGAACTAAGAATGGATTTTACATTTTTAAAGAGTTGTTGAGGGGCGCCTGGATGGCTCAGTGGGTTAAAGCCTCTACCTTCGGCTCAGGTCATGATCCCAGGGTCATGGGATCAAGCTCCATATCGGGCTCTCTGGTCAGTGGGGAGCCTGCTTCCCCTCTTTCTCTGCCTGCCTCTCTGTCTACTTGTGATCTCTGTCTGTCAAATTAAAATAAATAAATAAAAAATAAAGAGTTGTTTAAGGGAAAAAAAAGAAGAAGAGAATAGAAGAAAAACCTTATGTGGCCTAAAAGCTTAAAATATTTACTGAGCCACTTACAGATTAAGTTTACCAGGTCCTATACTGAAGTATGTTTCTAGAATATGAGTCTGAATTCAGACAGACGTGGCCTTAGAGTTTACCTCTGCCACTTACCAGGTCTGTGGCCCTGAGACTCAGTGTTCTCATCTTCAGCATAAAGTAGTAATTAATGTCTAATGTGAAAGCTAAATGGCATTCTAGGCAAAGCTCTCCAAGTGGCTACTCACAAAAAGAGCAGAGAGTAAATAGCAGTATTTTTTCTTTGTTCCATTTGGATTCCATGAGGTCTATTACACTTTCTGTGCTCACAGAAGAAAAGCTGAAGTACAAGAAAGGCAACTCGTTTTCAGGCCAGTATGTGAACCAAATCTCTTAACTATCCTGCGATTTGCCCTGCCATCCATAGTGATAGATTCAAGGACTGGCACACCCATGTAAACACACACGCACACACACACACACACACACACACACACACACACACACACACACCCTGTAGGGGACATCATGGCAAATGCATCCTATGGAGATGCTAGAGTAGAAGGAGAAAAATAGAAAAATTGTTTAGCTCTAGGTTTTTGGGAGAGAGGGACATAGGCTGGAATAGAATATCCCTAGTGAACACAGAGATGGTGAGAGTGTGCATTATTGCTAGGCCATACTCTGAATATGATCACTCAGCCAGCTCATGATCCTCACAGAATGCTTCATAGCATTAATGTCAGGAGCAGGAGAGGGAAAGAGATTAAGAAGGAAAATGGGCTTTCTAATTAGAGCACTGGACCTGCCCTGGAAAAGGAAGCATGAGAAAGTGGCTGAAAATAGGTGCTTTTCTTTTCTTTTTTTTCTTTTAAGATTTTTATTTATTTATTTGACAGACAGAGATCACAAGTAGGCAGAGAGGCAGGCAGAGAGAGAGAGGGAAGCAGGCTTGCCTCTGAGCAGAGAGCCGGGTGTGGGGCTCGATCCCAGGACCCTGAGATCATGACCTGAGCCAAAGGGAGAGGCTTTAACCCACTGAGTCACCCAGGTGCCCCAGTGTGTGCCTTTCTGGCCTCAACTCTCAGGAGAGGAGGGGGTGAGGGACAAGACTGGAGCTAGGAGTGGAGAAGGAAGAAGTGAGGAGTGTACCTGTGAGCACATATCCAGAATTCTCTTTCCTCAACCACCACCATACTTGCAACTTTCAGATTCGTAACTGCATTGATTGCAGTGGTCTGGCAACTTTCTGGAATCAAAGTTTACAAATAATAATGCAAAAAGCAAAGAAAAATTCTTTCATCAAGTCCTTTTCATCAGGGAACATGCTTACTGGATGTCCATCTGGCCTCCTTGGGTTTATGAGAACTTACTGGGGAGGTAGAATTAGGACTCCTCTGTGTCTTAAGACATGATGACGAATGATCCTTGGTTGAAGATTCATGTAACTTTCCTATTTCCTTTTTAAGCCAATAAAATTTGTTCTGGAAAAAAAATTGTACAAATCTCTTCTGCTGCATGTAAGAAAAGCAAATGGTATTTATACAGTAGTGCAAGAGCGCTTTTGTTAACTCCCTCAAACCCCGTTCTGTCTATCGAAGTTGTGGCCTTGGTCATCACTGGTCTTTGGTTCTGGTCAGCACAGAAAAAGCCCGAAAATGCTCTAGGCTAAATTGCTTTGTGTCTAAACTTTACTTGTTCAATGCTGATGTGCTGACTTTTTTTGACAAGTTATCGAATGAAAATTAAATATGCGGTTGATTCTTGAGGGCTTACAAAGTTTAGTAAATGCTTACTATTTGGCAGTTTTGAGTAATAAATAAAGAAGCATCCTGAAGTAAGTTTTATATAAAACTTGCTTTGGTTTTGCTTACACAAAATCCCTAGGAACCAGGAATTGAAATATGTTTCTGTATCTGAACTCTTTTTTCCCCTTTTATCATTGAGCACATTTATTTATACTCTTAGTCTAAGGCTGTTCTGGACTGTTAGGTTGCTACTTTGATTTATTTTGGTTTTCATTTCACTGTGGAAGGAAAAATGAGCCATTAAGCACTTGGCTTTTGACAGAAGATCTCCCATGATACTTTGAATGACATGCTTTTCTAAAACAGACTTGGGAAACAAAGTTTAGCACTTGGATTTCAGCTACATTCTAGTTTGGACAGCACAGTTGTAAGATATGGAGCCTTGGGGTTTTGGAAATAGGGAGTAAGGAGAAAGAGTTGTTCTTACTCCCTTTTCCATTGTCTAAATCAGGAAAAATATTGCCAAGCATTGCTCTAAGGCCTTGGCACGCATTATCTTATTTAATCATTCATTCATTCACTTGACAAGTATTTCATGAAGGCCTACTTTGTGTCAGGTGCTATTCTAAAGGCTAGGGAACAGAAGTAAACAAAAAAGGCAAATATTCCTGGCCTCAGGGAGTGTATTGAAGGGCATAAATAAAAAATAAGAAAGTAAACTACAACATTTGTTAAACAGTGACAAGAGATTAGGAGGAAAACCACACAAGGAAGTTAAATACGAACCCCAGTTGGGAGCTGGGGAGGTGGATGTTTTAGAAGATACCTAAGGAAATCTTCTTAGAGAAGGTATTTTTTAAGTAAAAACCTGTATGTGAGAGGGATACCGTGTAGATAATGTAGGGAAGAGGGTTCAAGCCAGAGGAAGTCAACTTCAGAGGCCGTGAAGTGGCTGCCGACCAGGTGTATGGGAATGGCCAGGGATCCAGGGAATGTGCAGGGGGTGAACAAATAGAAAAGCAGTGGAGAAGAAGTCAGAGAAGTAAGGTGAGGGCAGGGGGCAACTATGTTGGTCTTTATAGGTCATAACAAGGCATTTAATTCTTCCTGTGAATAAGATTAGATTCCATTGAAGAAGGCTTCCAAGAGAGGATTCACATTTAAGTGTTATCAAGATCACTCAGGCTCCTCTGTGTAAACTAGTTAGGGTATAAGAGTAGAAGCTAGAATAATAGAAAGATATTGTAATAATCCAGATGAAAGGTGATCATGACCAGACCAGCACGAAAGTGATAGTCATGGTAAAAGTGACTGAATCCTGAATATTTTGAATTCTGCCTGTCTCAAAAGTAGAACAGAAAAGATTTGCTGATTCACCAAGAAATTAATAAAATGATGGGGTACATCCAAGCTTCTCCATTTTACTTCTCAGAATGAATAATAGATTTTTCTATCTATTGATCAGTTGATACATCATTTATCTTTATTACCTGTATATATCTGTCAGTACATCTTTCAGAATCTGTTTGGTTGTCTTTTCATCCATCCATCATTTCTTTTGTTGATACAGCTAGGGAGTGGATAAAAGGGAAGGCAAAATATTTATTATTGGCATCTAGTTATAAATGGACAATACTAATTAGAAGGGAAATTCAGTAGGGGAGCTAAATATTAAGAAGGAAATAGCATCATCATCGATAGGTAGAAATAAAAGGGACTTAAATTAATTTGTGAAAAAATAAGGAGTTTAATCTGACTTTGACAGGAAGGAGAGCTAGGACAAAGAAGGAAAAGAGGCAGAACCATGGAATGGCTTGCATAAGCATATCCACAGGTATTAAAATATTCTAACCAAATAGAATTAAAGGTTTAAAAAGTCTTTCAAATTTGCCTATAGTTATTGCTATTATAATGAGAAAAATTAGTGCAAACAAAATCATAAGTAATGGCAAGTCTGTTTTATGCTGGGTAAAGTCTAGGGCAAAGCTTGGGAAGAGATTGAGCTTAGACAATAAAGTAATACATGAAGATTACTATATATATAGATATATGATTATATATCTATATATATCTACATATGTCTACATATATTTTATATATATTATATATAAATATATATTTATATATAATATATAATATATTATAATATATTGTATATATATATATATATATATATATATATATATATAGTATGTATATGTCTGTATATATATATATATATATAATATTATGCTGCCATGTGTAGGAGAGCCTTTAGGTTCTGTCCCAGATCCTGATAGACAACATCAAATCAGTATAGGTAGAACAATATATATTCACTTATCCCCATTGTTTTACCTGCTCTACTTCCGGCATTCCTGTTGACAAGGAGCCCTGATGAGAAGATGGTATAAGTTCTGCTGGGATGAGACTATCTGCACAGACTATCCTTATTTTGTACCCCTGGTTTCCCCTATGTAGGAAAATTGGATCCACATAAACAAGAGAGACAACAGTGTCCATATGGCAGTGCATTTTGTTTTCTATTTTTTATTGACGTTAATTGACATAGTGTTTTATTGGCATCAAGTGTTTAGTAAATTGATCCAACAATTCAATACATTACTCAGTACTCACCACAGTAAGTGCAGTCACATAATAAAATGTTACTACTATATTGTTGATTATATGCCCTATGCTGTACTTTTCATCTCCATGACATTTATTTTATAACTGTAAGTTTGTACCTCTTAATCCCCTTCACCTATTCCCTCACCTTTCTCTTCCCCACCAGTCTGTTCTGTGTGTTTAAGTCTGTTCATTTTTTGTTTCCTCCCTTGTTCCGTTCTTTAGATTTCACATATAAGTGAAATCATATGGTATATGTCTGTCTCTGAGTGACTTATTTCTCTTAGTATAATACTCTCAAGGTCCATTCATGTTGTCAGAAATGGCAAGATACCATTTTTTATAAGGTTGCGTAATGTTCCATTATATAGATACAGATTATATAGATAGATCTCACATCTTCTTTCATTTATCGATGGACACATAGGTTGCATTTTTTTCTAGGCTATTCTGAATAATGCTGCAATCAACACAAGGGTGCATATATGTTTTTCAATAGAGTTTGCATTTTCTTTGGATAATCACCCATTAGCGCGGTTAGTAGGTCATATAGCATTTCTATTTTTCAATTTTTGAGAATCCTTCATACAATTTCCCACAGTGGTTGCACTAATTTACATTCCTAACAGCAGTGCACAAGGGTTCCATCTTCTCCATATCCTCATGAACAGTTGCTACTTCTTGTCTTTTTGGTACTAGCTATTGTGACTAGTGTGAGGTGGTATCTCATTGTGGTTTCGATTTGCATTTCCCTGATGATGAGTGATGTTGAGCATCTTACTATGTCTCTTGGCCATCTGTATGTCTCACCTGGGAAGATTTCTATTCAGGTGGTTTGCCTATTTTTTAATAATTAGATTATTTGTGGCTTGATTTTGAGTTACATAAGTTCTTCATGAATTTTGGATATTAACCCCTTATCAGGTATATCATTTACAAATATCTTTCCTCATTAAGTAGGTTGCCTTTTTTCATGTGTTGATGGGTTCTCTTTGCTGTGCAAAAGCTTATTTTGGTGTAGTCCAATAGTTTATTTTTTATTTTATTTCCCTTGCCTCAAGAGACAGGTAAATATCAGTGCTTGGGCCAGTGTCCAAGAGATTATTGCCTGTTTTTCCTCTTAGTAGTTTTATGGTTTCAGGTCTCACATTTAGGTTTTTAGTCCATTTTTAGTTTATTTTTATTTATGGAGAAAGAAAATGGTTTATTTTCATTTGCATGTAGCTATCCAGATTTCCCAACATCATTTATTGAAAAGACTGTTTTTTTCTCCTTTGTATACTCTTGCCTTGTTTATTATAGAATAATTGACCCTATAGACATGGCTTTAGGCTTTCTATTCTGTTTCATTAATCTGTATATCTGTTTTTGTGCCAGTACTATACTTTTTGATTACTGCAGATTTGTAGTTTATCTTGAAATTTGAGAATGTGATGGCTCCAGGTTTGTTGTTCTTTTTTAGGGGCTTTGGTTATTCAAGGCCTTTTGTGGTTCCATACACATTTTAGGATTCTTTGCTCTTGTTCTTTGAAAAATAGTACTGGTGTTTTGATAGAGATTGCATTGAATCTGTAGATTGATTTAGGTAGTATAGACATTTTCTCTGAAGAATTAGTATTAATTTTTCCATTCCATAAGCATGGTATGTCTTTCTAATAGTGTTATCTTCAATTTCTTTTTTTATAGTTTTAAAAAAATTTTTAAATTTAATTTTATTTATTGTGTGTGTGTGTTCCAAAATTCATTGTTTATGCACCACACCCAGTGCTCCATACAATCTATGCCCTCCTTAATACCCACCATAAGTCTCATCCAACCCCCCACTACCCTCTCCTCCAAAACCCTCAGTTTGTTTCTCAGAGTCCACAGTCTCTCATAGTTTGTCTCCCCCTCCAATTTCTCCCAACTCACTCTCCTCTCCTTCTCCCAATGTCCTCCATGTTATTCCTTATGCTCCACAAGTAAGTGAAACCATATGATAATTGACTCTCTCTGCTTGACTTATTTCACTCAGCATAATCTCTTCCAGTCCCGTCCATGTTGATACAAAAGTTGGGTATTCATCCTTTCTGATGGAGGCATAATACTCCATAGTGTATATGGACCACATCTTCCTTATCCATTTGTCCATTGAAGGGCATCTTGGTTCTTTCCACATTTTGGCGACCGTGGCCATTGCTGCTATAAACATTGGGGTACAGATGGCCCTTCTTTTCACTACATCTGTATCTTTGGGGTAAATACCCAGTAGTGCAATTGCAGGGTCATAGGGAAGCTCTATTTTTAATTTCTTGAGGAATCTCCACACTGTTTTCCAAAGTGGCTGCACCAACTTGCATTCCCACCAACAGTGTAAGAGGGTTTTGCCATTTTACTTAACATGTGTCTTGATGCAGGCCTCCTTGGTTTTATCTTGTTAGAAATTCTCTGTTCTTGGTGCCTGGGTGGCTCAGTCAGGTAAGCATCCCACTCTTGATTTCAGCTCAGGTCATGATCTCAGGGTCATGACATTGAGCTCATGTTGGGGCTCTTGAGAGTCTTCTCTCCCTCTGCCCCTCCCCATGGTCACACTCAATCTCTCTAAACAAAGAAATTAAATCTTTTTTAAAAAATTCTCTGTCCTTTTGGACTATCATTTCTTCAAATAACTTTCCAGCCCCCTTCTCTCTCTTCTCCTTTTAGGATCCTTATAATACAAATGTTATTACATTCGTTGATATTGCAAAGTTCCCTTAACCTATTCTATTGATTAATGGGTGGATATTCAGTTTGTTTGCTCTCCAGTACCCTGTCTTCCAGATTGCTGATCCATTGTCTGCATTGTCTTTTCTACTGTTAATTCCCTCTAGTTTATTTTTCATTTATTGAATACTTCAGCTCTGACTGGTTCTTTTTTATATTTTTTCTTTGTTGAAGTTCTCAGTTCATCAGTTCTTTTCTTCTAGTCTATTATGTATCTTTATGAGCAGTACTCTGAACTCTTTTTCAGGTATATTACTTACCTCCATTTCATTTAGCTCTTTTCCTGTAATTTTTTCTTATTTTTTTCTTAAGGGACATATTCCTCTCCTAATTTTATCTAACAATCTGTTTTTGTGTGTGTGTGTGTGTGTGTGTGTGTGTGTGTATTAGGTAGGTCAGCTAAACCTCTTGGTCTTGGAAGTACTGACCTTGTGTAGAAGAGATGTCATATTACAGTGCTTCCTGGTAACATGAAGAAGAACCAGGTACATGGAGAATGTCAGTACTGACTTTCTTAAGTATCCAGCTCTTTAGGATGGGGGAGAGAAAAAGAAAGGACACCCACAAGCACTTTTGTTTCTGGAGAAAACTCCTGCAGCTTTCTGCCTCTCCAGTATACATTCTAAGATGGGTTAATAAGTCTCCTTCACAGATACCCCAGGTGTTTTACAAACTGCTGCTCCTCTCCTGTGTGTTGGGCTGAGTTATTTAGTATGCTAGCTCTTTAAGGGTAGGGTCTTGGCTTTGTGTCACCCTCTGGCTCTCCTGAAATTAAGCTGACTGGTTTTTAAACTCCCAGAGTTAGGCCCCACTGGTTTTCAAAGCCGAAAGTTATGAGGACTTTTCCCAGTATAGTTCGCCGGGACCAGAGGTGCCCAGTGTGGGCGTCTCATCACATGTTCCTTTCTGCTTGTGATGTCCCTCCTTTTCGTGATTAGCTGCACCAGAAATTTGATTCTCGACCATGTCTCTGTCTCTCCTACGCATTTTGATGTGGCCTTCTTTCTATGACTGACTTTGGATGATCTGTTCTGCCAGTTCAGGTCATTTTCAGAGTTTGTTGTATAGATGTAGTTGTTACCCTGATGTGTTCATGTGACAAGGTGAGCTCAGGATCCTCCTACTCTGCTATTTTCTGTTTCTCTAAGGCAATGCATTTAAAATATTTATCTGTAAAGCAGAAGCATATAATCAACAATTATATAGGGAAGTACATGAGTATTTAATTAATAAATGAAATCTTAATTAATGTTTCCTTTTATTGAAAGGCAGATAATGCCTATAGTTTGCCTGGTTTGATAGTCATTCAGTGTACCTAAGGTTAAACTTGTTCTGCTATTGGGACACCTGGGTGGCTTAGTCAGTTAAGTGTCTGCATTTGGCTCAGGTCATGATCCCAGGGTCCTGGGATAAGTCCTGCATCAGGCTCCTTTCTCAGTGGGGAGCCTGCTTCTCCTTATGCCTACCACTCCCCCTGCTTGTGTTTTTTCTCTCTGACAAATAAGTAAAATCTTTTTAAAAAAATTGTTCTGCTACACTAAGAAAATGCTCTAAATCTCATATCTTATGTCTTCCTAAGTAAGAAAGAAGTTTCACACTATAGAAGGCAAGCAGATAACAGAAATGCATGAAGCAGTAGAGATGCATGTCTAGTTGAAAAAGACCCTAAGTCTGAGTTTTAGGGAATTGTCTTCAAGTAGAAATGTAACCCAAAGATGTTAGATGTTCATTTTTGTCCTAAGGTTTTAATGTGAAATCATTAAAAAAAAAAAAAAAGTCCTTTATTAGACCAACCAAGACAGATCTACAGGTTATTAGTTTGACCCATGTATCTAAATTTTCAAACTAGGAAGGTATTATAGGTTAATGGCTAGGAACCCAGACTTTTAACACAACCTAGTTTGAATCTTTCCTTCATGCTTATTCATTGAGTGATCTTGGGAATTTACTAAAATTCTCTGAGCCTCAATTACCTCAATTGTGAAAAGAATATAGTCCTTAAGTTCTAGGGGTGCTTGGGTGGCTCAGTTGGTTAAATGTCTGCCTTCAGCTCAGGTCATGATCCCAGGGTCTTGAGATGGAGACCCACATTGGGCTCCCTGCTACTCCCTCTCCCTTTCTACCTCCCCCTCACCTCAGTCATTCTCTCTCTCTCTCAAATAAATAAATAAAATCTTTTAAAAAATACCTATGTTTTAGAGTTGTGAAAACTGAGATGATGTATGTCAAGAGAGAGTGGTGATCAAAAAATGTAACTTCAAAATTCTTGCTACTCTGATTGCCAGAGTTTTATCACCTCAATCCCATCAGGCTGAGTGTTCCAGTCTTTTGAAAAATATATACTGAACACATTCCACAAAGGGAATTGTACAAAGTCTTTGTATATGAATTCTGTATGCAGAGTTTATTCCTCTTAACTTTTAAACAGGTGCTACTCTAGTACCTGTTCACAGGTGAGAATATGGAGGCAAAGCGAAGCATTTTCCACAAACAAACAAACAAAAAAAGCAGTTGCAGTTCAAACCCAGTTTATCTGACTACAAAACAGAACTACTAATCACAGCCTTATACATAAAGTATCCATATATCTTCGGCCTATATCAAGAGGAAACAATAAGTATGAAATTAGAGAATTTAGACATGAGAGAAGGATGAAGAAGAAAGTAGCAGACAGTAATTACCAAAGTTAAGGGACTTCGTTAAATCACTGTAAGTACTTCTGGCAAACAGTGTGATGGGCACAATATAAATGAGTTCGTTGTTTCTAATATCCAAACTGAACATTTTAACTTCCTTTTGGGGACATGTGAAAAAATAAATCCTTGTAGAAATTTATCTCTGTATGTATCCTAAAACTCAAGACTTTTATTTTTTTTCTACAAAGAAATCACTCTATAGCCAGCTTATCCAGCAGAAATACCTGGCGAACAAGGATATGCCCACCTGAAATGAAACTACAGATCAGAGCATTCTGGCTAGCAGAGCAGCTGATGTAGAAGCAGTCAGATGGGATATAATGTAAAATTGTGCACACTGTATCTGGTTGCATGGAACATTACAGTGTATAGAGATTAGAGAGCTAAATTCATGGAGCTGTAAATTCCTTGAAGAACTTGGCAGGATTAGGTTTAGTTGTGGGTGTAAGTTAATTCACCAGAACAGTGAACAGACCTTGGAGGCAGCCACAGTCACTGAAAAGAGATTTTGATGGATGTCTCAGTCCTGGATGCATGGTGTTCAGAGGTGCTCATGCACTTCGGAAACAGAATCGGGCCAGAAGCTGAGCACATTGCAGGTACTGAGGGGTGTTCCCTGAGGAGAATAATTTATTAGGAGTGGAGAAGGAACCAGAACTTGGAAAAGCTGACGGGAGAGGTTAAGAAAAATGTTGGTGTTTTTTTCCTATAACGTCTGGAGCAGGAGGTAGACATGACGCACGAGTGTTTTTCTATGGTACAAGCTAATTCCTGTTCCAAGAATGACCAGGATGTTGATGGGAATCAGGAAGAACCAAGAAGACTTCCTGTTCCCCTGTCCTTCTTGAGCCTGTTCTGATACCCAAATCTCTTACTGTTGTCTTTATTATTCTTAGCTAATCTGTAGCAAGAATTCTTTTTTTTTTTTTTAAGATTTTATTTATTTATTTGACAGAGAGATCACAAGTAGGCAGAGAGGCAGGCAGAGAGAGAGAGAGAGAGAGAGAGAGAGAGGAGGAAGCAGGCTCCCTGCTAAGCAGAGAGCCCGATTCGGGGCTCAATCCCAGGACCCTGAGATCATGACCTGAGCCAAAGGCAGAGGCTTTAACCCACTGAGCCACCCAGGCACCCCTGTAGCAAGAATTCTTTATGTGGCAAACGCTATGCTAAGGATATTACATTCTTTATTTCACATTTTTAGAATCCTCATGAGGTACCCCCACAAAGTTAGGTGAGAAAATGAAGAGTCTGAAAGGTGGTCATTTGCTTAGGGCTCCCATCCAAGCGGCAAACCTGAGAGTAAAATCCAGAATGATTTTACCTCAACCTTCCTGTTATTTGCAGTTCCTTACACTGTACTTCATTTTCTTAAGAGAACTAGATCTTTGAAATCTTTGAGATCTGTGACATGATCACAGATGATCAGAGATGGTATGTGTTGTAGAAAGAGCATTATCTGGGAGGTAGAAGATAGGTTATGTATTTTTCTTCCTTCGTTTAGCTCTTCCCTTATTGAGCTGTGGAATCAAAGGAAAGACTTAAAGTACGTAACTTTATAGTTTACCCCAATTCTGACTTCTCCACTCCTCTTTACAGTGTAGGGGTCAGTGAATGGTGGGAGACATCAAGAAGTGAAAATAAGAGGATACATTAATTTTAAAATATTTTTATTATTTAATATTAATGATGTTAAATCCCATTTTAAGTATGATAAAACATTATCTATTTTTACTCCATAAATTTCCTGTGCCATAAGTATATTAGCACTATATTACCAGTTAGGAAGCTGAGTGATAGGGAGGTTACCTTTTCCCAAGTCTGTACTGGATAAAGCCAGTACTCAGGTCTTGGTCCTTCTGATTCCAAACTTCATCATGTTAGAACCAAGCGATAGCTTTCAGTGTCTATTTTTAGGCATAACAATGATGATCCTTATAACCAATCATTTCATCCTGGCAAAAGTAAAAATAGATCCTGAGAAGTATACTTGGTAATGGAAAATGTACATTGTTATTAGAGCTTCAAGGACAAATCCTAATGAAGAGAAAGCTCAACTTGGAATTATAGTGCACAACCTTTTCTTCAATGATTTGTAATTATTTTGATTTTGTTGACTCCATTTTGGGGAACCAGGAAGGAAAATGATGACCAGTCATTGAGAAATCAATCATTTCACAGCATGGTTAGTAAGTTGGTCTAAAATTAGCTCATAACCAAACAGAACACAGTCAGTTTGATTGATAAAGTGACAGCCAAAACTTGATTATGGCCTCCTCTCTGTGGCAAAATAAATAGAGTCTGGCCTCAGATTCACTGTTGGAGGCTTTTTATAGTATCTGATTGGATCAACAGCTTATTACTAATTATTCCTAAATTATTGCTTACCTTACTCTCTCTACAATCTCAAACTGTTCTTTATAGTACTTAATAAATTGCATGGTAAAGACTATATTAACTCATGAAGCTACTCAGTCCATTTTTGGTAACCAGTTTTGATGAGTGTGAAGTTTTCCAGAATGAACTGAAAGCTATCTCCCTATCTCTCAGAGGGACCATATAGAATCTTTACCCTTTCTTCTTCAGAAATGAGTTACAATTTTTTGGTGATTTTTTAAAAATTGTCTTTAAAATTGAGGCTATGTTGTCTTACAGTTCATTAGATCACTACGGGTTCCTATTTTTCCTTTTAGACCTGGTACCTACAGAAATATACATTAGGAGGATGATTATTTCACTTTGTCTGCTGAAATAAATGTTTGTGTTTTTACCCCCCCAGCCAGGAATTCCCAAGCACATTACAGGAATTTTCATGTATAGTCTTCAGAACAACCTTGTGATTTGCCAGTATTATTTGCCTTCTCCAGGCAAACAAACCAGCAAGTCACACAGCTAATAATTTAATGTTACGGCATTCACATCCAAGTGCGTAGAATTCCATGGAAATTGTGGGCTTTATGCGCTGCATGTTCTGCTTTCTTCCAGACTGTGAGCCTCTTAAAGGCAGGTCTGTGTTTATTGATCACAATATCCCAATAGTTAATAAAGCATCTGTCATGAAATTGGCACAAATTTCTATTTAATTAAATTGGACTATAAATTTCAAAAGTATCTATTTGGTTCCTATCTTGTAAATGTTTAAATCAGTGAATTCAATTTGATTCTTTGCTATTATCAGTGTTCAGTTATATCAGTGTTGAGATATATTACTTCCTTGATCTCCCTCTTTTTTGTTCTCTCTAGAATATTTTGGAACACTTGGGGATTTTTATAAGACATTTATTTGGGGATATTTTGAAATAAATAAATATTTTGCAGTACTTGGGATATTTTTGCAAGCCACAGATCATACAGGGTCATAGCTTCTTTTTACATGCCACTTCTGTATATCTGTTCTTGCCAAGTCCTTTCTAGAATTGGAGCGTATTGCAATTATGACCTGAGAAAGGAAATATATTTATTTAAGAGTTTCCCTAAAAGGATTATAGGCTTTGGCAATTTTTCCCCCTAAAATCACTGTCTTTTCACCAAAACTCTTCAAAGAGTAATAAAAAAAAGTTTATTATCATCATCAAAAATAACTTCATTAAAATAGAAAACAAATACCTATAGCCCCATGGTAGAGCAGCCACATAAGAAGGAATTAGCTGTTTAAAAGATATTATGTCGTATTGGTATCATACGAATGCTGCATATGTTTTGTACTTTTGAAGTAGGTTCCCCTAACCAACATGCATTGGATATGATGGTAGGCAAGTCCATTTGGAATAACCACAGTATGATTTCTTATTGATGTTCTAGAGTCATGGACATAAATTCCTTTGTACTAATATTGATGATTCTTATAAGAAGGCATTATAACATTTTTTCCTTTTAATTAAGGCAAATACCTCTTCATAGATTGTGTTTGCACTCATTCATCAGTTTTTAAATTAAAATCTACACTGTGTCAGACAGTCTTCTAGGTATTGAAGACACCAGAAAGCAAGAACTTGGTCCTCAGGAAGTCTACAGCTTGGTGGACAGCCATTATAATACAAAATGACAGTTGCTACAACGTAGCTACTTACAGCCTGGATGAGATTATAAGGACTATGTCCCTAAGTTTGGATAAGGTAAAAGAAAGCTTCACAGATGCAGTAAGTTTTAAGACACAAAAATTAAGAAAACATACTCAATTACTTGGAAGCGTAAAGGAGCTCAACATCTTTGGAGATCAGCACAAGAATTGATAAAAGTGTGATGTAAGAAAAAAGAATGAGGTCAGAAAACTATATTGGCTGGATCTTGGGGGAGCCAAAGATCTTTCCAAGGAAATTGTATTTAATCCTGTGAGCAACAGGAAACGGCTGCAGAATTTTGAGCAGAGGAATGACTTAATTAGATGTGAGTGCTCAATGCCACATTGATTTCAGAGAAATGACAATTGTGCTATTGACAATAAGTCAATCCTAGCTCAGTTCTAGCATCTTATGAGGCTTAATGTCCAGGGTTCCCTGTTTCCATGTCTAATGTTCTGTAACCAGGACTGGACTGACCAAAAAAATTTTTTTTTATCTAGAAGCAGGCATGGGTATCACTGTAGCTGTTACACAATATTGTAGGTGGTAGTTCTTTGGGCCTTCTGTGAGCACATTCTCCTTAGATTGTCATGCAACATGATTCAGTTACTTTCTCTGAGTAGTTCATAGAAGTATGGGTGCCTACACATCGTACATTCCATGGCAGAGTGCTGACGTTTGAAGATAGAGAGGTAGACAGCTAATTCTCATCTTGATCTGTCTAGAATCCTGATTACTGTTTGCTTTAAAGAAGACCATTGTGAATGCTTGGGGGAGATATGTCAGATGTGAAGCAGTAGCAATAAATTAAAGCAACACTCCACATGTCAAAAGAACACAGTAAATAAATTTGAGAATGTCATGACATGCCCTGTTTTATTGGTACCCATGAACTTGAGGTTCCACTTTCAAGCTGAGCTCCAGAGGCCATTTTCCAAATGTTCTCTTTTTTTAAGAAAACATTTTATGTTGAATTCATTTCAGACTCATAAGAAGTTGAAAAAATAGCCCAGAAAGTTTCTATGAGCCCTTCTCCTGGGTTCCTCTAATGTTATCGTCTGTAATTATAATACTTCATCAAGACCAGAAAACAGACACTGGTATAACACTACAAACTGAACCATGGATCTTACTCAGATTTCTTTAAGGTTTCAATCACCAAAATTCACCCACATTTTTTTCCCCTCAATTCTTCACATATTTCCTAATCCTTTCTGCTTTAAAACCTCACTCATGCTGTTCCATCTGCTTTGGGTACTTCTTCCTGTTTTGACTACTCAACTCCCATGAATATTGAATCAATTTTCTAATTTAGATATCTGTGTCCCCTTTCAGTTTCAGTTCATGTATCATTTCTTAAGGGAAGCTTTCCAGAGCCCCCCCCACCCCGCCGCCAATAAGGTGTATCTGTCTGCTGTGTCTCCTCATAGCTCTCTGTCCTTCTCCTTCTTGCCATTTATTATAATTAAAAACAAATAGTTCTCTAATTATTTCCATGGCAATATATAAAGTTTGTGATGGTTAATTTACAAGTCAACTTGACTAGGTAATGAATGCCCAGATAGCTGGTGTACATAGATGTCTCTGGAAGAGGTTAGCACCTGAATCCGTAAACTAAATTAAGAAGGTCATCCTCAGCAGTATGGGTGGGCATCACCCAATTCATTGAAAGCCCTAGTAGAACAAAAAGTAGGAGGAAGGGTGATTTTGCTTTCTCTGCTTGAATAGAGACATTCATCTTCTCCTGTCCTTACACATTGATGTTCATGGTTCTTGGGCTTTTGGACTTGGACATACACCATCAACTCCCCTAGTTGTTTGAGTTCATACTCAGACTGGATTACATCACTGGCTTTCCTGGTTCCTCAGCCTGCAGATGGCAGATCATGGGACCTCTCAGCCTCTGTAACTATGTAAGTCAATCCCTATAATAAATTTCTTCATATCTATATGTCTGTATCTAGATATAGCTCCTCTTGGTTCTATTTCTTGGCTGAACCCTGAGATGGAAAAATTATGTGTTATTTTCGGGGCTTTTAGTTTGTCATGAAAGAGTAGGATGTTCCCTTATTCTCCAAGGGAAGTAGACAGGGCCCTCCCGGTACTTACTGATTTCAAGTCAACCCTCCCCTGAAAATCTATAAATGACATTGGAACACAACTGGATCAACTGTAGAGGTTGACTCATAGTGTTTAATATCTTTGGTAAAGAAAATGTGTCATTACTTTCTTTGACCTGGAAGCCCCTTAAATACAAAGGAATCTCTCTTTATTCAACATTTAAAATTTCTGTAACATTACTGGAGAACATGGAATAAATACACATGGAAGGATATTTGTTCTCATTCAACTTCTGCTGATGAAGTAAAGAGAAGGCAAGTGAATGAAATTAACAAATGCATTATTCATTCTTGTATTCACCCATCCATCTGTATTCAGCAAATCCTGTTATAGCAGAAGTTTTGGTTTGTGTGTTCTAAGGAATATATGAATAAAGTAAAACTCATGGCCAAGTAGAACTTACAACATAGAAAGAATATAAAAAATCATGTGGAGTGATGGGAAGGTGAGTAGCACTGGAACCACTAGGAATTTAAAAGTACATGTAGAATGTTATCATCACACATACACATTCACAAATCTGTGACTATGTATAGTGATGGATATTAACTAGATTTCTTGTGATTGTTTCCAAATAAATACAGATATTGACTCACTATATTGTACACCTGAAACTAACATACTGTTATATGTCAAAGACACCTAAATTGAAGAAAATGAAATCATACCCAAAAAAAAGCAAGCTTATGAATACAGGTTGGTTGCCAGGGGCACGAGTGTTAGTGGAATGGGTGAAGGGGGTTAAAAAGTACAAACCTGCAGTTACAAATAAGGCATGGAGATGTCATGTATGGCAGGGTGATTCTAGTTACTGATACTGTGCTGTGCATTTGAAAGTTGCTGAGAGAGTAGATTTTAAGTTTTCATTGCAAGAAAAAAATTGTAGCTGTGAGGCAACAGAGGTGAACTTACTATGGTGCTCGTTTCACAATACATACAAATATCATGTCACTCTGTTGTACACCTGAAACTAACGTAATGTTATATGTGGATATATCTAAATTTTTTACAAGGGAGGTAAAGGGGACAGAAGGTACATATTTGGGAGTTAGACATACCTTTTCTCGTGTCTTGGCTCTGCCTCTCACTTTAAATCAAACCCTCTGAGCTTTGGTCTCCTCTTCCACTAAATGGACTTAATAATATAACTTAACTGTGGGGTCGTGAGGCTCCAATAAGATTGGGAATATAAAGCGCTTTTTTTGTGGTGCTAGGCAGACAGTAAAAATCTAATGCTATCTTTTGTTATTATTTCTCCTGAGTCTCATTACTGTCGAAACTTTTCTACGAATAGCCTGACACCCCCAGTTCATTACTATTACAGTTTTCACTAAAATATTCTTAGTGGCTTCAACAAAAATAAAAAATTTTTGATCTTACACACATGGCAAATGAGAACAGCAGAGCTGTATCAAGGGGAGATGCTGGGTGTTTGTCCGGCCTCTTGTATTCCCTTTCTTTTACCCTAGCTCAGAGCAAGTGTGATTTAAATTCCTAACACAACGGTATGACAAATTTTACAAATTATGGAGCTTTCAGGGTCACTTACAAAGAGTTGGAACTGAAAATGTTATGTTCACAACGATGCCAAGGATCTGTTTGTACCTAATTACATATAACTCCGGCACGCAAGTGATAAATGCCAGTCAAGGTGACTGACTGATCAGGTGTGCAGGGAGTCAGAGCAGGGAAAGATTGCATTTTCAGAAGCTGTTCAAGGCTGCAGCAAGAATGTCCTTCTCAGAAAGCACATATTTATCTCTTACCATTTGAGGACCGAACTTAGTTCTAATGGAACTGGTTTGAGTCCTCAGAGTTGTATGAAATAGAAACTTGTAAGGTAAAGGTAAAGTAAAGTAGAGGTAAAGGTAAAGGTAAAGTTCTCTTGGTTTCTGGTGGCTCAAGAGAAGCGGCGAAACCTCTCTAAGAAGCAGATTTGAATAGCAAACAGCCATCACTGTCTACTAGCAAAACAGTAATAGTGAGAATTAGCATGTTCTGGATACTTACTATCCCAAAGTGTGGTATCCCAGCCTTTTGTATTACACAGCCCACTACAAGTAAAGATAAATTAATGAGTTTTCCCCAAAGAGCATTACCAAGATTTTAATTTTATCACAGAGATGTATAATTTGTTAAAGCTACAATTACTATTGCTGTCAATTTTTTTTAAAGCAGGAAGAACATAATCTGTATAAATAAAATGAAGTCATTCTTCTTATGCCTTTTAATGCATTGAGCACGTGTAAGCATACCGGTTTTCAGAATTTGAAGAGTATATGTCTAGGACAACCTGATTTAAAGTATAGACTGGTGTCATTGATGTTGGGAAAGTGGGGGTGCCCCTCAAAGCAACAGATGCCTCCAGAGCACATGAACCTGAGCCTACAGGAGACACCTTCCTGATGGCTGGTGGAGAGACACAGACATTGCATTCTGAGATTGTCAATGCCTCAGAGAGAGAAAACAGCACTGATTTAAACAGGAACCCCAGATTGAAGCCAGAAGGGCAGATGTTCTAAATTACAGGCTTTGATTACAGTCGTGCTTTTTCTCAGGGTATGTAGCCTGCTATAAGCTAGGTGTAGCAGCATTTTATTTAGTCAATGGTTGTTAAAGATTTTCTCAAGTATTTCATGGGAGGATGGCTGCTATCAGTATTAGAGAGGGCACGGATTGCATGGAGCACTGGGTGTGGTACAAAAAACGATGAATACTGTTATGCTGAAAAAAAAAAGAATAAAGGACAGTCTTTATTAAATCACCAAATTTGGATTATGAAAATTTCACTACTTTGACTTTGTTTTTCTCATTATCTTGAGGACCAGAGGAAAATCTTCTGAAACACTCTGCACTGGTCCTTGGAGGGAACTGGACAGCAGATACCTCTTCAGAACCTCGGAGGCCTAGAACCCACGCCTCACAGGGCCTGACTGAAATAGTCATGAAATGTGTCTATGCTTCAGAATTTCTAAAATGTTCTCCTTATGAGTATATAATGCAGCCAGGGTTGAGAACCACAGGTCTATAGTAGTGCAACATTTCTCTCCCTCTTTCACTGTTTCCATCTAGAAACTGTCCACTTCTTAAAGCTGTATCTTACATGAGCGCACCTGGACTCCTCCTTTCCCAAGCAGCGTGCATATTCAGTGCCACACCACCTTAGGCTTGAAGAAAGTCTCCAAAATAAATTCAGTAGTCTCTCTCTTGTTTGCCCGACTGTTCACTGAGGCAAGAGAGAATTTTCTGCAGGGCAATGAGAGATTCACTTCCCACACCGTGTAAGTAGATAGATGACTGTTACCCAAAGGGTTAAAATATGTCCCCAATGACTACTGGCCATACTCCCTTCAAAGCCAGCAGCTGGACGAGATTTAAGAGGCAGCCAAGGCATTATGTTCGCAGTAATTTAGAGCTCCCCATTTGAAAACAGGACATCAATGGCTGCAGTGTGAATTTGCTGAAAGAATAACAGGAAAAAACTTAACATCTGGCATGTTTTCCAGAAGCCATAAAATGGAAACATCATTACCGGAAAATATGATAGAGCTTGGCAGGTAAAAGGAGTATAAAAAAATCTGAAAAGGAGAAAAAAGGATAGGAAATGAATCAGTCAATTCTATAAATTGAGGGTGGTGATGATGATGATGATGGTAGTGGTGATGACATTCTTTTTAATTTATTGTTGACATACAATTGACACACACTGTTACTTTATTTTCAGGTGTACAGCATTCTGACTTGATAATTCTATACAGTACTCAGTGCTCACCACCGCAATCATAGTCACCATCTGTCACCATACAATGTTATTACAGTATTACTGAATATATTCCCTATGCTGTATTTTTTCATTTTTGTGACTTATTTTGAAACTGGAATTCTGTATCTCTTAATCCCTTTCACATATTTCACCCATTTTCCTCACCCACCTCCTCTCTGGCAACCACCAGCTTATTTTCTATATTTAAGGGTATGTTTGTTCTTTTGTTTTTGTTGTTGTTTTTTATTTTTTAGACTCCACTTGTAATTCAAATCATAGGGTATATGTCTATCTCTGTCTGACTTATTTCACTTATTAGTACCCTCTAGGTCTATCCATGTTTTCACAGATGGCAAGATTTCATTCTTTTTTATGGCTGAGTAACAGTCTATCACTATGATATGATATGACTGTTACATATATATGAGTAAAGAAGATGTGGGGTGTGTGTATTTGTATGCCTGTGTACATATACACACAACAGACTATATGATATATATTAATAGATAATATATATTTATATAGATAAATAGTATAAATGTGTATATATATACACAATAGAATATATGGTATATGTTCTGAATAAAGAATGTGTGTGTGTGTGTGTGTGTGTGTGTGTGTGTGTGTGTGTGTGTGTAGTGAAATACATAGTATATCTTCTTTATCCATTCATTTATGAATGGATATTTGGGCTGCTTCAGTGTCTGGGCTGTTGTAAATAATGTCGCATATGTTCATGGCAGGTGCGTATATCATTTCAAAATAGTGTTTTTTGTTTTTGTTTTACTTGCACAAATAGTGGAATTACTGAGTCATAAGGTATTTCTTTTTTTCATTTTTAAGGGAAACTTTATACTATTCTCCATAGTGGCTACACGAGTTTGCATTCCCACCAATAGTGTATAAGAGTTTCCTTTTCTCCACATCCCTGCCAACTCTTGTTATTTCTTGTCTTTTTGATCCTAGCCATTCTGACGGGTATGAGGTGATATTTCATTGTAGTTAGATTTGCATTTTCCTGATTATGAATGATGTTGAGCATCTTTTCATGTGTCTCTTGGCCGTTTGTATGTCTCCTCTGGAAAAATGTCTGTTCAGGTCCTTTGCCCATTTTCTAATGAGACTGTGTTTTTGTTTCATTTTGTCTAAGTTCTATCTACACTTCGGATATTAACCCCTTATGAGATACATTATTTGCAAATATCTTGCTCCATTCTATAGGTTGCCTTTTTGTTGTTGTTGTTGTTGTTGTTGGTTTCCTCTCCTGTGCAACAATCTATTATTTTGGTATAGTCCCAGTAGTTTATTTTTGCTTTCATTTCCCTTGCCTGAGCAGACATACCTTAAAAAAAGGCTGCTAAAGGGGTGCCTGGGTGGCTCAGTGGGTTAAGCATCTGCCTTCGGCTCAGGTCATGATCCCAGGATCCTATGATCGAGCCCGGCATCCGGCTCTCTGCTCAGCGGGAAGCCTGCTCCCACCCCGGTGCCTGCCTCTCTGCCTACTTGTGATCTCTGTCTGTCAAATAAATAAATAAAATCTTAAAAAAAAAAAAAAAGGCTGCTAAAGTTGATGTCCAAGAGATTATTGCCTATGTTTCCTTTCAGGAGTTACATGGTTGCAAGTCTCACATTTAGGTCTTTCATGCATTTTGAGTTTATTTTTGTGTTATGGTACAGGAAAGTGGTCTAGGTTTATTCTTTTGCCCAGGGCTGCCCAGTTTTCCCAACACCATTTTTTGAAGAGACTCTCTTTGTCCTACTGTATATTCTTACCTCCTTTATCATACATTAATTAACCACATAGGTGTGAGTCTATTTCTGGGTTCTCCTTTCCATTGATTTACATGTCTATTTTTGGGCCAGTACCATATTGTTTTGATTACTCTAGTTTTGTAATATATCTTGAAATCTGGTACTATGATACCTCCAGCTTTGTCCTTTCTCAAGATTGTTTTGACTATTTGAGGTATTAGTGGCTCCATAAAAATTTTAGGATTATTCCTGTTCTATGAAAAAAATGATACTGGTATTTTGATAGGGATTGCATTGAATCTTGTGATTGGTTTGGGTAGTATGACCATTTTAACAATATTAATTCTTCCAGACTATGAGAGTGGTATACTTTTCCATTTATTTGTATCATCTTCAATTTCCTTCATCAGTGGTTTATAGTTTTCAGAAGACAGGCCTTTCACCACCTTGGTTAAATTTATTTCTAGGTATTTTATTTTTTTGGTACAATTATAAATGGGATTATTTTCTTAATTTCTCTTATTGCTACTTCATTATTAGAGTACAGAAATGTGACTGCTATCTGTATATTCATTTTATATCCTGAAACTTTACTAAATTTGTTTATCAGTTCTAATAGTTTTTTGATGGAATCTTTAGGGATTTTTTTAATATATTGTATTACATCATCTGCAAATAGTGACAGTCTAATTTCTTCCTTATCAATTTGGATGCATTTTATTTCTTTTTCTTATCTGATTGCTTTGACTAGGACTTCCAGTACTATGTTAAATAAAAATGGTGAGAATGGACATCCTTGTCTTGTTCCTGATCTGAGAGCAAAAAATCTCAGTTTTTCATCATTGGGTAGGATGTTAGCTGTGGGTTTTCATGTATGGTCTTTATTATTGAGATATGTTTCTTCTAAACCCACTTGGTCAAGAGTTTTTATCATGAATGGATATTGTATTTTCTCAAATGAATTTTCTGTTTCTGTTGAATGATTATACGATTTTTATCCTTTCTCTTGTTAATGTGATGTATCATGTTGATTGATTTGTGACTCTATAGAACTACTCTTGCATTCCTGGAATAAATCCCACTTGATCGTGGTGGTGAATGATCCTTTTAATGTATTGTTGAATTTGGTTTGCTAATATTTTGTTGAGGATTTCCACTTCTATGTTCATTGGGTATATTGGCCTGTAGTTTTCTCTTTTTGTAGTATCTTTGTCTGCTCTCACTGTCAGTGTAATGCTGGTGTCACAGAATGAATTTGAAAATTTTCCTTCCTTTTCCATTTTTTCGAATAGTTTAAGAGAAATAAGTATTCACTCTTTTCTAAACATTTGGTAGAATTCACTAGTAAAGTAATCTGTTCCTGGACTTTTGTTTGTTGGGAGTGTTTTGATTACCAATTCAAATTTTGCGCTATTAATAGATCTGTTCAAATTTTCTATTTCTTTCTTATTTCAGGGTTAGTATATTCAAATAACAGTAAAGTCAGTATTTGTGAGTTCTTTTGGTATAGGAGTTACCTATTTTTATTCATTCATTCCTGGATATAGGAATGGACCAGGTAATAAAGATAAGCTTGACTTAATCAAGCTTATATTCCAATTTGAGGAAATTACTAATTAAATTCAACTTTTATGATGTAGCCGCAAAGTAAGAATCAATCGGTCACCCCAATTTAATAGGAATTTAAAGCTCAAGAAGGTTGTTACCATACTCTAACTGATTAATACCTGTCATCTCAATGAATCAGGACATGTCAGAGGAATTATTATTTGCAGCTTTAGGCATATATCTCTTTATTGTAAAAGGAAAAGGGAGAGAGGACAGGGACTTTCTCACATTTGAGACCATTTGCATGGGCACCAAAAGACCTAGATTCAGATGTTCTGTTAGCCATTAATACATGCTGTTGTCTTGAGCAGATTCTTTCCTTTTCTGAGTTTCAGTTTCATAGAAACAAAGTGAGGCAGTTGGACTAGATCACTTGTTCTCAAAATGTAGTCATTAGATAAGCAACCTTACCACTACCTGGGAATTTATTTGTAATGCAAATTATCATGGTAAATCCCATATCTGCTGAATCAGAAACTCTGGGTGGGGCCCAGCAATTGGTATTTTAACAGGTCCCCCAAGTGATTCTGATATACTAAATTTGAGGACCACTGGACTGGAGATAAAATATAAGGATTAAAATTTAAGAGCCAAACAAACCTGGATATGATCCATGCTCACCACCTCTAGCTCCATGAGTATTGGAAAGTCACTGAACCACTGGGAGCCTCTGTTTTCTGAACCATCAAATGGGAGCAATAATAGCATCTTTCCTTTTTTTTTTTTTTTTTTTTAAGATTTTATTTATTCATTTGACAGACAGAGATCACAAATAGGCAGAGAGGCAGGCAGAGAGAAAGGGGGGAAGCAGGCTCCCTGCTGAGCAGAGAGCCCGATGGGGGACTTGATCCCAGGACTCTGAGATCATGACCTGAGCAGAAGGCAGAGGCTTTAACCCACTGAGCCACCCAGGTGCCCCTAGTATCTTTCCTATTGGTCTGTTATGAATGAGATAACACATGTAAACTACACCAGGAAATGCTTGACATTTAAGTGACAATCAACATTATCACTTTTGTGATATTCAACATTTTGACACTAATATTCTAAGATTCTGTCATATTTGAAGATGACATCAAGGATACTGACTAGTCCAAAATAATGCCCAGATGATTAAAAAAAAAAAAAAGAAAAAGTTCCCTTTTTAACAACCTAAGTGTAGACTAAAACTGTCAAATTGCAGCTACAAATGATTCTGCTGCAAGAGGTAGTAAGCATTATTATAAACAGATGTTTCATTTTGCATCCAGAGCATTAGCAAGCCATGTCTGTCTGTGTCAAAGCAGCCTGCTCAAATCAGGAGATCCACTGGCTTGCTATCTAGACAAATGGAACCTTGGATGTAAATCCAGACATGTATTAGGCTGGTGATGATAAAATGAATTGAACAAAAGGAGAAGAATATCAATCCAGTCAGCAGATAGAAACTGAAGGAGAGATGCCATTTGAAATGTGTGGATGTGGCACCCTCCTCTCCCCTACTACCATTCCCTTGTATCCCCTGAACTCTGCAGGCAGCAAGATCTAAAAGAGAACTTTAGGTTCTTCAAAAAAGATGTTAAGCCACTGGAGAATGGGAAGAGGTGAATGGTGACCTCCCACCCACAAGTAATTGAAAGGTGGGTTTAAAGTGGTATAAATCCACCTACCCCCAATAAAGGAGTCAAGTTGAAGTTTAAGTCCAGGAGAAGTGAATTCTCCAAGGTATTTTATTTTCTGAGCAAGCCTAATTACAGTAGCTCCGGACACCCAATAATTTTAGAGATGATACAGAGCAGTGACTAAGATCTTAGTCCTTGGAATTAGATAGCCAAGCACTGAATCTCAACTCTGCCATTTACAAGCTGGATGATCGTGGGCAAGTTTCTTAATAATTCTCAGCCTCATTTTTTCCTACTTCAGTTTTGATGAAATCTTTGTCTATCTATGGGTTGCACATGAAACTGTACTGAGCCAACATGTGGATTTACTAGTTCACAAGACTGAAAAGTCCTGAAGTAGATGGCAATTTCAGGTATGGCTGGCTTCAAAGCTCAGACAATAGCTTCAGGTCTTGAATTCTGCCATGATAGTTTTAAGCTTGGTCCCCAAGAATAGGCAAGATGTCTACAGGACCCCCACATCAATGTAACTCTCACTATAGCAGAAGACAAACCACTTCTTGCAGTGGGTCTAGGGGGTCCTGTGCTTTTCTCTGATTGGTACAAGCTGTCCAAAGCAGGTCCAATGATCACACACAGCAGGAATCTGGTATGTTGATTGGCTTGGTGTTCTAACACATGATCACCCCATGGGTGGCAGGCAGTGCCACCAGGGACCAGGGTCCCAGAATGAGGGATGGGTGAATGGGCACTAGAAAAATTGGCATTATTGCAGTGGTGGAGAATAATACGTAGAGAATCCATTCCTCCGCCCCCCCTTTTTTTTTCACTCAGTTCTTTTGTTCTGCATGCATGTTTAGTCCCTGGCTTCAAGGCATTACTGAACTCCAGATAAGTTTTTCATAAAATGTTGCTAGTGGACAACTTAAATCAGAATTTTCCATAGTGTTGTTAAAATGAACCCACCACCTGAGAATTATGTCCACACGTCTGCATTTTTAATAAGTTCCAAAGTGATTCTTAAAAATACTAAAGTTTGAGAATCATTGAAACAGATAATGAAGATAATTTCTCCTGTAACAAAGCATTGATTTAATATATTACATTTTACTGTCACTTCCTTATGTCTGTCTGTAAAGTAAAGACAATAATATATGACCTCAGCAATCTCAAAGAGCTCTTTGAGGACCAATAATTTCTTTAATGTAATTTTTTTTCTGGTTCCTTAGAAATAGTGGTAAAATAAGTTTTATTAATTTAGCATGCTAATGATACTAAAATGATCTCTTAAATAGAGAAGTAATGCATGTCATTTTTTAAAATTATGATATTGAGTTGATAAAATCTGTGTCTAAGTTTACTCATCCATAGAGAGGGAAAAAAATCTCTATCAGATTTTAATGAGAATAAAATAATTAATTCACATAAAATCCTTGGGATTTTGACCCATAGTAATGGCTCAATTGATAGTTACTCCTACTAGTCCCTTACCGTGTATTTTCTCACTTAATCCTCATAAATCCTGGTATTTATTACTGAATCTATTTACAAATGAGACTGAAGGCTCCAAGATGTTAGTTCACTTGTTCAAGATCACAGAGCTGGTATGGCAATTAAGTCAAAATAGAATTGAAATTCACAAGTATTTAGTGGATGCCTTTTAAAAACTACTTCTGATAAATTCATGATTTCTGAGTCATTTAAGGGTGTTTCAATTTTATTGTGTGGAAGGACCAACCAATAGAGTACTCTAGTTGGAATGTAGACCATAAGTCTTTATTACATCTGAGCATATAATAATACTACTATTACTTTCCATTGTCCATCCTACCCGACTAAGAAAATAATACTGAAACTTCTGATACATAATCTTGACAGGGTATCCATGAGAATTACTTTCTTGAAGACTTCGCTCTCTGAGTTAGGGAGTGAAAGTTACCTAAATTACTCCTAAAGACTCATTTACACAACAGGAAAATTAAGCTCAATATGTTGTTTATTTTTTGCAGGGGAGTTTGTTTATTCTCAGTTGTATTTTTTGTCAAGATTTATTTGTAGACTGTTTCCATTTTTTATCTAACCAAAATTACTGGCCCAGCTATATTTAAAATATAAGAAATGTGAGCCCTTGATAAGCCTGAGATAACATCTACTCTTAAGAGTAGGGGTTTTTTTTGTGTGCCTGCTCCCCATCTTGCCCCTGTGTGCTCAGATAATCACGGATTCCATCTCACCATAACGTGTCATCTTTATCCATGCCGGTCTCCTCACAGTCTTCCACACTAGTTCACTTTACCTGTAAACTTGCCCATGCTGCTCCTCCTCCTGGAACGCTGGTCCTCCTCTGCTGCCCACAGCTCAGCCCCTCCCTCCTGGCTCTGCTCGGGTCTGACCTTCTGTAGGAAGCTTTTCTGGACTGCTCCACCCTAAAGTGATCATTCTTCTTTCTCTTACCTTTACTTTCACTTTTTCATAATCTGTGGTTCTCCTGAGAAATTGCTTTGAATTGAGCTGGGAGACACTGTGCATTGGGTGAATAAACAGGTTGTTTCCTTTGAATTGCCTGCTAGGAAGCTTAGAACAACTCTCAGGGCTGCCCAGAGTAAGGGAAAAGCCTTCAGAGTAAGCATTCTTACCTGAGCTTGGTTTCTGGCTCTGTTTCACATCCACGTGTTTTCCCTTCACACACACACACACACACACACACACACCCCTGACCCTTTCTTAATCATATTGGCTAATCTCTGTTTCATTTTTGTATTCTATGTAATTTACTAAGCCTCCTTACGTAATTGTTCCAGGGTGAGCGCAAATTGAAATACAAATGAATAGCTACAAGAGAGATGTCAGAAGTGTTTGTGTTGCAAGTCACAAAACATTACCCATCTTAAACTGGCTCAGCTGATAAAGAAAATTTGTTGGTTCATCTAGAAAAAAAAAATCTAGAGGCTTTAGCTGAAATTTGATCTAGAAGTTCAAATTTTGTTACCCAGTGCCTGGCCACCTTGTGAGATATTGATCTCTGCTTCCTGCTGCATGGGCTTTCTTTTCAGACCTCACCATCATGGCGCTGGGATGTTCCAACCTCTCTCTCCCCTGGGGAGCAAAATGAAACTAAGCATCCCAAACATCCAAACCTCTAAATTCATAGGAGGAAGGAAGGTTTCTTAGGATTATTTCTGTAGGATAGATAAGATGATTTTCTCTTAAGAAATGAAGGTGTCTTATCTCCTCATTTCAGATTGGGACATTTATCTTTTCTTGAGCAAATCATTTACTTCCAAGAGTATATAGGAAGTGTTACAATCACTGATTGAAAGAAATCTTGTTTAAAGTGGGGGAAGGGTGACCTTAAAAAGAAATTTGGGGGGGTGCCTAGGTGGCCCAGTGGGTTAAAGCCTCTGCCTTCAACTCAGGTCATGATCCCAGCGTCCTGGCATTGAGCCCCGCATCGGGCTCTCCGCTCGGCGAGCCTGCTTCCTCCTCTCTCTCTGCCTGCCTCTCTGCCTACTTGTGATCTCTGTCTGTCAAATAAATAAATAAAATCTTTTAAAAAAATAAAAAGGAATTTTGGGGTACTGTCAGGAAGTTGGAGTTAGAAGCCTGGGGGCCAGAAACTTGACAAATACTCTCTACATAAAAAGTTTTGGAGTTTTCCCCATAATTGTTTTAATC
This sequence comes from Enhydra lutris kenyoni, assembly GCF_002288905.1. Lineage (NCBI taxonomy): Eukaryota > Metazoa > Chordata > Mammalia > Carnivora > Mustelidae > Enhydra > Enhydra lutris. The sequence continues at coordinate 3,196,930 of NW_019154134.1, forward strand.
ATGTCTAGGTGCTAAGCACATCTTCTGCAAGGTGATGGCAGGATCCTTAAGTGTGGGGACGGTCTTGGGCTTTTCTCATAGTTTTCACAGTAGCCAGCATAAAATCAAGCTTCCAGCTGGTACCCAGCCCACCTGCCTGTGGCCTTAGGTAAATTTATATCGTAGTTCACTTGCACAGCTGGGCTCTACACTGTATCTCATCACCATGAAAAGAGAGCTAGAGAAATTCTCCTTGGGGATGAATTTATGCCATGGGGGAACTTCCAGGCCCAATACAATGCTGACTGTCCCAGGGACCTTTCTGTACTTGGCGGTTCTGGGCTGAGATATAATTCATTAGAGCTTGGATGGAAGATAAACAGTGTTCTCCTTGTACTTTGTCATAATTTCACGAGGAATATTTTCTCTTTTCTCTCTCTCTCTATCCAGAACCGTGAACTCAGGGATGGGGGATCGAACGACTGAGACGAGAACTGAATTAAGGCCTCTTCCTGCTTTCCCGTGCAGATATCCTGCACAGCGTCAGAAACAGGTAATGTTGCCAGATTTAGCACACCCCGTTGCATTTGAATTTCGGATAAACCACAAATTAATGTTTTTAATACAAGTGTGGCCCTTGCAATATTTATAGCAGCGATACTAGTAGTGCTAAATCAGGCAGTTTAGTCAAGACTGCCACTGAGTTTTGATGTATCTCACTTGCACGATGGCTAGCAGCTTTCCTGGTACATCAGTGTTTGTGCGAATCAGTTGTGGGGTGGAGTTCTGTTTCCATTGCTTACAGGCTACGTTACCTTATGTAAATTTCCTAAGTTCTTTGCACTACAGCTTTATTATCCCCCAAATAGAGAAAATAATTGCCCCTACCTCCCAGAGTGGTTGTGAGGATTAAGTACCTTGGAATATGTAAAAGTTCAATTTAGGCCCTGGCATACAGTCAGCCCTCCGTAAGTAATAGGCAGCCAGTGTGAAGGTATGTGTTTGCATCGCTCATATAAACCTTTTAAATTCTGCATAGTAATTCATTTCCCTGCCGGTGCAATGTGGAACAAAAGGATATTGATGCTTAATGAGGAAACGTTTAACTCGTGCTGTGTTACTCACTCCACCAGTATTCACTTAGGGCTCGCTTAGAACACAGCAAGCATGACGGCATGCTGGTAATAGGGGTAAAAGTGTGCACCCAGCCACTGTTCTCATGCAGCTTTGGTTCATGGGGAGGGAATATACAGAAAGATAGGCCGTGCCTGTGGGATTTAAAGATTTCAGATGGAGAGTGAGTTCACATAAACTTTCACAGATGATCTGCCTCTAAATAAACTGGTACCTTCTGAGAGAGCATTTCTGAGTGGCTTTCACTACACATGGCATATAGAGGGATTCAATAAATATTTGCTAAAACAGAAGTAGTATTAAATGAGAATGGTTTTCCATCCCTTGGTAGGCAGGGGAAAGATTGTGTAGCTTCCAAAGCAAGTAGAAATCCAGAGAATTGGCATCTGCCTCCTATTAAAAGGTGGCCCACATCATTTTTCATCCAAATGGAGACCCTTCTAGAAAAGTGAAATAGGATGCTGGTAACAACTGGACAGAAACAACTAGCATAATAGTGGGGCTTTCACAGGCAAGGAAGGATATATGTTCACCCTACTACAAACATCACCTAGCAGCCAGTGGCTGAAAAATGTGAAGGATTTCAGGTAAAAAATATGTATTCTCCCTTTGAACAAATACATAATTCTGATATGAACAGAGAATGTGGTTTCCCAGGTATATTTTTTTGCCATGGTCTAAGCCATGCCTAGAATTGATATTTAATTGCTTAACTTTTTTTCTGGTTGAGAATCACTAAATCATCTTCAGATAATGTACTGGGACTGCAACATATAATCTTCAGCCATCATTTCTGGAAAGAGCCTAGAGGTCACATGATCTCATGGTTCCCAAGGATGTAGTAGCAATGGTGAAGCAGCTGGGATAGAGTGAAAAGAATACCGGACTTTATCAAAGAACTGTTTTTAGTGTTTGTCAATTATACCTTTAAAAAGCTGAAGGAAAAACAAAAAAGACAGCATATAAATCTGTCTGCATATAAATTTATAAATCGTATAAAGTCTCTGATCCAAGTGCTAAACTCTGGCCCAAGAGACAAATGCTGCCCAGTACTTGTAACTAGAATCTAATCGGAACACACCCACTCATCTTTGTATTATAGGTGACTACTTGATTAGACGACAATGGCAGAATTGAGTATTTGAGAGAGAACCAAAAAACCTACAATATTTACATTTACTATCCGACCTTTTACACTAAACGTGTGTAACTCCCTGCCCTAATCTGATGATAGTGGTCTGTTTCTTCTACATCATTGTCTTCTGATTCCTCCTCCTCTTCCTTTTAGCCGCTAGTCATTGAATGCCGCACACCAAACAGCAGACTAAATGCCCCACATGCATGCATGGGTTCGCTAAATTGCTCCAAACTCCTGAAAGGGTAGAGCTGTGCCTGGTAGTCGTTAGCACAGACTCTTGAAGCTAACCGTGTGCTTTGCATCCCAGTTCCATCACCAGCCAGCTCCAAGAACTTTATCTGGTTATTTAATCTGCCCACATCCTCATTGATTTTCATCTTAAACATCTAAAAAGTATGTTCCCTAATTAGCCCGTATTTCACAGCTGAGGACATTGAGGCTCCCTGAGGTTAAGTTTCAGAGCCTACACTGAACCTCCAAGCAGTCTGGCTTCAGAACATAAGCTTTTGAACCATGTTATACTGTCAACATAAAGCTAAAAGAATACACTAGACATTAAACGCCATTTCAAAACACAACAAACACTGCCAACATGAGAAGCACACTGTGGTTATTCCTTCATAATTATTATTGTTCTACACTCTACAATTAGGGAAGTCCCACATCTTGGGATTGATTCCCAGCCAAATTAACTCATGATCTTGGGTCATTGTTCATTGTTGCTCAATATCAAGTATTGATGACAATAATGGTAATTGGTGTGACTTGAGTCTAGCTCATACTTTCTTCCTGTCGACCTAATTTGGTTATGTACTTTTCAAGTTGGTTTTCCATCTGCATCTCTTTGCTCTGCCATGAGCCCCTTCCTTGCCTGACTCGGATTTATTTCACCAAGTAGAAAAAATAATCTTACTTGAATTGCTTCAAATTAGCTTCGCACAGTGTTTGGATAACACTAATTCGTACAATTATTTATAATAAGAGTGGATGTGGAGAAGCCACTGAATTTGTTTACCTGTTGGAGAATAATTATGTCATTTACCTTCCCTTAGACCACACTTTCTAAATAATAGGTATCTTGGTTTTAATGATACCCTCTTTTTACTAAATAGATCTTGGTATTTGGGGCAGGGAATTGTAGTTTACGCTGGAAGTAAATCACTAGACGCTTTGATCAATCACTTTCCCCCTGGGTGCGTAAGAGTAGCTTCCCTTAATTGCAATATGCTTGCACACCTGAGGTGGAGGCTACATATTGCTCGCCTTCTGCCAGCAATCATCACCGAAATTAAAAATGGAAAAGAACCATGCCATGCCTAATCATTTCATCTATCCTCTTGTTGAAACAACATGTTTCTGGAGGCCAGTCTTCTGTTTCTTCTCGAATAAAGGAAACTACCAATTCAGTGGGAAAATAAAATTGTTGAACTTATGAAAACATTGAGCAATTGAGTAAATTTTATAGTTTTCAACTCATCATTGTGGGTCATGTACCTACAACCCAAGGTTGAATCATCATTATGACAAATAATTTGTAAATAGAGAAGCATGTAGAGTGTTACTAAAAACCAGTTTTTCAGCTGGACTTTAAACTTGCATGCCTTATACTTAGTAAAAGATACAAGAGTATGCAGATATATGCCACTTTGTTCTTACCCACCCATCTCTCCCTTGAAGCCTCAGCCTCTTTGAAAGTGTACTTCTTCATCCTTAATTTAGTAACGCATCTCTGCTCTGCTTAGAATGCCTCTCCCTACACAAGGTTCAGGAAAAATGTTTCTAAGAAGTTATCTGGGGTCCTCAAAGGGTTCATTTTATGTATTGACCTTATTTTAAGGAATTGCTAATGGCTAATATTTTAGAACAGTTACTTCATATATATTGTCCACTTTTTAAACTCTTTATGGTAGAAAGATAAAAAAAAAAAAAACCCAAAGTTCAGTATCCCTCATAAGTATAGATCCAGAGACAGTTAACAAAACATTAGCAAATTAAGGTCACCAATATGTGCAAAAAATATTACATCATGGCCAAAAAAATTATCCCTAGAATGCATGGTTGGTTTAACACACAAAAGTCCCTCAGTGTAGCTGACCATATTAAGGGGATAACAGAAAAAAATATATGATAACATTTAATATCTTTTTATTATGAAAAAATTCTCAGCTAATTAGGAACTGAAAGAACTTCCTCAGTCTGATAAAGGATAACTCAAAAAATCTAATACTATACTTTATGGTTAAAACAGGGAAGGTTGCCAGTACTCCTTACTTCTATCGAAATGTTATTGGATGCCCCAGACAAAACAGTAAGACAAGGGGAAAATTATGTATGTGTATATATATATATATGATAGATATATAATAAGTATTTAAATATTAGCATACATTGGTTAAAATGTATATAATTAAGATATATCTTAGATAGATAGACAGACATAGAGCTTGTGACCACGGCTGAGTGTATACTTAGTGATACATGATTATCTCACTTAGAGGCAATAAAGTGCAAGAGAAAAATGCAGAGAAAAAAATGAGAGAGGATTTTGAAGAATTCCCATAGTTGGCAGGATATGCCCACTCTAGAAAACTGGAAGTAATCATTGCCTCTTCCTCTTGTTTCAGGCATATAACTAATTACAGTAGCAGGGTCCTGGCAATACAATTTTTTTCCCCCCTGGCAATACCATATTTAAATTGTCCTAATTTGTTAACTTTTCTCCATCCCCACTGCAGTCTCCCCATTTGGAATTTCCATCTTCTTTTGCCTTGAGAATTGGAACAGTAGTCTTCAGTATGATGCCATTCCCACATTCACATTATCTGTTACGTATAATTCAGCCTAATCACTCTTTCTAAAAGAAAATATAATCCTATTAATTCATTTTAAGCCCTTTAATAGTTCTCACTTCCCTTTAAGTAACACCAAATACCTCTGTAACTTTTAGAGCTCTTCAGAACTTGATCTTATTCTTAAGCTCATCCCATATCTCTTGCCCCTTTCCTGCTAGCACATTACTCCCCACTTACTCTTAGCTCTTTCAATTCCTTCATAGTGCCCTGCACTCCAAAGAGCACTCTCCCTCAAATCCTGTCATCCATCCAGTTTACTTTCCAAATTTATCCTAACCATTGCAGTATCAGCTTAGTATGACTTCCTCTGAGACACCATCCCTGATCGCTGAAGTATGGGGCAGGTTTCCTATCCTGTGTTCTTATAACATTCTGTAGACTTCCCTCCTCTTTCAAAGGTACTTTTTGCACCATGACTGATTGTTTCATTGATACTTTCTACACTGCCACTGAAAACAGGCATTGTCTTTCTTGTTTAGCACAGTGCTTGGTACAGAGAATATACTAGTTAAGTAAATGTTAACAGTTGAGAGAATAAACAGGAAGAGAAGTTAGTGAAGGAGTGTTTGGAAAACGAGACCCTAAATTAGGAAAGTAAAAGAACTGGCCCTTTATAACATTCGTATTTGTGAAATTCTTTAAAAACATATTAATTGCTTTTCCATGCTTCTTTTTTGATTTGCAGAACATTTTCATGCTATGAAGTGTCTAGTGTTTACTGTCTCCAGTATACAAATGTTGGAAATAGTGTCTTATCATAACCTATGCCCAGATGTGGTATACCTTGGATTAGAAACACATTTTGATTCTAAATTCATGTGTTCTAGCGAGGGTAAGAAACGCTAGCTGCTGTAACAAACAACTCAGAAGTATATAGTGCTTTATACAATAAAGGTTTCTTTCTTTTAATGTTAAAGAATCAGGTGTAGGTGGAGGTACAGGAGGGCTCTGCGACATACATGCTTCAGGGACCTAGACTTTCCATGCTGTGCCTTTTCCATTTCAGGAAATGACTTCAGTAATTTGATGATATATAGGCGTCATCCATTTGGCAGGGTTAAGAGAAAGGTAAGAGACAAGAGCAAAGGATAGGTAAATTGATCATAGCTACGTAAACCATACTGTAAAGTAGCTTTTCCATTTATATGCCATTGATGAGAACTAGTCATATGAACCCCTAAAAGCCAGCTAGGCTGGGAAGTGAAGAGTGTGTACTTGGGAAGAGAAGATGGGTTTTAGGAGTATCTAGTTAAAAAAAAAAAGGATTATCTAGTCAGTTGCAGCCAAAATATCAGTTGCAGCCAAAATATATACATAAGATAATTAGTTCATTTATTTTTTCACACACACACATATATTTTTATCATTAAAATATGGAATTGTTTCAAAATATGGAGAAATGTTGGTGAAGAAAACATAATCTCAAACCTCTTGAAGCTTGTATCCTAATGAAGATATACGGACTTAAAAAGAAAAGGAAAAAATATTTTCTTTAGAGAAAAGCAGTATACAAGGAGGGAGGTATTATTTATACAGAATAGCCATACAAAGTATCTCTTAGTAGCTGATATTTGCAGGCAAAGCTGAAGGAAGTAAAGGAACAAGGAAGGTGGTTATAGGAAGATAAGCATCTTGGCAGAGAACAGGAATTGCAAAGGCCCCTTGGTGCTGGGTATGTTCGAAGATCAGTAAGGTGGCTCCTCTGGCTAGAGGCATGAAAGAAGGAGAGGGTGGTAGAAGATGAGGTCAGCAAAGCACTGGTTTTGCAGTTCAGGTAGGTTCTATAGACCTGAGCTGGGAAGACCTTGGAGGACTAAAATGATAGGACACATTTTCATAGTATCACTTGGAGGAAAATAATTAGGTAGCTAGAGAACAGCCTAATAGTTCTTTGAACTGTAGTGGCTTCTAATCTCTCACCTTTTTTACTTAAAAAAAAAAAATCGACGTATAATGTACATAGAGGAATAGTCATTGTTTTTGGAGTAGAGTTCTGTGAATTTGGACGAGCACACCTAGTCATGTAACCACCACTACAATCATTACCCACCCACCCCACCCCCCAATTCCCTTATAGAAAACTCCTCCTCCATCCCCATGGCCTAGCAATCATGGATTTATTTTGTGTCCCTGTGGTGTCGTCTTTTCCAGAAAATCCTCTCAGTGGGATTAAGTGTGCAATCTTTTGAGCCCGACTTCTTTATTTAGCGTTATGTGTTTAAGATTCATCTCTGCTATTGTGTGTGTCAATATTTTGTTCCTTTCCATTGCTCTGTAGCATGCTACTAAATGGAGGTACCACAGTTTGTTTTCCCACTCACCAGAATTTTTGTTTCAGTGTTGAGCAGTTATAAGTAAATCCTCTAAAAACATTAAATTTTTTGTGTGTTAATGTAAGTTTTCATTTGCCTTGGGTAAACATCAAAGTTAGGGTAATTTACTTTTAAAGATTTAGTATAACTAAGCATTAAACTACACAGTAAAGTCATTCATTAGTTAACTGAATGCATATGAAGGACGTTTCTGCACAAAGTATGAAAGCTACCACAGTGATGATGCCAGGCGAAGTCCCCTTCTCTGCATAATATGAAGACACGGATATTCCTCTTACAATATATCAGGCATTGTTCTAGGCACTAGAAACACAACAAAGGACAAAACTGAATTACCTTTTTCTGTCATATCAGCAAACTAATAATCAAGAGAAGAACAAGCAGTGATAGGTACCAAAAACTTAAATTTAAATTGGTAGTGGGGAAGAGGGTACCTTTATCAGAGGAGATGTCTCTGAGAAAGGCACATGTAGACGGATGCTGGAAAGATAAGGAAGAGCCATCAGTCCTAAGATCTGGAACAAGAGTATTTAGGGCAGTGGAACAGTTAGGACAGAGACCTTAGTGTGGGAACAGGCAATGGATATTTAAGAATTGGAATAATTGACAGGTATTAAGCAACCGGATGTCCGTCAAAATGCTAAGTTATTAACTTGTGTTCCAAGTTTTAGTGTAGGCTTCATTTGAATAGAAAACCTGAATTGCTGGTAAAAATGTTAACCTGTAAGATACAGAGTAATAATTAGACCTGATAAGGAAGAACGTCCAGGTATCCACCTATCAAGTCTCTCCTAGCATGGGGATCACCACTGCTCTTCTATGCTAGAAATAAAGCTGAATGAGGTAGTAGGAGGAAGCCCGCTATATGGCCGTCTGCACATACAGTGGGTATAATTTAACAGTGGTGCCTCAGTGCCTTTCACAATGGCATCTCACTTACTCTAAAAAAAAAAAAAAAAAAAGAAAGAAAAGAAAATGGAATAGATAGCAAGCCAGAGGTCTCAAGCAGTATGTCAAGATACTTTATAGAGCCAAAGAAAAGCTGTAAAACAAAGCAAACCAACAACCAAAAATTCACTGACAGCTAAAAGAAATAGGCTGCTTCAAGCTGCATTTTCTCCGGTTCTGTGATTCAATGTCCTTCCTTCCCCAATGTACATTATTTTTTCTGAGATATTAAAGCTTCATGGAGAAGACGCATGGCATTTTCATTTCAGCACAACTTTGTACCAGACTTCATGATATTTCATTATGTCTATTTGTTGTTAGTCTATATCGATGTGGCGATTGTGGGTATAACTTTATAATAGTAGGTTAGAAAAGTCCATCCAGAATGAGAACTTACTTTGGATCAGTCCCATTATCTAAGTGCTTGGAGACATAAGTGACCACAACTCAAAACACTTGTCTAAACATTGCCACCTATTTTCTGCCATTTAACTACGTGAAGATCAGAATGAAGATTCTATCTGATACATAGTGATATTTCAGAGTTGCAATCAACCTGAGAACAGAGTAATCAAATACAGGTTAGGACTTAGGCTAGGAGTATCTTTAAATTTATGGATGTTGGTAGGTTTAGAGTTTGGTGTATATATGTATATATATTGTGAATGGGGAGATATATTGAAATTTGGACATGGGACTTTAGACTGCTAACAGGGATTTATAATCGCATGTTTAATCTTCTCAGTTACTGAACATGTGAACGGATGATGTAGAATTGGATTAAAGGAGCTCTGGTCAAGTGAGGCAGATTGAGTCTACATGTATGTTTATGCTCGTTACCTCTCAAAACACCAGGGGGAAAAAAAAGTAGAAGTTAAAAGACAAATAAAGATAAAAGTCTACAAAGAAAAACTGAGAGTGATAGAGAAGAGCCTGGAGGAAAGAAAATTGGCCACAATTCAGTGTTAGCCCCAGAACCTCAGAAACATTCCAGATTTGGAGTGGTATAATTCTCCAGGAAAGGAGAGGCAGGAGGCTGAATTACAAGGACTGAGAAACGATGTGAGATAGAGTTAGCTCCCCGTTCTGCCCCCGCCCCATAGGCTCCTCCCTCCATCCTCACACACAGGCCGCCACTCTTGGCTCATCCTCAGAGGATAACGGTTTCATTTGCTGAGTAAGTTGAACCCGATACCTTTGGATTGGCATCAGACCACATGACTACAACTTTCTGTCACATTTTTTGGTGTATATTTATTTGTTTTCATGGCTGCTGATTATAATGCTACACAGATGAACCATATTTATCTTTTTTTTCAGTGTTATGAAGATAGTTACCTTAAGGTTTGAAATATTTGTTTATAATTGAGAATTAGGGGCAAACTTTCTTTGAAGTAATTATTAGAGTTTCTCCCTCATTTTGCAGCTTTCCTCAACATAAGCACTTACTCTTGGGGTTGTCATGAGTGTTAAATGAGAAAATGTGAACAGTGTACGTAAAGTCACAGCAAATGCTACGTAACTACTTGTGTCTATTGTTTCTTTTAAATTTTCTTCCTTCTCCCTTATAATGGGCATCTTATTTTATGCTTACAGTATCTAGTCCCCCATTGTTATGGTAAAAATACCCATAATTTTCTTATGGGTATCTCTCTACTTAATTGGTAATACCTGTGGTTTGAAAAGCACAGACTTCATGCAGCCACCAAGAGGTAGAGCTAAGACCTAAATCTAGCTATTCTACCCCCACAGTAAATGGTTACTGAGCTATACACAGCACAGGCCAAGCTTATCAGAGCCAATACATAGAGTTTACAAGAACTATTGAGGAAGAGAAGTCCCTTCCACAAGCATTGCTAGACAATGAGAGGCAAGCCTAGAGTCACTGGTGACCACCATGACTGGGGAGCTTGACTGAAATTGAAGCCAACAAGGAGACTGCAGAACTGGGAGTTAGAGCTTAACTGAAACCAAATGATGGCATAAATCACCCTGATGGAGCTATGCCTGAACTTTGCAGTAAGGTTAGCTAAGAAATCTCCCCCACTTCTTTCCTAATTCAGGTTGAATTGAGCGTATGGCACTTCAAATGGAAGCATGGGACATAATTGCGTTCTCACATCCACTCTGTCCTTTTAAGATACACTTGTCTATTAAATCTCTTTCCTTGCCCTTTGTACATTTTTCACTGCCCTCCTGCTTTTTTACTGAATTGTATATTTTATTCAGTTATTATTTGCCATATTTAAAGTTTTCCATTTCTGTATACCTATACACTGTTAAATACAGCTGATAAGGGTAAGGAAATGACTAGTTCTGTGACAAATCTTAGTTGTATGATTTGGGGAAATTCATAATCATTCATAAATCCACTCTAATTAGAATTATTATCATTACAATGAAAATTCTCTTGTCAAGGTCGCCGATGCCATCCACATTGTTACAGTCAATGCACAATTCCCAGGTTTGACAAATCTCATCACTTCCTCCTCACTGAAAGTGTTTCTTTCACCTGGCATCCAAGAATCCACAATTCCTGGTTTTCCTTCTGTGTCTCTGGCTGCTCCATGTCAGTCTCTTTTGTTGGTGACTCATCTTCTGGTTGTAAATGTTGGAGGGCTTAGTTCTTATACCACTTCCCCATTTTCATTTACTCCCTTGATACTCTTTGCTTGTCTAATGGCTGTTAGTGCATCCATGCTTGCACATTCATTACCTTCTCTAAACCCAGAGTTGGGGGACACCTGGGTGGCTCCGTCGGTTAAACATCTGCCTTTCGCTCAGGTCTTGATCCCAGGGTCCTGGAATTGACCCCTGCATCAGGCTCCTGGCTCACCAGGGAGCTTGCTTCTCCCTCTGCCTACTGCTCTCTCTCAAATGCAGACAAATAAAATCTAAAAAATAAAAATAAAACAATAATAAATAAACCGAAAAAATGAACCCAGACACCTGAGTGGCTCATTGGTTAAGTGTCTGACTTTAGCTCAGGTCATGATCCCAGGGTCCTAGGATTGAGCCCAGTGTTGGGCTCCCTGCTAAGCAGGGAGTATGTTTCTCCCTCTGCCCCTCCCTCTGCTCATGCTCTCTCTCTCTCTCTCTCTCTCAAATAAATAAATAAATAAATAAAATCTTAAAAAAAAAAACAAAAACGACTTTATCTAAACCCTGACTTAGCTCTCTAACTGGCTACTTGGTATATCCTCTGAACATCTAATAAATTTCTTAAACTTGCCCTGTTTGAAAGTGAATTCCTGACTTTCCCATAAAATGGATATAACCTACATCTTTCCCATTTCAGATTATAGAAACTCTTTCAGTTACTGAGCAAAATTAAAGTTCTCCCATACTCCTTTCTCACTCACATAAGCACTCTCCCACCCCAAGGTCTTTGTACTTGCTCTTCCTCTACTGGAAATGTCATTTTCACAGATACCTGCATGCCTCACATTTTTGCATTGTTGAAGTCTCTGTTCACAGGTCAACTATGCAAGATCGTCTTTCCTGACCATGATACTGAATACGCACAGTCTCTGGAGCCACACAGCCCAGATTTGGATGGTGGCTCTGCCATTTCTTCACAGACGATGAAACCACCACACTCAGGGGCTCTGCCCAGAGGTACATTTCTGATAATGGAGAGTGCCTGTTCTTTCCTTCCAATTCAGCAATCGAGGAATTACTCCTACAGTAAAAAGATAAAATCAGAATGATCTTATGATATGCAGCATAGGTGACAGCAGTTTCGTTTTCATCTTCTAGAAATAGCTGCTGTAATTAAGGAAAGCTCTGCCATGAAAGTGAGCTACCCAAGATGCACACATTATTTATTTAAGGTATAATTTTCTGTCTGTTTCACAAGGAAACATGCCATGCTGCTTCTTAGTGACATAGGAGCCATATCTTTAAAACGCCAAAGTAATTACTGACAAAAGAACACCAGTGGATTTTATCTCACAACCAAACAGTGGCTTAGGCAATTTCTATTCACAAAGTTGATTAAATAAATTTGGCTCTATTCTCTTTTACTTTCCTATTTGGCATTGTAGAACTAAAAGAGGGGAAGGAAAGGGCAAACTTCCAAATAACCCTTAATTTCTATTTTCTTTATTTTTAAAAATAATTTTAACACACACAGACACGCATTTGGAAAACTGTATAGAAAGTTCATCATGAAAACATAATCTCGAAAGCTGAATTGTTTTTATTATTTATTAACTATGTAATAGGGGTTAGGGACAATTTTGATGAAAAATGGATATCAAACCAGAGCAGAAGCCAATTTTGTGATTTTAATGTTGAACGCAACGGGAGGATGGAGCCATGTGGAAAGATGAGGGAACAGCTCCAACTGCAAATTTGCATCATTTATAATGTCCATCTATTTGACACAGTTGTGTTTATTTTATTTAGTGTGTGCGTGGTATCATGCTGCAGAGAAATTAGTGGTTTTTCTAGCTCCTTTCTAAGCCAGGCAGGCCATATCCTGCTCTAAATGCATTATTTACCCAGGAACTCCCCCCACCTATAGATTCCAAAACCACTGACCTCCTTAGACCTGTCAGAGAGTAATCTCCTTTGCTGAGCAGTGCCATTTTGTAAAAAATAGAAACTATCATTTATTTAATGGCTTTCATTTATTATTTAAAACATAGATGAAAAGTTTCCTAAATAAGAAAATAGCCCTTTCTATAGAATGTTTCATTTTAACCTTCTTTGTCTCTTGGCATTTTGTTCAGTTCTTTAAAACTGTAAATATTATTTTTCCACCTAGAGATGACGAAACTTAGACACAAGTAATTCAATAGTGACTAATTATTTTTTTTAAGAGAGAAAGAGGGCTGGGGTGAGGGTGGGCCAAAGAGAGAGGGAGAGAGAGAGAATCTCAAGTAGGCTCCATGCTCACTGCAGAGCCCCATGTGGGAATCAGTCTCGTGACCCCGAGATCATGACCTGAGCCAAAATCAAGAGTCAGACTCAACTAAGTCACCCAGGCGCCCCAATAGTGACGAATTCTTAAAGCCAAACTCTGAGGCGTGTACTGTTGTATCTCAATATTTGTCCTTAGAAAAAAAGTTTTAATTTAAAAATCCTGTCTTAGAGGGTTTGAACCTGCTTTATGTAGTTCCCATTGAAAGTTCACCCCTATATCTGGCCTTGTTGTTGATGTTGGTTGTAGTGCGTTTCGATACTGACTTTTATTCTGTTATATAACAGATGATTTGAACATCAACTTTGCTTCCCCAGAAGTTTGAACATCAACTTTGCACAAGACACTGTACTCAACATCAAGAGGGCTTTTTATAAAGCAGTAAAACATGGGCCCTTATTAGCTGTTTCCCTTCTGGTGGTTTTATACTATGTATGTGTTCAAATAGGGAGACTCTGTTTGATCTAGGTTCTGTTTAAACCCCTTAGAATAATAAGCTGGGATCGTGGGTTGTACAGACCTAGAAGGCAGGCTACATACTATGTATCCATTCATTTAATACATAGTTCAGAGTACCTGCTATGTGCCATACAGTGTCCTAGACACTGAGAATGCACAGATAAAGCCCTAAAATGCCTTGTGGAATTCACATCACAGTTCATATTAGCATCTGCTCCAAACGGACCTGACAGGTGGGTTCTGACCTGCAGTCTACACAGATACCATAGATAAACATTCTCAAACTAGGAAGCTAAATAAAGCTCAGCTCCTTTCACTCCAGTTTATGAACTCAAATGTACTTAAAGAGCAGAGTCTGGGGGCGCCTGGGTGGCTCAGTGGGTTAAAGCCTCTGCCTTCGGCTCAGGTCATGATCCCAGGGTCCTGGGATCGAGCCCCACATCAGGTTCTCTGCTCAGTGGGGAGCCTGCTTCCTCCTCTCTCTCTCTGCCTGCCTCTCTGCTTATGATCTCTCCCTGTCAAATAAATAAATAAATAAAATCTTTAAAAAAAAAAAAAAAGAGCAGTCTGCAGTTGGAAAGCTTAATAGCTTCCAAAGTAATGGTAAAAAATAATCAAGATCTCAACTAGAATTTAACTAATCAGTTATGCCCGAGTATTGACTTTTAAAACATTTTCTCTTCTGTCTTAAACATCAGGTAGTACGATATTCTATTGGATCTATTTTTACTACACAATTTTTTGTCTTTACTCCAGAACTTCTCAAATAGTTAGTAAAGGTGGTAGCAGTGGAATTCGCGCATGTTAATGTTTTTCTTTCATTAGTAGCATGGTAATTGTGTTTGCTCAAGTCACAAACTGGGCTTTGTTGAAGCAGTGGACTGTGGAAGACCTTACCAACAGGTGTTGAAACTGCCATATGTGCAGAAGGAGACTTGGTAATGTTTCAACATGATACCATTACATCACCAGAATAAATGATGTTTGGTCGGGTTGCCTGAGTTGCTCAGTCGGTTAAGCATCTGCCTTTGGCTCAGGTCATGATCCCAGGGTCCTGGGATTGAGCCCTGCATTGGGCTCCCTGCTCAGTGGGGAGTCTGCTTCTCCCTTTCCCTGTATCCTTCCTCTTCCCTTATGTGCTTTCTCTCCTCTCTCTCTTTCAAATACATAAAATCTTTAAAAAAATTTTTTTTTTTTAAATTTAAAAGAGAATGATGTTAGGTGGATTCTATTTTTAAATTCTGTTTTATAGGGGCATCTGAGTGGTGCAGTCTGTTTAGGGTCCAGTTCTTGGTTTCAGCTCAGGCTGTGATCTCAGGGTCATGGGATCAAGCCACCTGTCAGGCTCCATGCTCAGTGGGGATCCGCTTGAGTTTCTCTCTCCTTCTACCCCATCCTCCTCCACTTTCACACATGCTTACATGCTCTCATTCTCTCAAATAAAAAAATATTAAAAAGTTCTATTTTATAAATAAAAAAGATTGATTAGGTGACATTATCAAAGTCCCAAATGCTCAAAATGGAAAGGCCAGATCCAGTCCTGCACCTTTCTAAAATTAATCACGATAAGCATTTCCTGAGCACTTATTATATGCTTAGCGCAGAGATGAGATGCTTTTTATTAATGAACTTCATTCTCCCTCTAATAGTTTAGGAAAATTAACATACCTCTCCCAGTTTATATTCTTAGAATCTGAAACTCAAAGAGATTAACTAATTTTCATAATCTTATAGATCTGATGAAAAGTAGGGGGAATTTAAACTCAGGGAGTCTGATGCAGAAGTCCTTGCTTTCAAACATTATGATATATTGATCCCGATAACCACTGAGAAATATATCTGGGCCCAGTACTTAATAGCCTGTGGTCCCAGACAGCTATAAA
Organism: Enhydra lutris kenyoni; assembly: GCF_002288905.1. Taxonomy (NCBI): domain Eukaryota; kingdom Metazoa; phylum Chordata; class Mammalia; order Carnivora; family Mustelidae; genus Enhydra; species Enhydra lutris. Next base: position 3,212,583 of record NW_019154134.1, read on the forward strand.
TAGTGGTACTACAAATTGAGAGTAGGGTTTTGTTTTTGTTTACTATAGAGCAGTGCTCGTGAGATAGCAAAGGAAGAGAACCAGTTTGAGGGGGAAGGAGATTATGTACTCATTCTGGGATGTGATGAACGAGAAGTAGCTGTGACACTTAGGAAAAATGTTGGATAGGAAGTTGGACAGATGGAATACAACCCAGAGGAGGGGAGAAATATGAGAAATGTCCTTAGAAGTGAAGCCAAGGTCATAAGTGGTACCACGTAGGAAAAGAATAGAGAGTAAGAAAAGAAGAGTCAGGACCAAACCTTAAGGAGTCCACCTTTAAAGTCCTGGAGAGGAAGCTGAACAAGCAGTGCCTCTGGGTACTGTCATGGATATTGGTTCCAGTTTAAATAAAATGGAAGGGATGTTTGGCTAACCATGCAAGTATTATTCCTATTTTTAAGATAAGACAGTGGAGGCTCTGAGAGTTGAAGTTATTTTCCTGAAGGAAGAACTAATAACTGGTACAGATAGATTTGTGATCCAGCCCATTTATGTCTAAAGCATATACTATTCCTAATAAATCATGCAGAAAGAGCTGATATTTGTAAAAGTGCTTTGTAAGCTGTCAAAAGCTACACAAATACAGATCACAGTTACAGTAAATTAGTTATTTTAACCATAGCCTATAAAGTTGATATTATCTTTACTTCCCGACTATAATGTTAAAATGGAAGTCTGATGTAACAGTGAAGCAAAATTAACTGCACACACTAGCTTAGCAAATAAATCTTGTTTGCTAAATCCTGGGTACATCTTTTACCATAACCCACTGAGAATCTTCCCTTCTTGCCAATTAATAGGCTTTTGATGAGACCATTTTAGATACATCCAGAGATGTATTATAAATTTTAATTTGTTCTATTTATTTAATGAAAGTTACTGAGACTAATTCTCATTTTCTCGCAAGTGAAAACAAAAAAAGATTTCCGTTTAATTAAATTAATGACGTTACATTAACAAAGATTCTTGAGTTCAGAGATGAGATTTAAGATTTAGTGTAAAAGGGTTTCCCAGCACAAGTGTAATAAATTGGAAGCCCATTTTGGCAGTATGATGATAATTTTCTTGGCAAATTTCCCTAGAAGCAGTGAGGAGAGACTGCAGTGTGCTAACACAGAATATGGGACTCTTTGTAGCCAGTGACACTGCTTTGGTTTTGGTCTCCTGCCTCATTTATGCCCAACCATAATATATTACTTATTTTGAAATCTTCACCTTAATGTGAATGGGTAAAAAAGGAGGGGAATATGGAATTTAAATACCATAAAATCCACCCTTAATATTGTGTCATTTTGCGCACAGTCAAGCTTTGGATATTAATGGGAAAATTAAATTAAAGGTTTTAACATAAAACCAGAAGATTAAGCAAACAGCAAAATATATTTTCTTGTGCATGCCTATTGAGTATACCCCTCGTGTAAAGCCTCCTTGGAATCCTTAAAGCTCTATGTATAATTTATTAGAAAAGCAAAAGTAAAATCCCCTCAGTGCTAAATTGCAGAAATTACTTTTCCTTAAAGTCAATGGACACAGTAAGATTTTTATTTATTTATTTATTTATTTATTTATTATTATTTTTTTTAAGATAGCTGAGATTCCAGGACAAATCCGTTTAAGATTCTCTTCTAATCTAAGGTCAAATTTCACTTCACAGATACCATAAAAATTAAAAGACAAACAAGTGAGAGCAGCCACTGTTTTTTTGTTTTTGTTTTTGTTTTTTCCCTAAAATAAGAGGTCACCTGGTTTGGCAGGCTGCAAGACAGGCCTCAGTCTATGTTCCAGTCCAATACAGCAATTTTGTTTGTAAAGATATACTCTGCCTAGAAGTGGCAAATGAGGGAAAATACCCACAACTTGAAGTCAGAGACCATATTTCCCAAGAACGTCATCCACTTGGTCTTAGGTGATTTGAAAATAAGAATTAAAAAAAAAAAAAAAAGTTACTGCAATGCAGGAAGAAGAATGGGTTGAGATGGTCTGTTGAAGAAATATAATACCCGTTCAGTCAGGAAATACTGCTTTAAGGGGACTCTCTGGGGAAGTCCCCTGGGAGGAGTGGGTGATTTCTTGCTCCAGAGCGCAGAAAGAGGGAAAGGGCCAGTTTCTGTTCTCACTTGTCTGTTGGGCACGGTATTTGAGCCTCATTGTCATGGTGGTGGTGTTGGACCAGGACACAGAAAGGTGGGTTGGCCCAAGGCTGACTGGTTTTATTCACAAGCAGCAAGTTTTATTTAAAAGAATTTTTTTTTTTTAACGAACGTCTGAGATAACGCCTCCGGGTGTGTGTGGGGGGGGGCGGTAGGGGAGGGCTGTGCTAAGAGTAATCATACACCAAAGCTTGCCAAAGCTGCCAACATTTAGGGACCTCTGCGACAGGGATGACAAGTCGACAACAGTATCCAGGCTTGTTTTGATCTTCCAGGACTCATCAGGCTTCGCAGCTGTGCTTTCTCAGAAGCCCTCAGACAGGAAGAGAATAATTAATTTACCCTGAGCACGCGAGTCAGGTTCAGAAAGCAACAGTGGGAAGACTAAGGGCAGGGCTTCTGGGTTGCTGGTTCCTCCCATGCTGCCCTAGGGGCCCCTTCAAAAGCAGGAAAACCGCACGTGGTGTTGCCGTGTGTGCTCAAGAGTGACTATGGAAAGAAAAGGCTCACTTGCTATGAAAGCTCTAGTTCATATTCACGTAGTTCTTAATCCAGACTTTTCCTGGAGGACAGAATGAGAAGTGTGTAATTATTTCTTTGGAAAAAAGAAACCATTTACTTCACATCTGCTCAGCACCAGGCAGTGTGCTAGGCTTGTGAGAAATAGCAAAAAAACAAATGCGTAGAGTCCTTGCCCTTGATAAGATTAATTTAGGGTATTCTGCAAGGCATCGGGCAATGACATGCCTGGCCGTGTCAGTAAACACAAAATATGATAGGGCCTCTGAACGAAAAGTACGAGTGCAGTGATTGATGATAGCAGGGACACTTGATTTAGCTGAGGAAGGGTCCTTTTGGCAGAGACAGAAACATAAGGAAGAATCAACAAGGCCCAGGCTATACGGAGTAGCCCAGGTAACATGAGGAGCCTAAGGAGAGGGGAGACCTCATGACCTCTAGAACCAAGAGGAAACAGAGATGATGTAAGAACAAGAAGTTAAAAGGAAAGGTGAAAGGTGTTAGCGTGGCTTATGGGAACTAATAAGCGGAGGACGGAAGGGAGTTGCCTTGTGAGGAATTAATAATCCCATTTATAACTGTACCAAAAAGAATAAAATACCTAGAAATAAATTTAACCAAGGTGGTGAAAGGCCTGTCTTCTGAAAACTATAAACCACTGATGAAGGAAATTGAAGATGATACAAATAAATGGAAAATTTCTCTGTGCCCTAATTGACCTTAAGGCGTCACAGTTAATCAGTAGTCATATTTCTAATACATGTGTCTTCATCTTGGACCTATTTATCCTGAATCACCTGGACACATCTCACAGTTGACTGGTTGAGAGACTTGGCACAAATGACCCTTTTGAGACACAAATCAAGTAGAACTTACCTGTTATTGTGATTACTTAATTGATACATTCGCTCTAGAGCATAGTATAGAATGTTAGAACAAGCAATACGCAAGGTATCTGGAGTTTCCCAGCTCTTCACAGGACATGCTTTTGATAATCTGTCTGTCTAGAGTGAAGTCCTGCCAGGAAGCTCTAAGACTTACCAAGCCTCTACTACCATCTGGCAACGGTATTTCAAAACTCACCTTTCACATGGTGTTAAGTAGATCTCATACCTGGGGTCTTGGTAAAGTTCCTTAGGAGAACAAATGTGTTTTTGACATGTTTTTGAGCATTACACAAGTCCAGTTCCATAGCAATAGACTGCAGACTGGTGTAGTCAGCTCTCCATAAGACCTGAGAAGGGCTGAATATGGTAGACCAGGATGGGGCTTGCCATAGTCACTTCTTATGGGAACAGACAGAAAAGTGTACTCAGCCAGCTTTTCAAAAAGTCTTTGTCGGCTCTCCTAGTTGAAAAACATGCAAACTGGTATAGGTATTTCTTGATTCTGAACTCAAACTTGACCTCATATCTCAATTAATGTTTCCTCTAATTTCCTCGCCTTCTGGTAGGAAAAGGACTATAGCAGTTTCAAACCTCCTGTCATCCATCTACAAAGCCCTGAAGAAAATAAGGAAGGTTTCTTTTTAACCCCTACATTATGGTAAAGAAGAATTTTTCTTTCTCAGGATTTTTAGTGTTTCTTTTTTTTTTTTTTTAAGATTTTATTTATTTATTTGACAGAGAGAGATCACAAGTAGGCAGAGAGGCAGGCAGAGAGAGAGGCAGAGAGAGAGGGGGAAGCAGGCTCCCTGTGAGCAGAGAGCCCGATGTGGGACTCGATCCCAGAACCCTGAGATCATGACCTGAGCTGAAGGCAGAGGCTTAACCCACTGAGCCACCCAGGCGCCCCTTTAGTGTTTCTTTTAACATTTTTAGGCGTGCCTGGGTGGCTCAGTCAGTTAAGCATCTGTCTTTGGCTCAGGTCCTGATCCCAGGGTCATGGGATTGAGCCCTGCAATGGGCTCCCTGCTCAGCTGGGAATCTGCTTCTCCTTCTCCCTCTGCCTCCTTCCCCCGTTCATGCTGTCTCTGTCTCTCTCAAATAAATAAATGAAATCTCAAAGAAGAGGGAAAGAAAACAAGTATTTTTATAGATGGGGAAAAAATAAGAAGAAGAAATGAAAGAAAGAAATGCTGGAGAAGCAACGAAAAAATGTCTGCTTCACTCCCATTTTAACTCTGTCAAAGAAGGAGGTTGATTTCTTGTTTGTTATTTCTGAGGGGATGAAGTGTAGCAGAGATGCTAAATGGAATAAAAGTCATTCTGCCGCTTCCTAGTTTGGAATTTGGGCTACCTTACTTGTTACCTCTTCTCTCTCTCTGCCCCCATGGTCTTCTCCGTCTTGGATATGTGGCCTCCAGAATTCAGCCAAAAAAGGAAATAGGAAGTTAGGGTCCCCATTAGCAGGAGGACATGTGAATCTACTTCCTGATCCTGGTCAGAATTCCATAAGTCCACTTGTATGACACGAGCTAGCTAGAGATACCCATTCAATATGGCTGCCAGTCTTTTTTTCCATTGGATGGTCTGGGTAGGAAATTAAGTAATAGATCGGCAGGACTGTGAGGTGTAAGGGCTTTCTGGCCATAGCGATTGCCCTGGCAGACCTGAGAGTACACAGGGAGATTCAGAAGGAGAGAGATGACACTAAGAATCAGTACTTTCTAAGGCAGTAACTTCCTTCTTATCTCCTATAATGCATGTCTTCTATTAGGGACATTCTTAAGGACTGTGGACAAAGACTTTTCTCTGGTTATAAAATCCAGTAATTAAACCAAGGGATGGATAAATATCTAGAGCTTCTATAATTTGTCCCAAGGTTATCTTCTGGTGGTTGCTGATACAATACCAACTTGTCTCCTCAAAAGATGTCCTACAATATTGTAAAATCTCTGCATGAACATTTCCCCCCTCCATAACTACCATCTTTAAGTACCTATTTTCAACTAGTTTTTCAAGAGTAAAATCATTTTCTCCTTCCTTCTAGAATCCTGTTGATAATACTGAATCTCTTCTTATGGAAAGAGATTGGGGGCGCCTTGGTGGCTCAGTCGGTTAAGTGTCTGACCATTGATTTCAGCTTAGGTCATGATCTCAGGGTCATGGAATCAAACCCCTTGTCAGGCTCTATGCTCAGCAGGGAGTCTGCCTGAGATTCTCTTTCCCTAACCCTCTACCCCTTTCCCTGATCTGGTGCATGTGCTGTCTCTCTCAAATAAATAAATCAGTCTATAAAAAAAGAAAGAGAAAAGAAACTAGACTAGACAGTGTATAGCAGAATAGTTTAGATTTCAAACTCTGCTACCAGACCATGGTTCTGGTCTTTCTTAGCAACTTGCAAGGTCATATCCTTAAGCAAGTTACTTAATGTTCCTGAGTGTTAGCTTTTTTTTTTCTTTTTTGGTAGTGTTAGTTTTTTTACCCATAAATAAAAATAATTATAAGCTCATTACCAAAGGACTGTTGTGAGAGTTTGAAAAGATTTGTGTAGCTTCTAGTCTGTGATATATGCTCAAAATGTGTTAGCTGTTATTAACTTTGTGTCTTCAGTGGCAGCAAGCACAGGACCAGAAAAATAAATATGTATTTGATTGTATAGAACCAAGTAAGAGATCTGCAGCTGTCTAGGTATTTAGAACACAATGCAAGGAAAGCATCAAGAAGCAAGTAAACCACTGCACTCAGACACCATGTTTTATAAAAGATGTGTCCCTAGAGAAACTTTCACATCTTCAACTAGTCGTGAAGAAGTATGGTCTTTCCTTCAGCCATTCCCTTGACTAGCTCCTTTTCCTCATCTGCACTGGTTTCTGTGAATGCTTAGGAAATCTTTAGACATTTTCTTTTCCTGTAAAAATGTGCTAAATTTCTTTGAATAAAAGCCATTCTCTTTTGTCTGTTTCCTTACGTTTTACAGAAAAATCTATAGGATTTTGTGGCTCAACCATGGTATCTGTTTAATTTGGGAGGGGAGGGATGTATTTTATTTCTGTCATGGTTTATTAGAATGATGAAAGGGTGCTAAGTGTGGATTGCTCATCCTTTATTCCCTAATTCCTAGAGAGAAAACAGTTAAGGACAAACAGAAAATTTCCTTAGACTCACCTTGCTCAGAATCCACACGGGTTTCATGCCCTTGTGCTCACTGTTGTGGGGGATGAAGAGCGTCATCAGCCAGCCTTTGACCATGGTCCTAGCCTGTTCAGTCAGTCACCAACTTTACAAAATGATAGGAAACAATAAAGTCAAATTAGAGGAGAGGAAGAGAGAGAAAGGGAGAGAGACAGGAACAGAGACAGGGAGGGAGGGGGGAGAGAGAGAGACAGAGACAGGAAGGGAGGGAGGGAGGGGGAGAGAGAGAGGGTGACACACAAATCCAGCAAACTTTTATTTCCACATTTTGTCTACTCTTGAAGCTTATTTTATTTGGACTTCAGTTGCATCAATCTTCATTTTTAATTACTTTGTAGAAGATAGTCAATTTTTTTTTTTCATGGTCCAGGTGATAAATCTTCACAGTCTGTTGGGTTTTGCAAAGTTGTAAATGGCTAATTTATTTTACATTTATTTTTCTGCCAGGGTTGAAGGGCCATATCGGACTTTGCATTTGGCACGAACTTTTAGCGCCTTTTCTGCGGCAGCATTTATTCTCCTCACTGACGTTAACTCCCTCAGAAAGCTCATGAATATTAAAAGCTAGCATCTGGTAGTTGACTTTATCTTCTTGTTGTGTCGTATGTGCAGAGGTATACCTCCCCAGCCCTCTGTGAGAACTGAGGAGCTTCCCCCAGATGCTGAGGATATTGGTGGCTCATAGCACTTAGCAGAATCCCTCTGTGAGTGATGTTAGCAGCCAGAGTTTCTTCCAAGGGGAGGTCAAGCCCTCTGTCTACCATCTGGACACACCCTACCCTGATCAGCACAGGCTTATGAAAGCCAGGCCTTTTGCCTCAAAGGGAATGCTTTAGAAGAACATCCCATTTCTGTGGGGTTGATTGAGGCCTTTCTTGGGACTAAATATTTCTATCTCTTTTTCAAATGTGTTGATCTTGAGAGCATTTTCAAGGAACTACTGTCTTTATAGGTTTTGTTATTATTTAGGTGTGAAGGAGATGATTGCCACTGAGAAGATAGTTATTCAGTTCTCAAGAAGAGGGGCCCCACTACACAATGGTGGGCAGCATAGCAAGGCTCTGGGGTCAGTCAGGAGGCAGTGGGAGAGGGAGGTCCTATGAGCAAGAAGGGTTAATGGGATTTTCAAGCAAAGGGACAAATGAGGCAAGTTTTGTAAAAAAAAAAAAAATGTCTACTCACGGCTACAGAGGCTGCCCTTACTTGCCCGGTACCTGGCCCTGGGGTGGTGAGGACAGGTGGTTGGGGGTGTAAACTCTTAGGTTTGTTATTGTTAGGTTTGTTTTTAGGATTGTTATGTTTGCCTTTAAAAAGCACACTTGTGTGGACACCTGGGTGGCTCAGTGGGTTGAGCCTGTCTTCAGCTCAGGTCATGATCTCAGGGTCCCTGCATCGGGCTCTCTGCTCAGCAGGGGGAGCCTGCTTCCCCTCTCTATCTGCCTGCCTCTCTGTCAAATAAAATTTTTAAAAAATCTTTAACAAGCACACTTGTAGTCAGAGTAGTTACTATCTCTAGAAATTGGGCAGCCCCCCTAGTGTTGGCCAAGCCCCAAATGGCAAAGCATCGGAGTAGAGAAAATGAAAGTCAGGTCTGAGACAACTTCCTACGCATATATCTTCATCTCAGATTCTGTCTCCCCGGGAACCATATCTAGAGTGTCTTTCATCTTGATACCCACAATGCACGATGTATAGGCTCATAGTCCTCCGAATGTTGTAAGGGCAAATGCTTAATAACTGAGTTTTCAAAAGGAAAAAAAAAAAAAAGCCTTAATCAGTGGCAGTTGCCAGTTTGCATGGTGTAATGCTTCTGTCATGGGTGATTTCAAGCCATTATTGATGTCACTGCAAGTGGAGCTGGGAAGAGATGCATTCAGTTGGTCCTGAGGAGCCCGTGGGAGCTGGCTTCAGCGTCTCACTGGCACATCCTCAGAGAGAAGGAAGACGTTTTTATGAAGCATTTCCACCAGCTAGGTGATAGCAAAACACTACGTCACTAGGACTTCATGAGTTTTCCTCCTAATTCCTTACATACCGTTTCCCATATGTTGTAGGTTTACAACCCGGTTTTCTCCAGGGTTTGTTCTAACATAATTTGGAAACTGTTTTTGTGAAGGCCATACTTTATTTAATGATTAATGAGAAAAAGACAATGTAATTTGTTTACACGTATTTCTTTAGAAGTCTGCACTCAAAAATCATGAAGGGTAAGAAAGACTCTTAAATCACTAAAGCTTTAAATATACCTTACACAATCTTGTTTGTACAAAAATATAAGTTAAATATAAACATAAAGCAATCATGGTAATTTTATTCAAATCTGTTTCATGTGATCTCCAGTTCTATATAAAAGTTTCTCAGTTCTGTTATTTGTGAGGAGATCAGTACCAGATTGAATTACTATCTCTTGGCATTAGGCCCTTAAAAGCTTAGTTCAACATTAATCTTTCACATGATTAAATGCATTTCCTAATTAGAGGTTACCTAAATGTTGGAGAAAACAAATGAGAAGGGCAGAATGTTCATAAACCAACAAATAGCATGGCTATAACGTATCATAGAACATAAATACATCTGTAGAGTAAGCGTGTATTACATACACACATGGATGCCTGCTTACACGTGAGCCCATACACCCACGAGTGCTCACATATCTAGTCATAAAGCAACGCCTAATGGGATGCAGTTTCTGGATCATTCTTTTAGTTGTGCATTTTTTTTCCCTCCCTTGCCATCCTACCCCTCTTGAAGACAGTATGGAGAAGATGATGACCAAATTCTTCAAGGTATCTTTTTCTCAAGTGTAGTAAATTTCTCTGCCATGTCCTATGTCAAGATAATCAGCCTTTTCTGGGCCTATGTTGTAATCAGAACCTGCATCCTTGAAGACATTAATCCCAAGGCTATGCAGTACCTGAAGGGAAAATTCAAGAGATGCTTTGTTAATTTCTGAAACAGAGCTCCACCAGCACCGAAGGAAATACTTTAATACACCATTTTTTTGTTTTTGTTTTTGTTTTTGTTTTGGCTTTGGTTTATACCTTGTGCAATCTTACATGAGGTCTATCTGTACCATCCCCTTGACTAACTCTAAGATAGCATGGCAGCAGCTTGTTGCCCTTTGAATTCTCAGTAACCAGGAATTTCTTACCTAAAATATCTAAACTCCTTAATATAGTGTTAAGAGGATTTCCAGAAGCAGGTCTCATTATTAGTGGTGCCTCTGTACAGTTTGATACCATTAAATGTCTTAGATCTTCATCTCCTATTGTCTCACACATATATTATAAATGGTACAGCTATCCTTGACTATAAATACAGGCACCAATGAAAGCTATGTTACTCTGTGCAAAAGCATCTTTTTCATGGTCTTTCCCTCAAGCTGCTGTGATACTCTTCTCTGCCAATGGAACAGAATAGCCTGGAACAGGATCTTTTGTTCCATATTTTTAATTAGAGCAATCCCTGCTATTGTATGTGTTCTTGTGAAGTTAACCAAGTGAGCAGGTGCTCCAAGCCGGTGGTGTCTTGGAAGGGGACTCCTCTGTAGCCAAAACCCTGTAACTTGTATACCAACTAGGTGATCATAATTTTCTAAGAAATATTTTACCAATATTGTCTTTTGCTTTCTAGAATTTGTAGCCACTGTGATTGGATACCAGGACTGAACAAGAATAGTCTCAATCCACCTTGTAAGCCAGTAACACTCTGACTCTGTGTTTTCTACTATGAAGAGAATATTTCCTCTGGCAGTGGCAGAACCCTCAGGAACAACATTTATTTCTCTTGGAAGATGTCTGTCATATTTCTTAAAAATGTAATTCCATCCCTTTTCATTAAAGACACCATCTTGGGGCACCTGGGTGGCTCAGTAGGTTAAGCCTCTGCCTTCGGCTCAGGTCATGATCTCATGGTCCTGGGATCGAGTCTCACATCGGGCTCTCTGCTCAGCAGGAAGCCTGCTTTCCCCTCTCTCTCTGCCTGCCTCTCTGCCTACTTGTGATCTCTGTCTGTCAAATAAGTAAATAAAATCTTTTAAAAAATAAAAATTTTAAAAAAAAGACACCATCTGGGAAAGTTCACTAATCTTTTATTTTGCAGTGTCTCTTCTGCTGTGCATCCTACCTAGGGAAATTTTTATTTCAGACTCCATCCTTTTCACTTCTGTAAGTATGACTGGGTCTCTTTTAGATCTCCTGAGCTTGTACTTAACTCAGTCTTTCTTCCAGCTTGTTGAGTGGATCAGCTGGAGCGCTGTCCATGTTTTTTTCTTACTCTGGGTGGTGGATACATGGTGTCTTCTTTATATTACATATATTATATTATATTATATTACATTGGTAAATTTTACATTTCTATTTGATGCACTTTTCTACATGTGTATTGTATTTCAAAATGAAACGTTAGATGGTTCAAGAAATCATACAAGCTCCACATTCGAAACATCCCCAGTTCAGATATTTCTCATCATTTCCACCATTTCTATCCCCATCCAACCCTTCATCGTTCCTTAACCTGACAGTAGTCAGCACCACCCCACTGGACTTGTTTCTTCTGTCCTTGCCCCTCCAGTCCACTTTGAGCTCATAGGCTAATGACATTGTTTTCACATCCAAGTTGGATCATGTCATTCCTCTGCTCAAACCCTGACGGCCTCCCATCTAATTAGAGTCAAAGTCAAAGACTTTTTGTATCTTCTGTAGCATTAAAAATGATGATTTCTATAGCAAAAAAATGATCCGACATCCTCTTATCTCGAACTTTTTTCTTCCAACATGTTCCCTCTACATTAGCTACACTAGCCTCCTGCTTGCTCACCTTCCTCAGAGGCTTTGCACCCCATATAGCCTATGTCCCGAATACTCTTCCCATGTGGCTCCCTTCCATATTCCCATCAACTCTATATTCACATTTTATCTTTCTTTTTTAATTTTTTAATTTTTTATTTCTTTTCAGCATTTTATCTTCTTTGTGAGACGATTCTCATTTCCTGGGTTAAATTAGTGTCCTCCCATATGCACCCATATTCGCTTTTCTATTTTTTTTTCTATTTTTTAATTTTTTTGTGTAGTACTTGCCACCATCAGTCATACTGTGTATTTTACACTCCTTTGTTCTTTATCTTCTTCAACCTGAACATAAACTTTGTAAGGGAAATGATTTTGATCACTTTTAAAAAATTAATAGCTTGATGTTTTAGTGCCTATATCATGGTCTCATGTGAAGTATGTACTCAGTAAATATTTGTTGAATGAATACTCTTAAATCATTATTCTCTACTTTCAGGTAATTTGTCTTCTTTGAAATTAAAAAAAAAAGCCTCTATTGTTTATTTCAGTGGCTTGTACATAATGTGCAATTAATAGCTGTTTGTTGAATGAATGACTCCTTGCCTAGCTAGTGGCAATGTAGTCCTGTTTTCCTAATGGTTACAGATGGGGAGTAGGAGTATGCACTCTGATGTTCTATTCTTGGCTTTTTCTCTGACTGCATTCAATATGCATGAATATTCATTAGCTGTTTATTTGGGGACGGAAAGATCAAACACTCATTTAGTAAACATGTTGGTATGGAAAACACTGGACAAGCCACTGCCGATTAAAACAAAGACCACATATTCTAGCAGGCTCCCAAAATATGCCTATAAAATGAAATGTGTCCCTGCATTCTAGGGCATGCTGCTAAATGTGCATTTGCATATGCAGATACTGGATTCTGCCCACAGATCAGTTAATTGCCAATACAAAGCAGCCGCTGAGGACATACTTGCTTCTCTTGTAAAGGCCAATACAGTTGTGTGGGCCACAAATGAAATGCATGCTGTTGGATCTGCAGGAATAGTTTCAGAGACTGGACACAATTACCTCTTTGTCAAAATAAATTAGGGAGCTGTTGGTGTCTGTTCTAAAATCCCTCTGATTTCTCAAACAGGAAATACTGCTTGTTTTCCATGAAAATATGCTGCTGGCCAGAGAAAAACCAAAAAACTACCTTAGCACCTCAACCCTGGCACATTTGGAATGACAGCCATCATTCACCTATCTTCATTTGTGCCTGCAAGAGCCACAGAGTCCCCAGAAGGAGAAGTCATGTGATCTTGCTGCTGGGTCACAGTGTTCCGTGGCAGTGGCACTGTCCAGTTTTGACCCTGCTCCACGTAGGAAGAAATCTCTCTGAAATGCAATGGCCGGCCCTACAGAGAGGACTTAGAAGCCGACCGATCAGTACAGTCATAGAACTCTTTCCTATTTTGTGAGGATCTACTTAAAATATTTAAGAAATGTTAGAGTAGGTGTCTGATCTACCATCATCAGCAGGCCCAGAAAAGTGAAGGGAGGGACTTGTCCAAAGCCACAGAACTAGTTACTCAAAGGGTGGGATTAAAACCCAGGTCATCTGACTTCTGTTACCATGGTCTTTCCACTGTGTTACTGTCACAGTCAGGGGCCTGCCTGTTAATCACCCTGGCTCTCTGATGTTCACATTTCTAGGAAGTCACCCAAGAAACAAATTAAAAATGTAGATCTTTGGGACTTGCTTTTCAGGAACTCTAATTTGGAAAGTCAGAGGTAGAGCCTAGGAATTATGCTTGAACATGTACCCTGGGTGAATTTAGTGTAGGTAATATCAGGCCATAACTTGAGAAATTCTGGTACCTGGCAGAATACCATCAGGGAAGATAGATGGCACATAGATTAGACCTGTGCTTATCATCTTGGCCTTGCCACTTCCTGACCAGGTGTATTTGAATGGTTTTATTTCACAGCTTCTCTGAGTCTCAGTTACCTGACCTGTAAAATGAGAACTCACTAGGCTCTTGGGAGAATTGTATATATATAAGTATGTGTGTGTATGTGTAAAATACAGTGTGCCTTATGCACAGTACATGCTTAATAGATGCTAGTTACTGTTACTGATTTTCTATCATACAGTTTTAAGTATTTTTTAAGTAGCAAGTGGTATTATTGGCATTTTGGGAGAGCAACTAAATCATTTAACAATTTCATTTACACATGTAAGTAATATAGTGTATGTAAAAATATAATATAAATATATTTCCCTTTGGCTCTACCCTAGTCTCTATTGTTTCTCCCTCAGCCCCACCAAATCTATAACAGAAAATACCTGTGTGGGAGAGCAGCTATGATATCAACGAGATTGTTCATCTGTTCTTAAAAATGTTATGTTCTCTTTCCTTCCAGTGGGGCCCTAACTAGAATGGCCAATGGCATTCAGCAGGCCTGGTGAGAACTCTCACTTCTGATAGAGAGGAGATATGTTTAAGTAATTTAGACATTTCAGTGTGTTTATTCCCACCTACACTGGAGGTCTTTCGGTCCAGCGAGCTTGTCAAGTGCAGTGAAAATAGACTCAACCTAGGTTTTCATTTCTATGTATAAGCCTACAGGATCCTGAAAAAGTCGACCGAGAGAGAAAGTAAATAAGGGCCTCAGATCATCCAAAATAGTGACTTGAGTGCTACTTTATCATCAGTTCTAAAATAACTTGATTGCAAAGAGTCTGAGGCTAGATGGTAGAAATAAACTCAAGTGGGACATGACATATATGCCAGGGAAAGTGGAGATGGATGTCTGAGAATTTTGAGCAACTTTGGGGCTCTCTGAGTGCTTTGATGGCACACATCACCTGGACATCAGACACTCTGTGATTGACCTTCCACTGTTTTTTAAAAAGTCTGTAGAGGAGCTTGGCTAGAGGGATGCATTTTATTAATGAAAATGCGCCCTAAAGATCCCGTTCTGGCTGGCGCTGATAGTAGTGGTGATTTCAGCATTTGCAGAACATGAAAGGGTCTCTCTTTTTTTCTTCTAAAAATCCAGGTAGGGGGGCGCCTGGGTGACTCAGTGGGTTAAAGCCTCTGCCTTTGGCTCAGGTCATGATTCCAGGGTCCTGGGATTGAGCCCCGCATCGGGCTCTCTGCTCAGCGGGGAGCCTGCTTCCCTTCCTCTCTCTCTGCCTGCCTCTCTGCCTCCTTGTGATCTCTGTCAAATAAATAAATAAAATCTTTAAAAATCCAGGTAGGGAGCATAGCGGGAGAATGCAGGACCATGGAGTTGAAGAAGGCCGGAATTTCAATACAGTTCCATACTTTCCTGATGTGTGAAGTTGGGCAGACTTCTTGTGATTTTGAAGGTTCAGTTTCCTCATCTTTAAAACAAGAGTCGGTCACTGTCCTTAAAGGGTGGCTTAGAATAATGTATGAAATACATTATTATGTATTAAATACATATACGTAAATATATGTATATCTGTATATACATATATTACATATACATATATGTAAATTATTTAATGTGTAATTTAATTATATAAAGCACCTGAATCATAGCAGATGATCATCAGTAAATGTTTTCTGCTTCACAGCAGGATCACTGGTAATAAAAGTATCAGAAGAAGCAGGGCACTTTTCATAACAATGTGGCCTAATTCTACTTTAATCTTCTGTCTAAACTTTATATCTAGGTTGTTTGAATGATAGCCTACTCAAAAATGCATTTTCCCAACAGAAATAAATAAATGATGAAAATGTCAAAGAGAAGGAAGAGATTCAAAATAGTCTAGGATATTTTAAACACATGAAGACCAACAGAACAGGCCAGAGTATATGCAATCTATGCCTGTGCCTCAGACCTGTAGTTATTACTACACTTTTTGGTCAGTAGGTAGGGTCTCCATCTGAATCTGCTTTAAAAACAGATAATAAACCCCAAATGCTTTTATCCATTGCTAGAATTGTCAGATGCCAAGGCCCTGAGCAAAATGCTTAGATGACTAGATTGCTATCACTCCCTCCCCAGATGGGGTAGGATAGAGACGAGTTCCAGGTTTCCAGAGGCCAGCTGAGCCTTCCTGAGTGCACTTCACCTTCCTCTCCGGGGCCCAGCTGTCCTATTGTTCATCCTCCTTTGGACCCATCAAATGTTGCTTGCTGGAAGGACGTAAAAAGTTTAGGGTTTAAGTGTCTGATGCAATTTTGTACATCTTCTCAAGACAGTATTTTTGTGGGATTGAAGAAGAGTAAATCTCTGTATATTTAACACTCAGGCTTAACTAATGAAGGATTTAATGCATACAGTTTCAAATTTTTTAAAATAAATAGCCATTTTCACACGCACACCCAAAACTGCTACACTGTATACTTATTTATAAACTGCTCTTACATACTGAGCAATTCATTTCATTATATTTTTACATCGTAATTTTAATAGCTATAAGTTATTACATCATGTTACCATTCTGAACTTGGGTCTCCTAGTTGGAAAGGTAATTGTTCCTAAGACTTGGCTTCTGAGAGCTAAATAGAGATTAATATTTTCATAGAGTAATACTTTGAGAATTTCATGACAAATTTCTTAACGTTATAGAAATAAAATTGCCAGCTCATACGGTATGCAAATTTTTGAGAAGTGGTAACATATTATCAAAGTGAAGATTCCCATCTAAGTGAAAGAGAATGAACACTTTCCCACTGTTCCTGTCACGGGGTATCATTATTAAAAGCAATCTAGAGGACATGTGGACTCACAGCACATTTTTTTACCCGATTATGTGGCCGATCCGTGGTAATGATGGAATATCATTGCCTCCTGCTCTGTTGAAAGGCTATTTTGTCCTCTGTTTTGTTGCCAGTGCTGGCCCTCTCACAGCTAGAGTCGGCAGCTGTGGACATCTGCAAGCTTACTAAGAGTGCCGTGAGAGCATGGTGAAGGAAACAGGCTTCTCTTTCCCTCTGTACTAACAAAGACATAATTTAACAGTTTCTGAGGGCCAACGCAGTGATGCAACCCCAGTGGGTTTCCTTTAAGAAGGAAACTGCATGTGTTCACGTCTTTCTATTTTAACAGTGCAATAAACACTTACAAATAATGTTGCGATGCTGCTAGAAATAGAAGTATTCAAAGATAGGGCCTGTACCAAATGTCAGTGTGTACAAAAAATCCAATCACCATTATAATCAGATAAGGCCTCTTTCTCCCTGTGGGCAATAGGTTGTTTTTCAAGAAAGCTTTTTTTTTTTTTTTTTTAAAGCTATGAAAAGCAAAATCAATTCTTGCTTTATTTTTATCTGAAATACTTACAAAACCATTTTTTCCCTTCTGTAATCTGAAGTGGGAAAACCAAACTGAAATTGCCTTTTTTTTTTTTAATGGAAGTGCATATAATTAACAGTTGCCCCAGGTGGTCCTATAACTTGGAGATACATGGTTTGCTTTGGAGGCCTCCGTTTTTACAGAAACGATCTGACAGGGGTAATTAGATACAAACTCTAGCATCATTTCCTCATGAAGTAATAGGAAAATAAGACAAAAATCATCTAAGTATTAAAGGCATTCGGTCTCCATTCTAGGCTCTTGTCTCTTCATATGCGGAACCCTCTTCCTTAACCATCTCCATCCCACACACTGCTTCAGTCACCATGGATTTGACAATGACTGCAAATGTGTATCTCTCAAGCAGAAATTCTCTTTTTAGCTCCCCATAAATTTTAACGTCTCATCTGGTAGTTCCCTAGTGCCCACAGAACACGACAAGTCTGAAATCCATAAGCTTCTCCCTTAAAATGGGTCTTCTCCTACCCTGCCTGAGTGTAGCAAAGAGTAGTAGACACCCCATCAGGAAATCTCATCCTTTTCTCTGTCTACATCTCTTAAATGCATCCATTTCTTCACAGCCGGCCCTTGTCTGGATTCAGCTGCTGCTTCTGGTACCTGCATGGGCCTCCTCCCTACAAGCCACAAGCCACCGTAGTTAGTACCCTTGACTCCCAGTCTCCCTCCCCTGCCCCTTCCCTACCCTTTCAAGGGTCTTCTCCTAAGAACAGTGGGAGTAGTCTTCTTAGACCTCAAACACGATCACGTCACTTCCTACTTAAAGTGTTCTAAGGAATACTCATTCATTGGTGTTATTGAAAAATGTCTTGACAAGACCTGCTCAGGCATGGGCTTTTCTGCCTATTTTACCATTCTTATTTTTCATTATTCTCTGTTCATTTCTTGTGCTAAAGCCACACTCTCCTTCTTTTGGTTTCTCGATCGCATCATGCTGTCACCTGACAGAGGCCTTTGCACACCTGCCACACAACTCCCCCCCCCACATACGCACCCCTCCCCCCCAACCCAGGACATGCTTGTCTTACTTTCTCTTCTGTTTATCTCTTGTAACTCTTCCATCTCTCACCTCCAGCATCACTTCCTTGGGAAAATTTCGACCAATCATTCTAGGAAAGATTTCTCTAGTCTCTGCTTTCACAGAATTGCATTTCCTTCCCTCATATTACTTAGGCCAATTTTATAATTACACACGTGTTATTTGGAATTATTTGATTAATGTCTGCCTGTGAGACAGAAGCTCTGTGAGAAGGTGGCCTGTATTAGTTTACTAGGGCCCCTGTAAAAAGTTAACACCAAATGAGTGGCTTAAACAACAGATGCTCATTGTCTTACTGTTCCAGAGGCTAGAAGTCTGAAATCAAGGCATTGCTAAGGCTGGTTCTTTCTGAACTCTGTGACGACAGGACCTCTTCTTGGCCTCTGTCCTTGGCTTAGAGTTGGTCACCTTCTCCTTGCGTCTTCACGTCGTCTTCCCTCTGTGTATATCTATCCAATGTCCAAATTTCTGCTTTCTGTGAGGATACCGGTTATATTTGATTAAAACTTACCCTAATGACCTCATCTTAACTAATTACACATGCAGTGCCCTATTTCTAAATAAGGTCACACTCTGATGTACTGGGGATTAGGACTTCAGTACCTAAATTTTGGGAGATAGAACTCAACCAGCAGCAGCGGCCACGTCTGTCTTGTCCAGCTGCGTGTCCCTAGTGCTCAGCGGTGTCTGAATCATAAGTGAACAGACAAAGGGTATTTCTTAGCATTCATGCAGTGACAATTATCAGAAGCAGGGATTAGATCCTTAACATGGCAGGATAATTCCTGTATTATTTCTCCTCTTCCATCTTTACCATAAATTTTTCTTTAAAAAAAAAAAATAGAGCAGGGATACATTCAAAGACAATTTTTTAGTACAACATCATGTAGCTAAAATGGTTACCTGAACTCAGTGATGTGACTGTACCAGAGAGACTGGCCCTTTGTGGGAATTCAGTACATTTTTATGTAAGAGAAATGAGTGGATGGAGACAATGGCAGAGATGGGGAGGAGACACTAGTCCCAGTGGCTTTATGGACTTGAAAACACAGCCTGGAGAATGACCAGAGATGCCTGCTGTTCTTCATGCCTGAAACACCAAATGTGACATCGCATTTTCCAAAGATAGCGGCTGCAAATCTCCCTCCCTGCGCTCTTCAGCACTGTGGTTTTGTCATTCCCACACAAGACAGTCTGTCACTCCATACCATGGAAACTGGGCAGGCTTGTGACTACCTTGAGCAACACAATGTGGCCAAATGGACACTGTGCCAGTTTGTGCCTTCACCTGGCCCAGCAGTTTTCATTATTTTCTCTTGAAAGTTAAGCACATGTAAGAAGTGTGACTCTCCTAAGATCATCCATTGTCAGAAGACCAAGCCTCATGGAGAGGCCCATGGAAGAGGCCAGACTATGTGGAGAGAGGGAAGGAGGACGGGAACGGTGGGAGGGCCAGATCTGAGTAATGAGGCCATTGTGGATTCCAGCCTCACTGAGCCTGCCCCATGACTCCCACCCCAGCTGCCGTCTGACTGAAACCTCACGAGAAACTGTGGAGGCAAACAGCCCTGCTGACCTGAGTCTCCCCTCAGGGCTGGTGCACAGAATATTACATTGTTGTTTTAGGAGAGCCAGTTTTCGGGTGGTTTGTTATGCAGCAGTAAGTAAGCAAAAGTGTCCAGTAAATATAAAAGCCTTGCATATAGCAAGTCCTAAATGCCTTCTTTTTGGTGAACACATGCGCTTGTCTCCAGGGTCCAAAGAGAATGGAAGGAAAGAAAACAAAGAAAGGGATCTTTTGTGCAAGATGTGAAAAACCTCCTAGTGCAAGTTTCCTGTCAGAATGTTTTTCTTTGAAAAGCCTCCTCCACTGGAAAGCTTTCAAGACTCTAAGAGAGCTGACCTTAAATGTGTCTTTCCACTGTCAGGTCAGGCAACCAGCTTAGACCTCGGGGACTGCAGAGTCTTTATGAGGGAGTTCTGGATAGTGAGAACGAGAGGTGTGAGATAATTTCTTGGTTGGCAGCTGGAAACTGAGAATTTCATTCCTAGAAAGTGTTAAGATTTGAAGAGAAGGCATTTAGGCACTTGAATTCAGTGTCTCATTAAAGTGGTACCCTCTTCATCGCCCCGCCCCTACCCAAAACCTCCCTCTGGATCATTTCGCTAAGTGCAGCGTTTTTATATAACTAATCCGAGTGATGAACAATCTGTTGTTGGAGACTGACCACAGGCAAATGAGTCAGCCTCGAGTTGCCTTAATTTTCACTTGCCGGAAAGGCCAGGGTGATAGAGGTAATCATTCCTTTATCGATCAGTTTTACATAGGATTAAGAGAGCTTTATGCATCAAAGCAGACCCTTGCTTGTAGAAATAAGCAAATCTCAGATTTTAAAATTAAACAAAACAAAACAAAACCAAAAAACCTACTTTCACACCTAAATGCAAAATTGTCCAGGTATGGGAAAAATTGTTAGGTTAGAGCTCTCGAAATATAATGCTCCATCTTTATGTGTACGGACACATCACCACAGCTTTATTGTACATCCATACCCTTACTCATACCTTATGCACACACACACACACACACACACACACACAAGTGCACATATACACACATCTTTTCAGAGGTTAGACCTCAACTTTTCTAACAACACTCACATAATCCACTTCCAATCTCTTTTTTGTCTTTTAAAAATTAGATCAGGGGGTGCCTGGGTGGCTCAGTGGGTTGAAGCCTCTGCCTTTGGCTTGGGTCATGATCCCAGGGTCATGATCCCAGGGTCATCATCCCAGGATCGAGCCCCGCATCTGTCTCTCTGCTCACTGGGGAGCCTGCTCCCCCACCCACCGCTCCCGTCTGCCTCTCTGCCTACTGGTGATCTCTGTCTGTCAAATAAATAAATAAAATATTTAAAAATAAATAAATAAAATAAAAATGAGACCAGTGCACCTATTGGTAGTCAAGAGCCATGTAATTTACATTATTTACATCCAGGCTGGGTAGTGTTCAAAGGCTATACCACACGTAAACATTTACAGGATTATGTCCGGAGAAGTGTAGAAGAGCTTGTAATTTCCCACACACACACACATTTTACTTTTGAAAACCTGGTAGACTAAGCATAAACTGTTCAACTATAGTCCTTTATAATCTAAGCCTCGTCGTCAACCAGACCATTTTATTACTGTCGTTTATATCTCAGAAATCACCAACATGCAAATGTCTACCGTAGGAAAATACTTAGAATTGTCTACTGTTTCTTCACTATAAACATGTAATCCTTTAAACGTTTTGGACTAGTGGAACACCAAGGCCCAACGGGAGTTCTGTCATACCACATGTGAGTGATTAAGAAAATGAACTTATTTAAAGTCCATAGTCTCTCATGGTTCACGGCGGCAGGTGGGAGGTTGGGGGAACCAGGTGGTGGGTATTGGAGAGGGCATGGATTGCATGGAGCACTGGGTGTGGTGCAAAAACAATACTGTTACGCTAAAAATAAATTTAAAAAATAAAAAAAAAAGAAAATGAGCTTATTTAAAAGAAATAATGGTTATTAGTGGACAAATCAGTGGCGGTTTCATAGGCAGGTATTCTGCAAACTTTCTGGCTGCATCTTTCTATGGCTGAATATATATTCTCTTAAAGCAGTACATCAGCAAAATGTACATACATACCTATGTGTGTACATATATACATATTATTATCTATATTCTAATATTATATTACTATATATATTACTATATATTACTATAGTAATCTATTACTATACATATACATATATATGTATAGTAACCTTTGCAACACATTCTTGGTCATTTTCTGGTACTCTGTGTCTCTTGTTGCCAAGCTTTAGAAGTACTTTTTCTTTCTGCTTTAGACATTAGGTGATTCTGGACTCTAAGGGGTGTGAGGAGTACTGAGAAGACCTTCTAGGGAAATATTAGACATTACAACCCACCTGTCTGGGAAAGTTTTGTTCTAAGATTGTCCCATGTTCCTCATCTGCATTTCTGCATTCCAGTGCTATGTAAACTAACCTGGGCTGCACCATGCATTCTGAGGGACCTGGTGCCTGGGCAGTTTCCTCTTACACTTAGCTGCGTAAATAATCCATCTCGGACATGACGGTCAAGGAGAAGACTCATGACCAAACCACTGAAAATCAAACCTCTTCATCAGAGGCTCCCAGGCAGTTAAAGAAGATGGAGCAGTCTCTAAGAGGTCTTTCTGTTGTTGTCTTTCAAAGAGAATGGGAGACAGAGGGTGGTCTAGCCCCAGAGTGTAACTGTGGCATCCAGCATAGCCCTTAGGAGGGTGGGAGGCCTTGGATAGATAGATATGGTGCTCTGTGCCTTCATCATTTTCTTCAAGGAAACAGATCTCAGTGCTGCAGACCTGAGCAAACAGGAACTCTCATCCTCTATCGGTCAAGCCCTCTTCTCCTTCTGACCATTTGTTGGTCCTAGTAAATGTATCCAAAAGACGTAGCAGAAGTTTATGGACTTAAATTCTAGAAAGTTGTTCTTGGTTTTACATTTCTTAACTTCACTGTGCACATCACCTTAATGAGATAGTAGAGAGGAAGCCATGAGTTTTGACATCAAAGAGAGTAAGATTTGAATCTCAACTGTGTCCTACTTGCAAAATATGGATAATAATGTTTCCCCTAAAGTAATGTGCTTTTTGGACTGAATGTGATGATACCCAGAGGGCTCAGCACATATTATAGTTTAATGAATTACTAGAATTGTTGATTTTCACTGGTCTTACTATTATAGGGCTTATAATGTTCTTGTAACAGAAAAAAGTATTTCTATGGTATCAACAACACCAAATTACCTGTAAAAACATAAAAATTTCAGTAGTAAGAGATATTACTTTTAAAAAAAGAAGTAAAACTACAGTTTTCCCAAATATAAAAGTCTGTATTGTTTTCTAATTATAAAGCTAATATATGCTCATCATAAAATTTAAAATGATAAACAGTTAATATGGTAGAAAGTAAATATCTCTTAATTTTATACCTTCAAGACTTGGGTTTAATCTTTCAGATTTATATAAATGTACATTCACACATACATGCAGGTATGTGGACGAAGATTTTTTACTCTTCTTTGGCTGATCCAGTTTAGCTCTACAGTATGACCTAGAGATTTTTATATGTCATCACACAGAGCTCATTATTCTTTTTTTTTAAAAGATTTTATTTATTTATTTGACAGAGAGAGAGAGAGAGATCACAAGTAGGCAGGCAGAGAGAGAGGAGCAGGCTCCCCACTGAGCAGAGAGCCCGATGCGGTTCGATCCCAGGACCCTGAGATCATGACCCGAGTCGAAGCCAGAGGCTTAACCTACTGAGCCACCCAGGTGCCCCAGAGCTCATTATTCTTAAATCCTGCATAGTCTCCCAGTACTTTGATAAACTATAATTTCATATATTATAATGCTGGACATGAAGATTATTTCAAATTTGTAGCAATCAGAAATTATGATAAAATGAAAGATACATGCTAGAGAATGGCTACCCATTTTTCTAATCTTTTAACAGAATTAATAAAGTAGTTTCAGCTGGATTGATATTAAAATTCTTTTTATATTAATAATGAACAAGATAACATTTTAAACATCTTAAAGCCACTTAAATGCTAACACATATTTTAAAGGCCAGAGTGTTCTTTGCCCACATCACAGCAAAAGTTTAAGCACATATTTGCAGGATATATCTTGAAAGAGAGAAATGTGTCAAAATGAGATAAACGAAAATATTTCAATGACATTTACCATCAGATGAAGTAGACATTACCACGGATGTAGGAAAAATGGAGGCACCCGAGGCATTTATTTTGGGGATTTGAGGAGAAAAAGTGACCCTAGCCAGTCTTAATGATAATCAAAAGAAGAATATGGTATGAGAGGATCACAAGTTAAAATGAGTTGCATTGTGAGAAATGGTTTTGTTTGCTTTTAATTCTCACAAATAGTGAAATACATTTCAGAATGCATGACAAATCTTATAAAACAGACAAGGTATCAGAAACTGACTATAGATAAATACTGTGCCAGTTTTCATTTTAAAAAAGAATCACTTTAAAAACTATAAATTAGCAAACCTGATTCTGATCACAAAGAAAAATTCATGGATAGCTTACTCACTGCCAGACTCGTGAGTGTACGGAAAACAAAATGGTGTCCACTAGACACCCATGGGTGCCCATAATGAACAAATCATATTATTAATAGTCTAGTTTTTAAGTTTTTCCAAATAGGCAGATGATAGGGATTTCATCAATACAACTGAGCAGAAATATCACCAAAAAGTTTTGACAAAGTCATGCTTGCTCTGCTGTGGGTAGGATGATGTATGAATGACCAGATTTTTAAGCTCTTCAGAAGAATGACTCTAAAGTTATTCCTTAATGGTTTTTCTTTATAAAGCTTTCATCAGTTACTTGGATAAAACCAAAAGTGAGCTCTATTTTTTTCAGATGACTCAAGGCTAGGGAGAACAAATGGGTACAGAAACAAAACTTTTACAGAGTGATTTGAAACATGATTAGGAATTAAAAGCAAAAATCATAACCTTGAAATCTCACAGTTGACTCTTACAACCAACTTCCCCTTGCTTCTATCATGCTGTTGAATTCAATGAAGGACATAGTTCCTGTCCATATGATCGCACAAAATTTGAAATAACTGGGCTACAGTTTTAAATCCATTAAAAATAAACTGTTCAGCCTTGGGCAGGTTAATTAATAATTTATCTTGGAAATAAGATTGAATTCCCAGTAATACTGTTTATATAAAGTAAAATGCTGACTTCTCTTCATTTTTCTTCTCCCTTGTTCCCATCAGAGTATTTATTGAAAGCCAACTTTAAGACGGGTGCTATGCCAGATGCTATAGATATATTTTTCAAAGATAAGTTAGACAGTTGCCCTGCCACCAAAGTTTAGAATTACATAATTTTGATTACATGGTGTATTGTATAGATGAAAGACTTAAGCATAAAAGAAGATTTTTAATTTTCCATTTTTCTACTTCCCCTAACTGAGGTCTTTTTGGTAAGTTACCGAGACTGTTTTGTTTTGAAGATTTATTTATTTCATAGAGACAGAATGAGAGAGAGAAATGATTTTTAATTCTTTCATCTCCGTTCTTCCAGTTATAACTTTATATCATGGAAATTTTCAAACATACACAGAAATAGACAAACAGTAAAATAAACTCTTATGTGTCCATTATATACCTTCAACAATTATCAACAGGTTTTGCTTATAACTAATTCTTGTTGGTTTTCTTAGCTTGTTTATATTACCATTGTTTTCCCCTCTAAATACTTTTATGCTTTTGATTACGTCTTTGACCCAAAAACTACTGAGGAGAGACAGAATAGTAAAGTGGTCACACACACACACACACACACACACCCCCGCCATCCACCAACCCACCCACCCATTTCCCCTCCACACACACATTGTAATTAGACAGCTTGGTTTAAATCCCACATATCCAAATTACTAGCTGAGTAGCTTGGCACATCTTATGTAATCTCTTTCTTGCCATAAGCTTATTCGCCTGTAAAATGGTAATAATAACAGTATCTATTTAATAAAGATTTTGTAAGGATTAAATGAGCTGATTAAGACAAAAATCTCAGCATGCTGCAAGTATGTAGTAAACATTCAGTAAATGTTAGCTATTATTATTCTGATTTCTAAGTTGTTCGAATTGATTTGTTTGTGCTGGTGTTATTAATTTGTGGCTTTGCGGCATTGATTATGGAGAAAGTAGGCTGCAGCATGACTTTTCTTGATTCTTGATTTATTGATTGAAATTATGCTTCTGGAATAACACAAGGCAGTGTTTTGCAAATATTCTATGGGTCCCTGAAAAGAGGGTCTATTCTTGGTTTATAGAGTAGAGAAATTCACTGGATAGCTATAAATCAGCCTCAATAATTATTTTATTTCCTACTTCCACATTTATTTACAGCCTATTTGATCTTTAAAAAATTGAAGAGTCTTGGGACGCCGGGGTGGCTCAGTGGGTTAAAGCCTCTGCCTTTGGCTCAGGTCATGATCCTAGGGTCCTGGGATCAAACCCCGCCTCAGGATCTCTGCTCAGTGGGAAGCCTGCTTCCTCCTTTCTCTCTGCCTGCTTCTCTGCCTAATTGTGATCTCTGTCTGTCAAATAAATAAATAAAATCTTTTAAAAAAAAAATTGAAGAGTCTTTTAAAGTCTCCCCTAATATACTTCATATACCTCTTGACACCTGCTTTCTTTTTTCAAGTAACCAACTAAATTATTTCAAGGGTGAAGACAAGTCACTTTCTTGTGTGCCCTGTTCTTATCTGTTGGGTGGCACTGGTTACATGCTGCAGGGATTTGCCAATTCCATTCCATTCGTCCGGAGCTCCCTTCCCACTTCCCTTCCCTTGGATAAAAGCGACATATCCTTAAAGTCTTAAGTTCCCTGATGTCCTCATATATTAGGTCTTGGTTTTAAGTGTTCCCCGTAGCATCCTGTACTTTCCTTTCTTATCACTTCTGCGATTATAGTTCTATAGTTCTTATTGATGACATGTAGAAGTCTAGCTACCTCCAAGTACTGTAAGTTCATGAATGGTGGCGTTGTCTCTCTTGTTCCATGCAAAGCACTCTGCACAGAATCTAGCCACGGAAATTTAGCACCCTGGCTTTGAGGCTGAACAGCGGCGTCAGAATTCTTCTGTTTAAATACTAACTTTGCCATTTGCTAGCTGTGTGTCTTTGGGCAAGGCAGTTAGCTTTTCTGGCATTGGTTTTCTTACATATAAAATGGAAATGGTTAACAATCATCTTATGGGATCGTTATGAAGGTTGGAAGAGATGCGTTTATAAAACAAAGCATTGGCAGCCATGTTCCTAGGTCCTGGGGATATGGTGATAAATGAGATGGAAGAGGTCTTTGCTATCATATGTTTATATCCCAAGGGGTGAGTCAGTAGAGGGAAAAAATGAGACAAATATTCAAGTTAAGGAGTGGTAAGTGAAATCAAAAGTAGAAGGCAAAGAAGAGGAGGAAGAAGTGAAAAAGTTAGCAATGTCAAGAGCCCTAGTGGGTTTAGATCGGTGGTTAACATACATTGAATATTTGGGGATGTCCTTTCTGCAGATCTGGTATTTAAGCTGAGATTTGAATGGCAAAAAGGAACTAGTTATATGAAAAACTGAGGGAAGAACATTCTAGTCAGAGAGTTCAGTAAGCCTCTGCCATAGAAATGAGATTTGTGTACCTGGGGACAGCAAGAAAGCTGGTGTAGATGGAGTACAATAAGCCACAGGGAAATTATCATCAATTTTGCCCTGTAAACACTACAGTGGGCAAAAGAGGGGAGGCACTTAAAATCCTGACCGGCCCATAGCAGGCACTCAGCAAATGGGAGCTGCTAGTGTTGTCATGGTCATGGTTTTAGTTATTGGGAACAACAAACAATGTCTGAATGAATAAATGAACGTTTGAATGGAAATGAATATGATTGCTCTCAGGGAGGATGAAAAAACTGGGTCACAGGATCATTAAGGAACTTAACAAAGCCCACGGACCCTTTGCCTACTGCAAACAGGTCGAGCTTGGGGATAGAAAGGTAAACCTGATTTTGCTTTGAGGAACCAGCAGTGAACCATCACATGAAGTCAGAAGAGCCACCTGCTTTGAAGGAAGTACAGCTAAAATGGTGTATTTGTTGAGTGGATGCGGGATGTATTGTTAGTCATTGAAGTTCACTGTAAACATTTCTAGTGGAAGTTTGTTGGGATAGCCTAACTTTAACAGTCTTCATCTCTTCTCTGTTGGGTAACATACCCCGCTTTTCTTCGGAGTTACCCTCTTTCTGTACTCAGAGTACTTGTGATGTTAGTGGGACAGTGTCTGGCTGGGGTCTGGCCATTTCACACATTTGCATGTCTTACGGACAAGGTCAAAGACTACATGATACAAACTTATTTTTTATCATAAGCCAATTCTGGACCTTTAGATGCAACATTTGAGGTAAATATTCTTTTCCACTGGATATTGTTAAAGTTTTGTGTCCCCTTACGGCCCGCTATTCCTGGTCACGCTGCTTGGAGGAATGAAGAGATAGATAAGACGGAGAGTGGTGGGCAGCAAAGCAAAGTCTATTGAGCAAGAGTACAAAGCTCCCAGAGAGGGAGGGGGCCCGAATGGGTTGCCCCCAGAGTTTCTAAGTTTAGGAGTTTTTATGAGCTCTTTTTGCAGAACTTTCTTAAGCAATCAGGGTGTGCTGATTTGTGCCCATGAGGGCTCTGGTCACGTATCTGTCTACCTATTAGGTCAATGTCCACAAGCTGATAGTCTTTTTTTTTTTTTTTTTTTTCTTGCTGACATCCAAGAGCTTAGGTCTTAACTGCTCCCCTGGCCCATGATATTGACAAATGCTTTTGTGATGGATTGTCTTATTTTAGGACTTTCTGAAGAGGTCATTTCTGCAAAGGCTACAAAGCAGAATGTCAGCGCAGTCCTGTCTAAGCTGCAAACCAGGAGGATGTCAGTGCCTTTTTATTTTAGCTTCCTGGCTCCATATTTCCTTGTTGGGGACCCTGGTCCTGACTACCTAACCGCCCAACTAACTCCTAACAATATGATATAATCGTGAAATTGGCAACGACTCTGTGGCCTCAAAAGGAGCTTCAGCTTAAAAATGGAGGCAGGAATGAAGTCAAGGCCTAAACATGGAAGTACCACGGAACACGTTGGTGAGCGCCTATGTACCACCTTGCCTAAATGCTCCTAAACACTCGTGTATTTTTGATACAATAAATTCTACTTAAGCTCTTCTGTCACTTCCAACAGAACAAGTCTCTGTTGGAAGAGCGGTTTTAAAAGATGGGTAATATTTAGACATTGAAACGAAGATTAGGGAAAGTGTGAAAAATACCTAAATCATGCTAAATGCTAAACAAATGTAGAATGGCTTTTTATATAACCTGTCAGATGTGGCTTTCCATATATGGGCTTTGGAAGTTGATTATTAGTTTTTCTTAACAGAAAAGGTATGGGTGGGCCTTCTACAAGTTAACTCTTGTATACTTTCCCTTAAGTGCTTTTCCTTAATACGCCTCTCTGCTTACCCTAGTCACTTAAAAACTTCAAGAGATCATGTCAACGCAAAACTTGTATCCAACTGAAACAGGCAGGGTAGGCTTTATTCAAGCTGATTGCATTAGGTGGGAGAGGACAGAGCTGGGTTTGAAATAAAATCTGCTCAAACAAAACAGAAGGGTTTTGAAAACTACCATGGGGGGGGTGGTTGTTTTAGGCCACCTGCATTTGCTAATTGGCCTTACCAGAGGAGAAGTAAACATGATTGTATCTTCATGTATCTTTTAAGCTAGGAGGGAGGGTAGCATCACAGTTGGACCCCTCCCCCACCATGGACACTCCCCAGATGCAGGCAAATTCCCTCAATGTTTACAATTCAAAGGCTCCTAGGTCCTTGTGAAAAACAATCCCAAGCAGCAACGTACAAAAGATTTGTCTCTTGAAGGAACAAAGAAAGATTTAGAATTACAAGTTTTCTAAAGAAAATGCTTCAGGAAAAGGGAGGTCAGCAAGAAAACTCCTGTTTGATTGAGTTGAGGGAAATGTTCAGGCAGTCTTGGTCCACCAAAATGAGATGCCCTGAACATTTCCCCTGAGCAGTATCTTTGTGTGCTCAGCTAAAGCAGCTGCATAAATGAATTTAGCATCTTTTTGGATTTGCTCACGTTAAAGCTATTGAAACCGGTTCCATTTCCCTCGGAACTTAAATTGAGCCCCAGCCTGGATGCAGCTCTCTTGCAGGATTAGACTGGTTACAGAGACATTTTGTCCACCCTGGACAGAAATTTCCATACCATCCCTACCTGTGAAGTTGAGAAAGTAACTATTTTGCATAGCAATTGCAAGGACAAGAAAAAAATAAATAAAAACATGCGCACCCACACATATACACACACACAAGTGTATAAAACAGCTGACAGTAACTGCCACCTAGTAGATACTCATTATTTATTTTAAAGAGTTACATTTTGAATTAAAGAGTATAAAGAACTGTGTGATTATTGAAGCAGAGGTTATATACGGAGGTCCCTGGGCTGAATTTTGCTTTGCTTATTGTACGGATGCATGTTTTTTGGTTTTATAGATTTAGATTAGTTGATAATATTTTTAAATTAGAGGATTCCACAATCTAAACTGAACTATTTCCTTTTTGATGGGTGTTTAGATTGCCTCCACATTTTTGTTAATGTAAACAGTGCTTGAACATGACTTCCTTTAGAGACCATTGAGTGTCTCCCGGGTAGATTCTGTGATGTCAAACTGCTAGACAACAGGGAACAGGCATTTAACATTTTAAGGGATATGACCAAATTGTCCTCCAAAGCACTTAAACTGATCTACAGTCCCACCAGCTCATGTAATGGTTCCTAGTTCCTTGTAACTCCTTTCAGGTTTTATACTGTTTTTTTTTCCCCAATTTAATATATTAAAATTTTATTTTGTTGCTTTGTTTTATACTTTCTTGAGGACTTGTGAGGCTCACCTCTTTACTTAAACTTTTTGGTGGTTTGTGTCTCCTTTTCTGTGAATTCTCTGAATCTGTTCTTCTTCAACCTTTCTGTGGAAAACTCCAGATTTTTGAAATGCTCTTCTCTTGTGAAATATTCCCCATCTTCCCACCTACGTCCTCTCCAACATGGTCCTTGTTAATGACTTACATCATTGTTTTAGTCAGTTTCTTCCCTAGATCTGTAGGGGCCTATTTAGCCAGAGCGGCCCCACCTCAGTTGAACAGCCATTTTGTTGTTTATGCAGTAAAACTTAAATTGATCCTGCCCCCCCCCCCCCCCC